>NC_084497.1:8286237-8587487 GCF_030035675.1 Rhineura floridana | reverse complement strand
GTTGTTGTAGTTTTTGGTAGATATATATTGCAGCAGAGTGCCGAAATAGCTAGTCTGTTAAGAATGGTAGTTGGAAGAATAAAGAAACATAAGAAAAGCAGCCATGCAGCTTCCACAGAGGGAGCCCTGATTAACCAGCTGAGAACAAAGACAGGAAGAGAAGAGAGGAAGGGGAGGAGCAAAGCCTGCAAACAAGCAAACACTTTAGAGGAGGAATCAGCACAGAGAAGAACAGATTGCCTTTTCTGCCAATCGCCCCCTCTGGTTCAGGTCACTTGTAACATATGTAGTGCTTTACTCCCAATAATGCTAGGAAGAGTACTCAGTTCCCACTAGGGACGGAAGGTTATGTCTATTTCGGTTCTCTCCATTTCTCATTCTTCCAATCTTAACTACACTTCTCCAAATTTCTGCAGCGGTTTGAGATTTTTTTTAAAAAAAGTTCTCATGAAAATGCAGCATTTTAGTGTGAATTTCTCCTAATAACACCTTGTGGTATGCAGTTTTGACTAACATACATACAGTATTTTTGCAAGAAAGTTTCCCTAATATAATACATTTTTATGTTATTTTCACTAATATATGATTTTTTATGCACACTTTCCCCTAATATATACATTTTCATAAGCATTGTTTGACTAGAGAACTGCATCACAACATTTGGATAAGCACAAATTTTGAAGGATGGCTGCATTATGCTTCTCATATTATTTCGGAAAGTGCAAATTTGATAGATTCAAGTTTAAACATGACCCAAATTGAATTTCTCTCCCTTCCCTAAGAATAAAACAGATCCTCCGTGGCGCAGAGTGGGAAGCGGCGGTAACGCAGCCGAAGCTCTGCTCACGGCCAGAGTTCGATTCCAACGGAAGGAGGAAGTTGAATCTCCGGTAAAAGGGGTCAAGGTCCATTCAGCCTTCCATCCATCCGTGGTTGGTGAAATGAGTACCCGGCATATGCTGGGGGGTAAAGAAAGACCGGGAAAGGCACTGGCAATCCCACCCCATATATACGGTCTGCCTAGTAAACGTCGCAAGACGTCACCCTAAGAGTCAGAAACGACTCGCACTACAAGTGCAGGGACACCTTCACCTTCACCTTTTACCCTAAGAATAAATTTACTCCAACAATATCTGGAGATCCACCTGCTCAAGCGCCAGCCTCACATGTGGAGGGGGCAGATCCCAGAGAGATTTGGTCACCAAGGAAAAAAGGTCCACCCAAAGTTTAACTTGAAAGAGGTGACCACGTCATGTCTGGATGTCCTTGCAATCACATTAGCAAAACAAAAACACGGTGTTTGCTGATATTGTCTCTGTGCCCAAACAAACAGCAGAGTGAAGCCAGTTAAAACACCACGAAGAACATTCTTCCACCTTTTTATGTGTTTACAAGTCGATCACGCAACCCTCTCTTCCTCTTGACCTTTCTCTCCAAAGAACATCCCATTCTTCTCTACCATCTGGTGGCTGTCCATCGCTCAAGGTCAAAATGGACCCAGATCACAGGGTGGAAATTTTCCATTCTCTTGGACTGCCCTCTAATAGCGATGGAAAGGATCTATCCATTTTGATTCTCATTTCTAGTTTTTCCAGTCTGAAATTCAGTTCTTCAATTTCCGCAGCAATTTGGAAAAGTTCTTTGGCTGGAGAACTGGATTGCAAAATTTGGATACGTGTAAATTTCAAAGAATGGTTCCAGTTATCATATTGTTTCGGAAAGTGGGCATTTGATAGTTTTGGCTTTAAATGTGAAGTGAATCAAATTTTTCATTCGTCCCTACCTTCTAACGGCCTCCTTTCTTAGAAAAATCCCAGAAACAATTATAAGTGATAGCTTGTGAGGAATAGCGTTTGGCAAAAGGAATCTTTGCAAAATATTCAATGTCTTGCACTTTTCTTGAGGGGGGGGCACTCAGGGTGTGAAATTTTCAAACTTGAAATTTGATTTTGCATCTCATTTGGGAGGCATTAGATATGAAACCTCCTAAGCTGTCAGATATTAACCATGTGTCAATAACCAAATGCTTTTGTTCCTCCAGTTTCCAAATGTTCCGTTCGTAACATTCCCTCTGTTTCCAATCTTCGGTCTGCAAGCCATCAAAACAGTGCAGGTGAGGGGCCCTCCATGATAGTCACAGCCACACTCCCTCCCCCCTTTTTTTGTTGCTGGGTTGAGAATGAGATCCTTGTTAATGCCTTCTCCCACAACAACAGACATCCCTAGGAGCCAATAAGCATGAAAGGGAAGAGTGTTAGCTACTGAGAAGAGTCTTCTCATTGGCTACAATCAGCAGGAAAGGACAAGGAAGTATGTTACAAGACTCTTCTCAATGTCTGACATGCTCCCCTTTCATGCTGATTGGCTTGTAGGACTATAGGGACCTGGCTAGGACCCTGCTCCCAAAAAAGGGGTCTAAGACCCCCCAAGTCCCCAGATGAATACACCCCTGAGTGGCATTGCCTGTCAGCTTCTTCTAAGTCTCAGTGTTGCCCTCGTGGAACTCAGCAGGGAGCAGATGGGGCAAAACTAGCATGAGGACTGAGCATGCTCAGTGGCCATGAGTGCTGTTTCAGTGTTGGGAGGGGGGACTAGGTAATCAAATGGAAGGGGGAAATGGAATGAAGTATCTTGGAAGAGGGCATGGCTGCCTGGCTGGCTGGAACAGTCAATGGGAGCACTGTGCAGCACATTTTGTTGCAAGGCCCTGCTTCTCTGATGCCAAATACAGTCAACTACAGTCGGTAGCAAATAGCTTCTGGCTTGATCTGTTCTGCTGAATTTTATGGATTTGTTTTCATTCCTTCATCTGACGTTTTGTGCTTCTAGGGCCATCTGTGAGGCTATGAAAGGCTACTAGCCACAATGGCTATGTTCTTCCTCCATGCCTGGAGGCAGTAGGCCCCTGTGAATACCAGTCAGGGATGGGAGCCATTGGCTGGTGCCAGGCTGAAAGCATTCTGCCGACCTAACAGGTCAGCATCAATTTGAATTCGATCTTTTTCTGCTAGCCACTGCTTTCACAATCTGTTTTTTTCTTGCAGAAATATTGATATTAATATTGATTTTTTAAAGGAAATATCAATATTTCAAAAAGAAACATCAATATTTTGAAAGGAAATAGCAATAAATTAAGGAAAATGTGAATAGAAATATTAATATCAATATTTTAAAGGTGGGCTTTTTAAAAAAAAAAATCCATTTTCGAAAATAGCCATGGAGAATTGCTACATAAAAATCCCATCCGCAGTGATAGAGAACAAGCAAATTAATGGAAAATTCTTTACTAAATCCAAACTGGGGAAAATTCTAGCACATCCCTGTTGCTGGGAATCGCAAGTTGCTGCTGGGCTCAGGTCCTGCTTGTGGGCTTCTCACTGGGGCATCTGGTTGGCCACTGTGAGGACAGGATGACGGTCAAGTGGGAACCCCTTTGGCCTGATCCGGCAGGGACATTCTGACATCCTTACGGAACAAGATTTAGTGATGGCCACCAATTGCAGTGGCTTTAAAGGGGGATTAGACGAATTCATGGAGGCTTATCAAGGTCCTGTTTATGGGCCGCCCATCAGGACACAGAATGGTAGAACGTAGGACATTTGGTAGGCCATCGTGAGAACAGAATGCTGGCCTGGATGGGCCCTCTTGGGTCTGAGCCAACAAGTCTCTTCCTTATGTGGAGTTTTAAAATGGTGTTAGACAAATTCATGACAGATCAGGCTGTCAGTGGCTACTTGTTATGATAACTGTATATTTTGTTTCCAGTATCAGAGGCAATCTACCTCTGAATACCAGCTGCAAATGGGGAGAGTTGCTGTTGCGCTCGGGTCCTGCTTGGGGACTTCCCATTGGGAAGTGGTTGGCCACTGTGAGGACAGGAGGATGGACTAGATGGGGGACCCTTTGCCCTCATCCAGCTGCTGCAAGGGCTTTTCTGGTGTTCTCTGTCACCGCAACTCCAAGCAGAGCCTATAATCACCTGTGGTGCTTTCCCTTCTGAGTAGGTCAGAGTGTTATATAAAATAAACACCAGGACAGAAGATCAGGTGGATTGCCTAAGTGGTTGGCTTCATCTCCCTTCCAGTGTCAACAGCCCGTGGCGTGCCAGAATGTGACAGCTGGTGTCACAGAGGATTAGCGCTGCCGAGGGGAAGGCCATCCCTTGCAATAAATGATCTTGATTTGTTTTGACACCAGAGCTGCCTAGGAGGCAAGGGAGAGAAAGGAGAATTCCTTTGCATCAAAGAGAGAAACCTATACGGAAGTATTGCAAGGAAACATTTGGCTTCCTGCTTTGTGAAACCAGCTCAGACCTTAAAGCTCGGTGACCTTTTCCAGACCAAACAGTCTCTAAAACCAGAATGGACATGTTCATGGAGGGGAGGTTTTGTCGACAGCAATTCACTGAGAGAGCTCGATGGAACCTCCACAGTCAGGAGCAGCCTACCTCAGAATCACCTGATGCTGGGAAACAAGCAGCAAACTGGGAATATGGTTGAACAGCAGCGTAATAACTTATTAAGGGTGGCCTCTCAGAATTGTACACCATTGCCTTCAAGTCCTGATCGTGGGCTATCTGGAGGCATCCGACTGGCTGCTGTGGCAAGCAGGATGCTGAACTTGTTGTCCTCACAGTCAGAGCCAACGAGGCTCTTTGTAGCCTCTTAATTAGGATAAGCTTCCATGTTTAGGGGCAGTCTATCCCAGAATACCAGATGCTGGGAGGGGCAAAAGGAGAGGGCCATTGGCTTAATACCCTACCTGTGGGCCTCCTGGCAGCTCAGTGTTGGAGAGAGAGATGGACTTTTTCACTGGTCCAGCCAGGGAGGTTTTAGTAGCATGGAAAAGCTGCTCTGCTCAGTGGTCCATCTCGCTCCATGTTGTCTGCACTGACTGGCAGCAGCTCTCCAGGGTTTAAGGCAGGAGACATTCCTACCTGTAGACATCAGGAATTGAACCCAGGTCCTTCTGTCTGCAAAGCAGACGCTCTGACCATCGTGCTATGACCGTTTTGTGACCTTAATCTGCCACTAAGGAAAGAGGCAAATCCTCCTGTATTGCATAACGAAAGCCACATCCTAATGCTGGGAAGAGGACTCTGCCTTACTAGGGGTGAAAGGTTATATCAGTCTTGGTTCCCTCCATTTCTCATTTTTCCAATTTCAAATTCAGTTCTCCACATTTCTGCAGCAATTTGCATTTTTTTTTAAAAAAAATCATGCATTTTAGTGCAAATTTATCCTAATCGTTTCATTTTCAATTTATCCTAATAAAAAAATTCTGGTATGCAGTTTTGACTAACACACATATTTTTGCAAGAAATTTCCCCCATTGTAATGCATTTTTGTCTGTTGTTTTCACAAATGTAGTAATTTGTATCCACATTTTCCCATAAGATAACATTTTTGTAAACATTAATTGGAAGCCCCCCCATCAAGCAACGCATTTGTGACTCCTGGATTATCCTATTTCTTGCTCATTCTATTCCTGTCTCTGTTCATTAGTCCCAGAGCTTGGGAAAGTTACTTTTTTGAACTACAACTCCTGTCAGCCCAATCCAGTGGCCATGCTGGCTGGGGCTGATGGGAGTTGTAGTTCAAAAAAGTAACTTTTCCAAGCTCTGATTAGTCCCCATAAGAAAAGCCTGCTAGATCAAGCCAAAGGGTAATCTCATCCAGGAATCATGGCTCCCTCAGCAGCCAATCAGATGCTTCCAAGAAGCTCACAAGCAGCACATAGGAGAAGTAGCTCTCCTCCACTCTAGTTCCCCAGCACCCGGTATTCAGAGAGAGATTGCTTCTGAAAGTGGAAGTTCCAGTTAGCAATCATAACCAATAACCATTGTTAGGCTTGTCCTCCGTGAGAACCTCCGA
Source organism: Rhineura floridana (assembly GCF_030035675.1). Lineage (NCBI taxonomy): Eukaryota > Metazoa > Chordata > Lepidosauria > Squamata > Rhineuridae > Rhineura > Rhineura floridana. The sequence goes on along the minus strand of NC_084497.1, from coordinate 8,581,614 downwards.
AGAGCTCTGCTGGATTCAATTAAATGGCCCATCTACTCCAGCATCCCATTTGCCACACTAGCCAATCAGATGCCTCTGGAAAGCTTGCAAGTGGGGCACAAAGGAAACAGCCCTCCTCTGTGGCGTGTCTCCAGCTTATGTCCTTCAGAGACAGATTGCCTGTGTATGTGATGGTCCCATTTAGATTATTTTTCAGCACCTAGAGCAGAATCCTGTAAGGAAATCGTTTTATAAACCCTTTTAATTTTTAAAAAACGCAATGGAAATTTAGATCTCATGGCTGTCAGTGACTAGGGATGGAATGATTTGTCAATTTTGGTTGTAGTTCTTATTTTTCTAATCTTAAATTCGGTTCTTAACATTTCTGTAGCAATCTGCAACAATCCAGAGGATCAGCTATCCTGGACTTGATTCTAACCAATAGAGATGATTTGGTGGATGAAGTGGCAGTTACGGGAACTCTGGGGGAAAGTGACCACACCATACTTGAATTCTTGATTTTAACAGAAGCAAAAGCTGAGCCATATGCGCACCCTGGACTTCAGGAAAGCTCAGAACAATTGTAAGTACGGTTCCATGGCAAGTGACCCGAATGAGAAAAGAAGTCCAGGGTGGGTGGGAGTTTCTAAAAGCCCAATGGTAAGCAATTCCAACAAGGAAAAAAGGGGGAAAACAGCTTAGCGATGACCTGAAAACAAAAAAGGACACATACAGGAAGTGGAAAAAAGGCCAGGCCACAAAGGAAGAGTACAGGCAGGTATCACGGAATTGCAGGGATGGTGTCAGGAAGGCTAAAGCTGAGAATGAGTTGAGGCTAGCGAGGGACGCTAAAAGCAACAAACAAGCTTCTTCAGGTGTGTCCATAGTAAAAGACAGAGAAAAGAAATGGTGGTATAGCTACTCAATGAGGATGGCAAAATGACAACAGATGACAAAGAAAAGGCAGAAGTGCTCAATTCCTACTTTGGCTCAGTCTTCTCCCAAAAAAGGGCATATGACCCTCCCGGGAGGGTCATGAAGTAGAAGGGGCAGGATTGGAGCTTGAGATTGATAGACAAATGGTCAAGGAATACCTAATCACTTTGAACGAGTTCAAATCTCCAGGGCCCGATAAACTGCATCCTAGAGTATTGAAGGAACTGGCTGAAGAACTCTCAGAATCGCTGCCTATTATCTTTGTGAAATCATGAGGAGTGGTGAAGTACCGGATGACTGGAGGAGAGCTAATGTTGTCCCTATCTTCAAAAAGGGCAAAAAGGAGGAACCTGGGAACTACAGACCAGTCAGCGTAACATCAATCCCTGGAAAAATTCTGGAGCAGATTAAAAAGCAGTCAATCTGTAAGCACCTTGAAAACAATGCAGTGATTACTAGGAGCCAACATGGATTTATGAAGAACAAATCCTGCCAGACTAATCTCATCTCATTTTTTGATCGGGTAACCTCCCTTGTAGACTGTGGGAATGCTGTGGACATAATACATCTCGACTTCAGCAAAGCTTTTGACAAAGTGCCCCATGATATTCCGATTAGCAAGCTAACTAAATGTGGGCTGGATGGAACAACTATCAGGTGGATCCACAGTTGGCTCCAGAATTGTACTCGAAAAGTGCTTATCAATGGCTCCTTCTCAAACTGGGCGGAAGTAACGAATGGGGTACCACAGGGCTCTGTCCTGAGCCCAGTGCTCTTCAACATTTTTATTAATGACTTGGATGAAGAGGTACAGAGCATATTTATCAAATTTGCAGATGATACAAAATTGGGGGGCATAGCTAATACCGTGGAAGACAGAAACAAAATTTAGACCTTGATAGGCTGGAGCATTGGGCTGAGAACAACAGAATGAAATTCAACAGGGATAAATGCAAAGTTTTGCACCTAGGAAATAGAAACCAAATGCACAATTATAAGATGGGGGATACTTGGCTCAGTGATATGACATGTGAGAAGGATCTTGGAAGTTGTTGATCACAAGCTGAATATGAGCCAACAGTGCTGTGTGGCTGCAAAAATGGTAAATGTTATATTAGGCTGCATTAACAGAAGTATAGTTTCCAAATTGCATGAAGCATTAGTTCCCCTCTGTTCAGCACTGGTTAGGCCTCATCTTGAATACTGCATCCAGTTCTGGTCTCCACACTTCAAGAAGGATGCAGACAAACTGGAACAGGTTCAGAGGAGGGCAACAAGGATGATCAGGGGACTGGAAACAAAGCCCTATGAGGAGAGACTGAAAGAACTGGGCATGTTTAGCCAGGAGAAGACTGAGGGGAGATATGATAGCACTCTTCAAGTACATGAAAGGTTGTCACAGAGGAGGGCCGGGATCTCTTCTCAATCATCCCAGAGTACAGGACACGGAATACTGGGCTCATGTTGCAGGAAGCCAGATTTCAGCTGAACATCAGGAAAAACATCCTAACTGTTAGAGCCATACGACAATGGAACCAATTACCTAGACTGGAGACATTCAAGAGGCAGCTGGACAGCCATCTGTCGGGAATGCTTTGATTTGGATTCCTGCAATGAGCAGAGGGTTGGACTTGATGGCCTTAGAGGCCCCTTCCAACTCTACTATTCTATGATTCTATGAATTTGTGGATTTTTTGGAGAAAAAATCATCATGAATAATCTTCAGCATTTTAGTGTGACTTTACCACAGGAGAGGCCTATCAATAGCTTTAACAGTGAACTCCGTTCTCTAAGATTCCTCCTTTATGTAGACAAAGCTATACCACCCTCACACACAAGGGATGGATCCATGAGATCACGTGAACCCCAAAGTTTGCAAGAGAAAAAAATACGCCGGGAGCACTCCAAAAACTGCCCAGCGAGGCCTAAGTGTGTCACAGAACTATTTGGGGGAGGAGTTTATTCCTGCATCTGGAATTTTAAAAAAGGACAGCGCAGCCGGGGAGAGGCTCAAAATCCTTTCCTTATAAACATTCTCAGCTTCTCACATGGATGTCTTTAACTCTCCTTAGGAGCCACTTGATGCAAGAACAATGCAATGCTTTAGTTAGGGTTGCCAGGTCTCCGGTTTTCTGCCGGAGTTTTCGGCAAAACGGGGCCGTCTCCGGCCTCCGGCCATAGTTTGTTTGAAGCCGTTGATCTCCGGCTTTTCAGTGTCTCCCTCAGGCACGCATGCGTGATTGACATGCATGCGTGATTGACTGGCCGCCTTCCCGCCCTTTGTCATTGAGGGAGGGACTACTAGAGAGACAGGAAGTGAGTAAAGTGTAGCCGCCGCCCCTGGAGCAAGAAGGAGGAGGAGGCCGGCCCAGCTTGTTGGTAGCTAGGCCTCTGCTTGGGAGTCGTCGCGCCGGGGAAACAGGCTTGGTAGGCCCGAGAGAGAGAGAGAGGGGGGGGGCAGGCAACTGAGCTGTGGAGTGAGCAGATTCAGCCCCACTACACCTTCTGCTATTGCAGACAAATACCCCCTGCCTGGGTCATTGCTCCCACTCTTTATGGACTCCATAACTGAAAGTAAACTGAGCTGCTAGAGCCATGAGGAGGGGGAATTGGCAGGTGAGAGATAAGTTTAAAGATTCCTCTCTCCTTTCCAACATTTGCATTGTTAACCAGCCTGGGATGGGGTGAAACAGAAATATTCCAGATAAAGTAAAATAACATGCCAGTTCTCCCCTGCTTTCACTTTACATTATTTTGGCTACCACAGGTTTGGGAACCTGCATTTGCTAAAATAATATGTAGTCCCTTCTGTCCTTAGGCTGAAATTCTGTGCACGCACAAGCTTAATTACTATTAAACTCAGCACTTACTTCCAAGTAAATGTAGGTGGGACTGGGCTGCAAGAGGCACAGAACAGAACGTGAAGAAATAATAACTGAACTGAGTCTGACTGCTCGTTTCTTGAAACCACATTTTTAAACTTGTGCATAAAATAAGCTAGCTGGTTACAAAGTGATTGCTTGCCAGAAATCTAAGGATGTGTAAACACAAGCTGAAGAGTTGTTGGAAATTATCAGGGATGAAGTGTATGTATAGTATTACTCAAACCTGTAGAGCGACATAGTATTGAACTGATGTTTCCTTTAGCTTGTAAATAAAGAAACTGCTTGAAAATTACTGCACAATATAGAAGGTTCAGCTGTAATTATTTTATCTCAAAGTGCCTGCTGAACATAGATGTTGATATAGTTTCAGCTATTTTACAGTTTATGACTGCAGCTTACAAACTGTTGGGAACTTTGTAATGTTAGTTTAGTGAAGATATAGTCATGTTAAGGGCTGTCATGTCAGCTTGTTGTTTCTAATGGTTACAGATGATCCATTGTGTCCCAGCTCAGTCACAATGCAACATAATCTGAATCATGTTGTCTTCTGGCTAATCAATAAATGACTCTAGTTAGTTAAAAGCAGCTGTGGGGAACCTGTGGCCCTTTAGTTGTTGTTGAACTACAACTCTCATAATCCCTACCTAGCTATTAACAATGCTTGCTGGGGATGATGGGAGTTGTAGTTCAGCAACATCTGGTGGGCCAAAGGTTCCACACACCTGATTAAAATTGTCAGCTGATACATGATGGGAGCTGTGGGTGGAAACTCCCATTGGGTCAATAAACTGATTATCAGAGGGCTCTGATCCTGCAAATATCCAGTTGCCACATACACTACAGTTCAAGATCCACCAGCCACTACAGCAGGTCTGGGGAAACCATGGCCCTCCAGATGTTGTTAGACTCTTAACTCAGCCTTTCCCAACCAGTGTGCCTCCAGATGTTGTTGGACCACAATCCCCACCTTTCCTGACCATTGGCAATGCTGTCTGAGGCTGATGGGAGTTGTGGTCCAACAACATCTGGAGGCACACTGGTTGGGAAAGGCTGCTCTAACTCCTGTCAGTCCCAGCAAGCATAGCCAATGGTCAGGAATGGAGTTGTAGTCCAACATCTGGGTGCCATAGGTTTCCCCACCCTGCATTATAACACTGCCAGATTTAAAAAAGCAAATTCCTGAAGGAAGGGCTCAGTGGTATACCACATGCTTTGAACAGGAAACGTTCTGGGTGCAAGCCCTGGCATCTCCAAGTCAGGCTGGGAAAGACCCCAGTCTGAAATCCTGCAAAACAATACTCAGCTAGTTGGACCAATGGCCTGGCTTAATGCAAAGCAACTTCCTATATGCCTTTTAATTAACAGTAGTTTACAATTTCTGGAAGGTTGTAATGTTGTGAGAAACTATGTCTGCTGGAATTTGCCCTTCTGGGCAATTTTGAAAGTCCCTGCGGTATTTAATATGGCATCTGTAACAGCCAGTACATCTGCCCTTAAACTAGCTTTGCTTTCTTTTTTATGAAATTAACAGTTTGATTCCATGTATGTTTACCCGGAAGTCTAACCCACTAACAATATTTATTCCCAGTCCTAAATATGCATAGGACAGCAACCTAAATTATCACTGATTTCACTGAATGTGGTCGCACCATGAGTGCAACCCAGCTCCTCGCTGATTGCAGCAGAATTAATTCTGTATGTACTGCCTTATTAAGACACAGCAACAGATTTATTCAATATCTAAAAGACTCTGGAATGATTGCATGACTAACCAGAAATCTGTAAGCTATATGCAAAGCAAAACTTCATTATGAAATGTTAATGTCTAGAATAATTTATGCAATGAAAAGCTCAAAGTAAAAAGGCTGATTGAGGTTTAAAAGGTTAACAAAAATAGCTGTATTCAATACTTAACAGCACAATCCTATGAATGTTTACTCATAAGTCCCACTGTTTCCATAGGGCAGGGCATATACAACCTACTATATGTATTTAGGATTGAAGCCTGTTGTTGTTATGTGCCTCCAAGTCGACTATGACTTATGGCAACCCTATGAATCAGTGACCTCCAAGAGCATCTGTCATGAACCACCCTGTTCAGATCTTGTAAGTTCAGGTCTGTGGGTTCCTTGATGGAATCAATCCATCTCTTGTTTGGCCTTCCTCTTTTTCTACTCCCTTCTGTTTTTCCAAGCATTATTATCTTTTCTAGTGAATCATGTCTTCTCATTATGTGTCCAAAGTATGATAACCTCAGTTTCATCATTTTAGCTTCTAGTGATAGTTCTGGTTTAATTTGTTTAACATGGCTGCAACCACATCTACTCAGAAGTAAGTCCTATTGAGTTCTATGGGGCTTAGTTCCTGAATAAGCATGTTTACAGTTGCTGCCTTCAGGGGCATCCATCTGTGCTCCCATCTAACATCTCTGCAACACTAAGCTCCTTTCTTCCAATAATGGCCTGGCCTGAGGGCACGTAAACCCTTCTTGCCAGAAGCAAGTAAGCTAGATTAAATGTTCCCTAAAGGCGTTGAACTGTGACCTGGCAGACCAGGGTTTGAATCCCCACACAGCCATGAAGCTCACTGGGTGACCTTGGGCCAGTCACTGCCTGTCAGACTCAGAGGAAGGCAATAGTAAACCACCTCTGTCTGAATACTGCTTACCATGAAGACCCTATCTGGGATCAACTTGAAGGCAGTCCATTTCCATTTTGCATCACCCTAAGCTTGTGAGAAAGAATGACCTTGTCACTTCAGATGGACCTAGGAACACCCTATTTTAGGTAAGATTTCTATTTTAATCTCCAGATAATTTTTTTTTTAATGGTATGCTCCAAGCAACTGTGGTTGATACAATGTATCATGTTTAATGATGTCACTAGGGCCCGCCCTGTGACATCACTAGGGCCTGCCCTGTGACATCACTAGGGCCCGCCCTGTGACGTCACTAGGGCCCACCCCCATTTTCTCAGGTTTTTGGATGGTTGCGACCTGGCAACCCTAGCTTTAGTCCTAAAATGCATCCCTGAGCCTGCCTGGAGGTTTCCTCTTGCCCTCTGGAGCTCTGCGGGAGGAGCTTGAAAACACGGACATCACTCTGCACATGCCCAAGGGCTCCCTCTTCTTCATTATTGGCTTTCATGTTTAATCCGTGGCTGAGCCCTGGCACTGAAAAAGTGTCCAGAGCAAAACTCCAGCGTGCCCTTGTACAAATTCAGCCTTTGAAAGTAGACTTCCCTCCTTTGCCCTCACGGAGCAGGAGGAAAGGAACAGCAGATCTCCCAATGTTCCTTATTCCCATCAGCTCCAGGAGTGGCAGAACCATCCCTGCATGGAGGGAAGGGAAACGGAATGGAGTCTCCTGAAAGGAAGCAGGCCCACTGATCAGGCGTGCCCTGCATTGCAACATTGTGTTAGAGGCCGCACCTGTCAAGGTCGGCTAGCCGTGGAGCCTCTGCATTCAGAAGAAGCTCACCTTTGCAGTGACACGTGGGAGAGGGGCTGTTGCGTTGTTGCCCCGCTTGTGGTCTACTATGAAGTATCTGATTGGCCACTGATAGAAACAGGACTCTCAAGTGGAGGAGTTGAATCCAAGTAGCCCCCTTCTATATTATTCCTCTCACTGTTGAGGCCAGGAATGGGGAACATGTAATATATGCCCCACCCCAGGTTCTGCTGCTAGACGCCACTTGTCTTGTGCTGCCCAATGGCTGCCAGCCCAGTGTCTCAGCAAGGTGACTTGGACTCGATGTTGGACTCGATGACGGGTTGGACTTGATGGCCTTATAGGTCCCATCCAACTCCACAATTCTAGGATTCTACGTGCTGGGAAGTTTTTTAAGAGCCTCTGGCCTCTGCCAGCTTTGCCCTGCAGCTTGTAAGAGGGCGTGGAAGGGAACGGAAGCAGCACCCAAGGCTTCTCCACCCCAACTGGAGAGACTTGCAATGCCAACGAGCCAAATCATAATCAGGTTGGGTCACTATCTTAATTGGATTTCAGCTGGCCCCACTTTGCCGTCATTAAGAGCAGGCCACTTGGGGACATAGTCAGGGTTGGCTCAATGAAATTAATGGACATGTCTAGCTTAGGTCCATTAATTTCAATGGGTCTACTCTTATACATGTGAAAGTTGGACAGTGAAAAAAGCAGATTAGAGAAAAATCAACTCATTTGAAATGTGGTGTTGGAGGACAGCTTTGTGGATAACATGGACTGCGAAAAAGACAAATAATTGGGTGTCAGAACAAATTGAACAAGAACTGTCACTAGAATCTAAAATGATGAAACTGAGGTTATCATACTTTGGACACATCATGAGAAGATATGATTCACTAGAAAGGACAATAATGCTTGGAAAAACAGCAGGGAGTAGAAAAAGAGGAAGGCCAAACAAGAGATGGATTGATTCCACAGAGGAAGCCACAGAGCTGACCTTGCAAGATCTGAACAGGGTGGTTCATGACAGATGCTCTTGGAGGTCACTGATTCATAGGGTCGCCATAAGTCGTAATCGACTTGAAGGCACATAACAACAACAAACTGAAAAAACCCATATATAGGAAGCTGTGGTACACTAAATGAGACCATTGGCCCACCTGCTCAATACCATCTACACTGACTGTGGCTCTCCAGGGTTTTCAGACAGGGGACTTTCCCAGACATAGTCAGGGTTTGAACCTGGGAGCTTCTGCATGCAAAGCAAAGGCTCTAACCACTGAGCTGCAGCCCTTCTCCATTTTCCATTGGTTGCCAATCCCATAAGCAAATTCAGCACCATTGCCTCCAAACTGTCCCATTTGTGAACTTCCCAGGGGTATCTGATTGGCTACTGTGAAGAGCAGGGCGCTGGACTAGATGAGCCCTCCATCTGATCCAACAGAGCTCTTCTTAAATACCTAGGTTCTGACGTTAGCTAGTGCTGGACTGAGGACAGCTAGGGTTTCTTAGTGAGCGACAGGACGTCAAGCCTAGTTTCCAAAATGCAAAATGAACTAACTGAAACTTCCTTAACCGGTACATGAACCAGAATGTCGCTACACCCTTCGCACATCTCTGAATTTTGCAATGTGTCTCTTTGACCTAAACAGTGTGCACATAAATGTCTGAACTGATGAAAATAGCACACAAAAATATATTCTGTTCAGGAAGATGTCTTTGAAGGACGTGCAGATTTGGCAACATTGCATGCCAATGTGTTGTATGTTAAGAGAAAGGCACGGAAATGTGCACGAATTTTCATGCATACGTTTTTATTTTTTTTTTAAATTGCAAACTTTTGAGCAGACTTTCTTTTTAAAAAGAGCAGTACAAAGCCTCTTCCTAGGTTCCTGCTGAAATCAGCCCTTTATTCAGAACCATGAGGACTGGAATCTTACTTTAAATTTTAGGGGGGAAGCCAATAGCCCAGCAGTAGAGCTTCTGCTTTGCATGTAGAAGGTTGCAGATTGAGTCTCCGCTGACGTCTCCAGGTAGGGCCAGAAGAGAGACTCCTTGCCTAAGACCCTGGACATCAGCTGCCCCTCAGTGCCGACAGTCCTGAGCTCAATGGAGCAATGGGTGTGACTCAATGGAAAGCAGTTTCCTATAGTCCGATGAGGTCACTGTGCTTATTTTTAGCTAGGAAAGACCAGAGCCGGGTGGACTTGCCAGGCAGAGCCTTCTAATTACATTAAAACCCAGTACAGTAAGGCTCCCCACCCCCCTCTCTGTTTCAGCCTGCACTTCCTATATCCTTTCCTTCAGAAATTTCTTAGGGCCGGTCTGCCCTGCTGCTTTCAAGCTCCTTTTGTTCATGCTCAGTAACAAAAGACACAAGGCAATTGACGGTGGCTGAAGGACAAAGGGAGCAGGTGCTGGGCTCAAAGAACTTGAACGAAAGCTGTTCACAAACTGCAATCGGTGCCTTGCGTGGGGATGGATGGATGGATCTGCCAGAGCGGACTCTTCTCGTCCTCTGGCTTTCCCAGCCTTGAATTCCATTTGCACAATTTCCACAACCGGTATGCAAATGTATTCAGAGCAGAAGTTAACAGACATGACTAACATGGGTTCATTACATTTCAGTGGGTCTACTCTAACTAGGGCTTACAATCCTGTGCTACATCCAACTCAAGAGAGGACCCCTGAAATTAATGGATGTAAGTTAGTCATCGAATCATAGAATAGTAGAGTTGGAAGGGGATTGTAAGGCCATCCAGTCCAACCGCCTGCTCAATGCAATCCAACTAACCAGGGAGGCGGATCATCAGAAGAGCCCTGCAGTGCTGGGTCAGGCCATCTCGGCCAGCATCGTATCCTCACAGTAGCCAAGCAGATGCCCCAAAGAGAAGCCTGCAAGGAGGCCCCAAGTGCATCGGCAACTCTGCTCAGCTGCAATTCCCAGCAACTGGTATTCAGACGCACACTGCCTCTGACAGTGGAGGGAGAAATAGCCATTGTGGCTAGTAGCCATTCGTAGCCTTGTCCTCCATCACAAATATTTCTAATCCTCTTTTAAAGCCATCCGAGTTGGTGGCCATCACTAGCTCTTTTTGGGAGAGAATTCCATAGAATCATAGACTCTTAGAATGTTGGAATTGGAAGGGACCCACAAGGCCATCTAGTCCACCCCCTGCTTAATGCAGGAATTCATTTCTGACAGGCGGCTGCCCAGCTGCCTCTCAAATGCTTCCAGGGTTGGAGAGCCCACCATCTCCCTAGGTCATTGATGCCATTGTCGTGCCGCTCTCACAGTTAGGAAGTTTTTCCTGATGTTCAGCTGAAATGTTTATTAATTTCAGTGGGTTCAATGGGAAAACATCAGGGCAGAATTCACTTATGAAAAATGAAGAATGGGCCATAGCTCTGTGTGTTCCTATTTAAGTGAGAATCATGAGGACTGGAATCTTAACTTCCAGTGTTCCTAAGATGCGGCGACGGAGACTGCTGGGGCTTTGATGCCTTTGAAAGAAGATCAGGCAAATTCTCAGAGAACACATCAAGCAACTGCTCTTATTATCCGGGACACCTAAAATGGAGCTTCAGTGCACAGTGGCAGTCTACCTGTACACATAACAAACAGGAGATGGCCATAGCCTTCTTATTCTGCCTGAGAAAGTCTGGTCAGCGTTTGGAACAAAGGCCTGGGACAGATCACTTTTGGCCCTGTGCAGGAGGGTGATCGTTAACGTTGGACAGATGGATGAAATTCATATTTCACACTAGTCATTTTTTAAAAATTAGATTAGCAGTTTTGGGAATCAGAACATAAGAAGAGCTTGCTGGATCAGGCCAAACGGGGCCCATCCATTCCAGCCACAGAAGCCAACCAGATGCCTGTCCTGGGAATCCTGCAAGCAAGACCTGAGCACCAAAAGCAATTCTCCCTCCACTCTGCCTCCCCTAGCAGCTGGCATTCAGAGGTAGACTGCCTCTGAACACGGAGCTCTAATTAAGGAACAGAAACACAGGAAGTTAGACCATTGGCCCATTGGCTCAGTGTTGCCTACACTGACTGGTAGCAGCTCCCCAGGGTTTCAGACTCAAAGGTCTCGCCTTGAGATTCTATTGGGGATTGAACCTGGGACCATCTGCCTGCAAAGCAGGGGCTCTGCCACTGAGCTCCGCCCCTTTCCTTCAGAGCCCCCTCCCCCAAAAAGACAAAAGCCCATCAAGTCTGGCATCCTGGATGGCAGTGAACCACCATTATTAGTAGTAGTCGCAGTATTAGTAGTAGTAGTAGTCACAGGAGCAGTATTAACTAGAAAGACTGTCCGTTTCAATGGGTTTACCCTGTGTAGGATTTGGCAGCACAATCCTAACTGTGTTTAAACAAGAGTAAGTACTACTGAATTCAATGGAGCTTGCTCCCACGCATTTAGGCTTAGCATTGCAACCTTAGTCCAACAGAAGCTATAGATCAGGTTGGGTGGGTGCTTTGGCCCTCCAGATGTTGCTGAACTACAATTCCCATCATCCCTGACCATCAAAGGATGATTGCTGGGGCTGATGAGAGTTGTAGTTCAGCAACATCTGGTTCCCCACACCTATGACAGACAGAATGGCAAATCACTATTGATGCCTTGATATAGCCCGATCCTCTTTGCACCCCACAAAATTCACGATGGCATTGGTAGGAATGGGGAGATCTGTCCATTTGGGGTCTCTCCATTTCACATCTTCCTAATCTAATGTACAGATTTTTTCAAGCCATTTTTCATCATCTGATGCATTTTTGCGTGATGTTTTTAAGCATGCATTCTTTTTTATGCATACTTGCCCCTGAGCATTTTTGTAAATACTGACTGGCAAAATTCTGATAAATGCAATCTTCAAAGGATGGCTGCGTTTTGGTTCCCATATCGTTTCGAAAAGTGCAGATTTGATCGATTCGGCTTGAAATGTGAACTGAACTGAGATTCTCACCCATCCCTAGGCAATGGGAAGTCACAATGGGATCTGATGTCTTGATTATATCTCTGTCTAACAATTTGGGGGAAAAAATCCTTACAGCATAAAGCATTGCAGTCATCCTGCAAATGCTGATTTGTCCTGTCTTCGTGCTTGCTAGCAAATCACCAAGTTGTCCTTCACCAACTTGGCGTCCTCCAGATGTTTTGGACTACAACTCCCATCAGCCCCAACCCGCACGGCTGTATGATGGGAGCTGCAGTTCGAAACATATGGAGGGTGCCGGGTGGGCAAAGTAAAGACCAAAAATAATAAAAATAGTCACTTACCCAAGAGATAGGCGACCAAATACACTCCCATATCCTGGAAACGTTGTAAAAATTACAACACACTATTTTTTTCACACTTTAAGAATGCCATGTACTTTTTACACTCTCAGCTTTGAGACTGGGCCCGGACGAGATGGTGCTTCTGGCGTGGATCACGTCTCGTCTCAAAGTGCCATCTCTTGCTGGGTTGGCCAAACCCTTTGTTGAGGAGCAGGTGCAAGAGGACACGCCCCCTGTGGATCGTCCCAGGACTCAGAATTCGACCTTCCCCGCCCTTGATAAGAGGAATCAACAGAAACTTTCTGTTTTTCAAAAAGGTCAGCATACCTTCCCTCAGAGCATTGAGCTGTGATGGCACAACGTGACTAATCAAATGCCCATTGCAAGCAATTCTCATTTCCTCAAACATTCATTCCCCACACATTTGACCTACGTTTATGGATCACCATGACAAACTTGGAGGGATTGTCTGCTTTTTGAAAAGGAGCATGGGATTCTGGAGTTGGAGGGGGAGTTGGAGGCCACCTGAGCCCAACTTCCCTATGCAATTCAGGACATCCAGAGCTAGAGCTTTGTGGCACGAGTGCGTTTTAATGCAGACATGCACAGCACACCATACTGAGCCTCACTCTGGCAAAACGCACCCTTTCTTTATGCCAGGCTTGTTACTCTTTGCATATTTCTCCCCCACATGAACTAAACAGCTTCTGTTCATGTTACAATCTGTGTACCCAAAAAGTTGAGCTGTGCACTTGTACAGCTATTTGAGCGTAACATTCACGGCGCGTACAGTCTGTGTACACAACAGTTGAGCTGTACAGATCAACACATCCGTAAGATGAAGCTCAATCCAGACAAGACTGAGGCACTGTGAGAGGCTGGTTCCCTAGACCTGATGGAGGGGTTGTGGCTGCTCTTGATGGGGTTACAGTCCCTCTGAAGGAGCAGATGCGTAGCTTGGGGATACTCCTGGATCCATGACTGTCACTTGAGGCTCAAGGGGCTGCGGTGGTGAGGAGTGCCTCCCATCAGCTTCGGCTGGTGGCCTAGCTAACTCTATTTGGACAGGGATAGCCTGGCTTCTGTGGTCTACGCTTTGGTAATCTCTAGGATAGATTACTGCAATGTGTTATGTGTGGGGCTGCCTTTGAAGACCATTTGGAAACTGCAGCTGGTGCAGAATTCAGCAGCCCCACTGGAGGAAAACGGTCTGAGCCCATAACCCCAATTCTGGCACATCTGCACAGGCTGCCAATTAGTTTCCCGATTCAATTCAAAGTGCTGCTTTTGACCTATAAAGCCTTGTGCAACACAGGACCCCAAGACCTCAAGGAGAATCTTGCCATATACCCCTGCATTCAGAATCTGAGGCCCTTCTTTGTGTGCCTCCTCAGAAGGAGGTGCAGGGGGTGGCAACACGAGAACGGGCCTTCTCAGTGGTGGCCCCCCATTTATCCTCAGGGAGGGACGCCTGGCACCATCATTACCTATCTTTAGGCACCAGACAAAAACACTTTTCTTCCAGGCATTTGGCTCTTAATTTCGGCTGCCTTCAATATATATGTATTGTGTTTTCATTTGTTTCTACTGTTTTATATTGCTTTTAATCTTTTCATTGATTGTAAGTCGCTTTGGGTCTGTGGAGAAAAGCGACAAACATTTAATAATAAACAAATAATATACGTGTGCCCTCTTTTCATGCAACTCCTTGTAGAGATGGCTTAAACCTGTGTTTAGCATGACATGTGGATAAGCCTATTCTGTGGGCCAAAAAGGAGCCCTCCAGCCCCTGCCTAAGATCTCCAGCAAAGCCCCCCCCGCATAAGTCATTAGTTCCATTGTCAATCTGCTCTGACTGTCAAGACATTTCTCCTAATGTTCATCCAAAATCTACCCTCCTGTGTCTTCAGCCCCTCAGATGTATCCCTGCCCTCCAAGACGGCAGTGCAGAATAACCCTTTGCCCTTTTCTGTGTGACAGCCCTCTGAAAGGCTATCCTGTCTCTATCCCCCACACCCAATTTTCTCTCCTCTAGGCAAAACATACCCACTTTTCCATAGCCCCCTACCTTTGTTACCCTCTTCTGAATCCCATTCCAGTTTGCCAATAGCCTCCTTAAACTGTGCCACTCACAGAAAGGGGCACCATATCAAGAAATGACGTTGCAGGGCCCTGCGACAAAATGTTGCAGCATGAAGTGCTTCCATTCAGGGTTCCAGAAGCCACTCTGTTTCATGCCTCCTCCGACATGCATCTCTATCCTGTTGTTCCCCTTTACTCGCCTTTTCTCTAAACTAAAAAAAAAAAAGCCTCAAATGTTGTCACCTTTCCTCATAGAGGAATGGCTCCGTCCCCTTGATTATTTTGATGCAAGGTTAGATGCAAGGTTGATGCAATGTGGAGAAAGTGCAGAAAGGATTTTTCCCCTCCCTGTCTCACAACTCTCAAGCTCAAAGATTGCCAGGTGAAATTGCTCAGCTGAGGGAGGACTGACAGAAGGAAATATACCTCTGCATACATTGCATAATTTCCTTATGAAACACACTGCTGGCTGGGTGTGGTGATGACTTAAAAGGCTTTAGAGGGAGATTAGACAAACTCTTGGAGGGTCTTCTAACAAACGGCTTTTAACTGTGGCAGCTACATGGAAGTTCAGTGTGCCAAGGCAGTCTACCTGCTGGGTGCAAACAAACAATGGTCCCTGGCTTTCCCTATGTGGCCAGAGTGGCCACTGCTGAAATATTAGAACAGATGGCTAACGCTTTGACTCAGCAGGACTGTTTCTATATTTGCAAGGTAGGGAAGGGTTAGTAGTATAGCGACCCGGAGGAGCCCACACACTAAGGATGGGCGACAAGTTCGACTCCGTTTGCATTTCAAGCTGAATTGATCAAAGGCACGCTTTCAGAAACCACAGCCACCCTTCAAAATCCGCACTTCCATTAAGTTTGCAATGCAATTCACCAACCAAACAATTTTTTTTAAAAAATGCAAATATTCAGGGAAAGTGGGCATAAACGTGAATATGCAAATGAAAATACCATACAAAATGCATTATATGGACGAGAAGCTGCTTGCAAAAATGCATACATTAGTCAAAACTGCCTACTAAAGCATGTTTATTAGGAGAAATTTGCCCTGAACTGCTGGAGAATTTTCATGACGACTTTTTTAAAAAAAAAAATCGTAAATTGGTGCAGGAATGTGGAAAACTGAATTTAAGATCAGAAAAAGGAGACACTGAGGGAACTGAAAGTGACAGATCTTTCCAACCCTAACACACACAGACACTCTTTCAGGAGTGACAATGACTCTTTCAATGACAGTTCCTCATTTGGGGATCACCTTCCCCAGGCAGATTCGTAAGCCACCCCATTACCTTTTCGATTGCAAGTTTTAACTGTTGGATTGGTATTTAGTTTTGATTTCCCTCAGCTTCTCATTTTTCTATTCACTTTTTCACAGTTCCACATCAGTTTGCAGTTTTTTTAAAAAATTAAAAAGCCCTCATGAAAATTCAGCAGCATTTCAGTGTGAATTTCTACTAATTACGCACATCGTTGTCTGCAATTGTGCAGAATATACACATTTTTGCAAAGTAATGTTCCCTAATGGAATGCATTTTGCAGCCTATTTTGACTTTTTATTTATGCATGCATGCATGCACATGTACCCTGGTATATGCAAGAGTTTGTACATGTCACTTGGCTGGAGAAATGCATTGCAAAATTCAGAGAAGGGCAAATTTCAAAGGCAACGTGTTGGCTTATTTTGGTAGTACAAATTAGATAGCTATGCCTGTATTGAATTGAATCAAATGTCTTTTTATTTATTTATTTGTCAAATTTATATCCCGCCTTTCCTCCCAGTAGGAGCCCTATCCTTATGTCTGCATATACCTATTATTATTTAAATTTATTGTCTGCCTTTTACTCAAAGGTCCCAGAGCAGGTCACAACCATTTTAGATTACGTCATTAAAAGCAGTTAAAAAAAATCCAAAATCACATCCCGAAAAATAGGGCAGGTCCAAAAGTTTATTATTAATAAATAATTATATAAAATAAATAATCAAAAGCATTAATAAACTTGTTCCCTGCTCTGCACCAGAAGGTCCCAGGGTGGGTCTCAACAATGTAAAATACAATATTAGAAACAGCTTAAACCAAGTTACATTCCCAACTAGAGCGGGTCCTAAAAATACACAATACATCTCAAGGGTCAAAAGCTAGGAAGAAGAGGTGCGTCTTCCGCATACAAGAGAAACTGTGTAATGAAGATGCCTGATGCACCTCTGTGCGTGGAGAGTTCCACAGCTTAGGGGCTGCCACAGAGAAGGCCCGCTCCTGGGCCGCCGCCACCACCCCCAGCTTCCAAGGGTGGCAGAACTACCAAAAGGGCCCCCTTTGCTGATCTCAACACCCAAGAGGGTCTGTAGGGAAGGAGGTGGTCTTTCAGATATTTGGGACCCAAATCTTTTAGGATTTTAAACATCCAACCTAAAGAAGAGCTTTCTCACTTTTTCGTGACATTTTAGTGTCCCTAATTGCTGTACTATTGCTCTGAGATGGTGTCACATTGCTGATGAATCCAAGTGGCTGTCTATTAGCTACTGGGCTAAGTTCAAGGTTCTAGTTTTGGTGTACAAAGCCCTATACAGCTTGGGACCAGGATACCTGAAAGACCATCTTACCCCTTATATACCCAGTCGATCCCTGCGCTCTGCAGGTGAGGGCCTCCTGCAGATACCATCTTATCAGGAGATCCATTCCGCACAACATAGGAAGCAGACCTTTAGTGTGGCGGCACCTACCCTGTGGAATTCCCTCCCCTGAAATATTATACAGGAGCCATCTCTGTTATCTTTTTGGCACCTACTAAAGACCTTCCTCTTTCAACAAGCCTTTTAAGTAGAGATTTTATCCCAGTCTGCGTCTGTGATGGAATTGCTTTTTAATATGTTCTTAAACCTTCTTTTTTAAAAAATGTTTTTTATCTTTTTTTAGATGTTTTGAAAGTTTGTTTAAAAAACGTTTTTAAAGATGTTTTGTTTTAATGTGTTTTAAAGTCCATTTTTATGATGTTTTAAATTGTTTTTAGTGCTTTTCTTTGCCCCCCTGGGCTCCTGCTGGGAGGAAGGGCAGGATATAAATCAATCAATCAATCAATGTGACCTGCTCTGATGCTAAGCTTTGCCTCAAATCACATGATTAGATATTGCCTCCTGCTGGAGTCATTCGGTAACTACAGCCTGCTAAGAATTGTCCACAGTACAATGGACAGTTGTCTGAAATCTTAAATTTTCAATCTGTAGCAATGGGGAAATCCCCAAATAGTTTATGGTATTTTCACCATCATTATGCCCTGTCATACCAAACTTCGATGTTCCCGTCACAATCACTTTGGCAATGAATTGGGGCCAGTTACAAAGTCATGAATTCTGCATCATCACCATAAAGATGCCTTCTAATACCAATATGGGTGTTCCCATGACAATCATTTTGGCAGCGAAATGGAGCTGAACAAAACATTTCCTTTTACACATTCTCTTTTACTGTCCTTTCCAGTGTAAATCCATTAGAGTTTTTGGTAGAAGCTAAGCAGGGTCAGGCCTGGTTAGTACTTGGATGGGAGACCGCCTGGGAATATCGGGTGCCGTAGGCTTAGAGGGATGCAATAGTAAACCACCTCTGAAGACCTCTTACCATTAAAAACCTATTAATATATATATAAATAGATTCATAGGATCGCCATAAGTCATAATCGGCTTGAAGGCATATAACAGCAACAACAATATTGCACCAGAGTGCAGGAAAAAAATGGTCTGTTCAACTGCTAGTTGAAAGAATAAAGAAACGTAAGGTTTGCTACTACGAAGAGGCAGTCATACATGTGATGCAGCCATGCGGCTTCCACTCAGGGAGCCATAACTAACTGAGAACGACAGGAAGAGAAGGAGGAAGGGGAGGAGCAAAGCCTGCAAAAGCAACAAACACTTTAGAGGAGGAATCAGCAGAGGGAAGAATAGATTGCCTTTCTGTCTATCCCCACCCGCACTGGTTCAGGTCACTTGTAACATGCGTTGGTGCTTTACTCCAAATCAAGTTCTCTTTCTGGATATGTGATCCAGCCAGTTAGGGAGCATGGAACCAGTGTGATGGTTCCACAGAGCCATGTAACTAATCAGGTTAAACAATGTGATGATGTCACAAAGACACACCTGCTTCAAATCAACTTTGTTCTTTCTGGCTATGTGATCCAGCCAATCGATGAGCAGTGAGATGGTGCCACAGAGCCATAGAGCCAATCAGATTAAGGTATGTGGTGTTGACATAACAAAGCTAAACCAGGGATGATGCTTCCTGCCCTCACCCTGAATTGAAGAACATTTTTTATCCCGTTTTGCAGGTTCTTGACAAACTAGGGGCATTTTTTTTTTAAGGGGCAAATTCTTTCTTCCACCCCAAATTTTGGATCATTAACATTAACAATCCTGAACTTCTTTGTATAATAATTTGAACTTCACTCCTTTGAAAGCAGCTCAAACCAGATTCCATTCCATTTGTGCTGTGTTCTGATAACTTACTCTGCATGTCTGTCGTCTCAGCAACATGAATAGAGAATGGGGTAACTGATGGCGATAGTGTTGAAGCGTGCATCTTTGTCTTTCCATGCTCAGCTCCTTCGTGGCCAACTGTGACAGGCTGAATAACTTCACCTGATAAAAGAGCAGAATACTATAAAAACTCCCAATAATTGACTTCTGGGTTAATTTTAAGGCACAAACAATCAGGGACCAGGGGACTCCAGTCTGTTTTCCCAGTTCAAGAAGGCTGGAGCATGGAGTTATAAGAGCGATGTTGCTTCGGCGACGAAGCAGCTCAAGCTGGATGTTTAGAAAGGTGCCTTACACCGAATCAGATGATTGGTTCATCTTGTTCAGTATTGTTTACAATGATTGGCAGCACCTGTCCAGGGTTTCAGAAAGGGACTATTTCCCAGTCCTGTCTATAGATGATGGGTATTGAACCTGGGACCTTCTGCATGCAAAGCAGAACCACGGCCCTTCTCCAGATTATAAAGGAGCTGGAGGCTCAGCCCCTTCTTGGCTCTCAGATTGGCTCTGATCTGTTGCTGTTGCCCCTATGCACTCCCCTCTCCACCTGAAAGAGGTGCAGAGAATGCTTATCAAATATGCAAATTATACAAATTGGGAAGGACAGCTAATACCCTGGAGGACAGAAACAACATTCAAAGGGATAGCACTTTTCAAGTCCTTGAAAGGGAGTCACACAGAGGAGGCCAGGATCTCTTCTTGATCATCCCAGAGTGCAGGACATGAAATAATGGGCTCAAGTGACAGGAAACCAGATTTCAGCTGAACATCAGGAAAAACCTGTTAGAGTGGTATGAAACTGGAACCAATTACCTAGGGAGGTGGTGGGCTCTCCCACACTGGAAGCATTCAAGAGGCAGCTGGACAGCCACCTGTTGGGGATGCTTCAAATTGAATTCCTGAACTGAGCAGGGGTTGGATTCTATCACTTTAGAGGTCTTTCCAACTCTACTATTTTAAAATTCTGTGATTTTATAACTTCACATACATGATGTCCCAAGGTTCCTTCCTGTCTCGCCAACTCCTCTGCTCCTGTGGCTCTGGAAGGAGATGACGGTGGTACTAAAGGCTCAACAGGAAGCTAGGCAGCCAGTGTGGAGAAGTTCAGTCTTGGGGTGAGGATGTCTGAATCCAATGGCTCTTTGGGGTCACAGGAGGTCTGTAGGTTTCTGGAGAATTCTGCTCCTCCTGGTCTTCTCCCAAGGAGGCCTCAGGTCCCAGGTCTTGGCAACATTGAACCTTGACAATCCCTCATTCCACCATATTGTTGTTTCAGAATTTATTATTTATTTATTTATTATTTCATTTATATCCCGCCCTTCCTCCCAGCAGGAGCCCATAGCAGCAGAATTTCACGCAGCAATTTCTGCAAATTCCAATGGGAACTAACATGATCTGCACATCCCAGATTAAGAGTTGTATCCCATCCACTCAGAGAAGACCCATTCAAATTAATGTTGAGAATAAGCATGTATGTTCTGCTGGTATCATACCTGTGGCGGTATTCATTGCCGTAGGCTCTTCTCCTGATGTCATGTCTTTGACGATAACTGTAGGTGGTAGAGATGTGGTTGGTGTCTCAGCTGATGCGGTCTGCGTGGCAGGAAACGTAGGTGAGGGAGGCGTTGGCTCTTCTCCTGATGTTGTCCCTGTGGGCGTAACCATTGATGTCGGGGACTTGTTTCCCTCTTCTGCTGATGTCATCTCTTTGGAGGTAACCATTGGTGTTGGAAATGTAGGTGACTCTTGTACTGAAGTAGGTGCTGGAGATGTGTTTGATGCCTCAGCTAATGTTCTATCCATGGCAGAAACCTTAGGTGACGGAGACATAGTTGGCTCTTCTGCTGATGTCATCCCTGTGCCACTTAATGTAGGGGTGGGAGACATGGTTGGAGTTTCAACTGATATGGTCTCTCTGGTGGTAACCAAAGGGGTGGGAGATGTAGTTGGCTCGTCTGCTGATGTCATGTCTGTTGCAATAAATGTAGGTGCTAGAGATGTGGTTGGTTTCTCAGCTGATGTGCTATCCATGGCAGTAACCTTCAGTGACGGAGACATACTTGGCTCTTCTACTGATGTCGACTTTGTGGACATCATGGTACGTGTAGATGTAGTTGGCCCTTCTGCTGATATTGTGTCTGTGGTGATAACTGTTGGTGTTGGAGATGTGGTTTGTGTCTCAGCTGATGTGCTATCTGTGGCAGTAAACTTGGGTGATGGAGACTTATTTGGCTCTTCTGCTGCTGTCATCCCTGTTTTACTTAATGTAGGTGTTGGAGACATGGTTGGCGCTTTAGCTGATGTGGTCTCTCTGGCGGTAATGATAGGTGTGGGAGATGTAGTTGGTTCTTCTACTGATGTTGAACCTGTGATGGTAACTGTTGATGTAGGAAATGTGGTTAACTCTTCTGCTGAAGTCGTCTCTTTGGAGGTAATTCCTGGTCTGCGAGACCTGGTTTGCTCTTCTGCTGATGTCGTCCCTGTGGCCATAACCACTGATGTTGGGGACGTGTTTCCCTCTTCTGCTGATGTCATCCCTCTGGAGGTGTTGGTGACTCTTGCTGTGGGAGATGTAGGTGGCTCTTCTACTGAAGTCGCCTTTGTGACAATAATTGTAGGTGTTCGGGATGTGGTTGACGCCTCAGCTGATGTGTTATCCATGTCAGTAACCTTGGGTGACAGAGACGTAGTTGGCTCTTCTATTGATGTCATCCCTGTGCCATTTAATGTAGGGGTCGGAGACATGGTTGGTGCTTCAGCTGATGTGGTCTCTCTGGCGGTAACCATAGGTGTAGGAGATGTAGTTGATTCTTCTACTGATGTTGAACCTGTGATGGTAACTGTTGATGTAAGAAATGTGGTTAACTCTTCCGCTGAAGTTCTCTCTGTGGTGGTATCTCTTTGTCTGTGAGACCTGGTTTGCTCTTCTGCTGATGTCCCAGTGGCAGTAACCACAGGTGTGGGTGATCTCAAGAGTTCTCCTGCTGATGTTGTCTCTGAGGCAGTAACCATAGTTGTGGGAGACGTCGTTGGCTCTTCTACTGGTATCAAAGCTGTGGTGGTAATCACTGGTGTTGGAGACATACTTGGCTCTTCTACTGATGTTGCCTTTGTGGCCATCATGGTACGTGTGGGAGATGTAGTTGGCCCTTCTGCTGATGTCATGTCTGTGATGATAACGATAGGTGTTGGAAATGTGGTTGGTGTCTCAGCTGACGTGGTCTCCGTGGCAGGAACCGTAGGTGAGCGAGGCGTTGGCTCTTCTCCTGATGTTCTCCCTGTGGCCATAACCACTGGTGTTGGGGACGTGTTTCCCTCTTCTGCTGATGTCATCCTTCTGAAGGTAACCATTGCTGTGGGAGATGTAGGTGGCTCTTTTACTGAAGTCGCCTTTGTGACGATAACTGTTGGTGTTGGAGATGTGATTGATGCCTCAGCTGATGTGCTATCCGTGGCAGTAACCTTAGGTGATGGATACTTAGATGGCTCTTCTGCTGATGTCATCCCTGTGTTTCTTAATATAGGTGTGGGAGACACGTTTGGTGCTTTAGCTGATGTGGTCTTTCTGGCGGTAACCATAGATGTGGGAGATGTAGTTGGTTCTTCTACTGATGTTGAACCTCTGATGGTAACCGTTGATGTAGGAAATGTGGTTAACTCTTCTGTTGAAGTCGTCTCTTTGGTGGTAATTCTTGGTCTGCGAGACCTGGTTTGCTCTTCTGCTGATGTCCCAGTGGCGGTAACCACAGCTGTGGGTGATCTCAAGAGCTCTCCTGCTGATGTTGTCTCTGAGGCAGTAACCATAGTACTGGGAGACATTGTTGCTTCTTCTGCTGGTATCATACCTGTGGTGGTAATCAGTGGTGTTGGAGACATACTTGGCTCTTCTACTGATGTCCTCTTTGTGGACATCATGGTACGTGTAGATGTAGTTGGCCCTTCTGCTGATATTGTGTCTGTGGCAATAACTGTTGGTGTTGGAGATGTGGTTTGTGTCTCAGCTGATGTGGTCTCCGTGGCAGTAACCTTGAGTGACGGAGACTTATTTGGCTCTTCTGCTGATGTCATATCTGTGTTACTTAATGTAGGTGTTGGAGACATGGTTGGCGCTTTAGCTGATGTGGTCTCTCTGGCGGTAACCATAGGTGTGGGAGATGCAGTTGGTTCTTCTGCTGATGTTGAACCTGTGATGGTAACCATTGATGTAGGAAATGTGGTTAACTCTTCTGCTGAAGTCGTCTCTTTAGCGGTAATTCTTGTTCTGCGAGACCTGGTTTGCTCTTCTGCTGATATCCCAGTGGCGGTAACCACAGGTGTGGGTGATCTCAAGAGCTCTTCTGCTGATGTTGTCTCTGAAGCAGTAACTATAGTAGCGGGAGACGTCGTTGATTCTTCTGCTGGTATCTTACCTGTGGTGATAATTATTGGTGTTGGAGACATAGTTGGCTCTTCTATTGATGTCATCTTTGTGGCCATCATGGGACGTGTGGGAGATGTAGTTGGCTCTTCTGCTGATGTCATGTCTGTGGCGATAACTGTAGGTGTTGGAGATGTGGTTGGTGTTTCAGCTGATGTGGTCTCTGTGGCAGGAACCGTAGGTGAGGGAGGCATTGGTTCTTCTCCTGATGTCGTCCCTGTGGCCATAACCACTGATGTTGGGGACGTGTTTCCCTCTTCTGCTGATGTCATCCCTCTGGAGGTGTTGGTGACTCTTGCTGTGGGAGATGTAGGTGGCTCTTCTACTGAAGTCGCCTTTGTGACAATAATTGTAGGTGTTCGGGATGTGGTTGATGCCTCAGCTGATGTGTTATCCGTGGCAGTAAACTTGGGTGATGGAGACTTATTTGGCTCTTCTGCTGATGTCATCCCTGTTTTACTTAATGTAGGTGTTGGAGACATGGTTGGTGCTTTAGCTGATGTGGTCTCACCGGCGGTAACTATATGTGTGGGAGATGTAGTTGGTTCTTCTGCTGATGTTGAACCTGTGATGGTAACCGTTGATGTAGGAAATGTGGTTAACTCTTCTGCTGAAGTCGTCTCCTTAG
Organism: Rhineura floridana; assembly: GCF_030035675.1. Classification (NCBI taxonomy): domain Eukaryota; kingdom Metazoa; phylum Chordata; class Lepidosauria; order Squamata; family Rhineuridae; genus Rhineura; species Rhineura floridana. The sequence continues at coordinate 8,557,433 of NC_084497.1, read as the reverse complement.
CGGTAATTCTTGTTCTGCGAGACCTGGTTTGCTCTTCTGCTGATGTCCCAGTGGCGGTAACCACAGGTGTGGGTGATCTCAAGAGCTCTTCTGCTGATGTTGTCTCTGAGGCAGTAACCATAGTACTGGGAGACGTCATTGATTCTTCTGCTGGTATCTTACCTGTGGTGCTAATTATTGGTGTTGGAGACATACTTGGCTCTTCTACTGATGTCGCCTTCGTGGCCATCATGGTATGTGTGGGAGATGTAGTTGGCCCTTCTGCTGATGTCGTGTCTGTGGCGATAAGTGTAGGTGTTGGAAATGTGGTTGGTGTCTCAGCTGACGTGGTCTCTGTGGCAGGAACTGTAGGTGAGGGAGGCGTTGTCTCTTCTCCTGATGTTCTGCCTGTGGCCATAACCACTGGTGTTGGGGACGTGTTTCCCTCTTCTGCTGATGTCATCCTTCTGAAGGTAACCGTTGGTGTGGGAGATGTAGGTGTCTCTTTTACTGAAGTCGCCTTTGTGACAATAATTGTAGATGTTGGAGATGTGGTTGACGCCGCAGCTGATGTGGTATCTGTGGCAGTAACCTTGGGTGATGGAGACATAGTTGGCTCTTCTGCTGATGTCATCCCTGTGTTACTTAATATAGGTGTGGGAGACATGGTTGGCGCTTCAGCTGATGTGGTCTCACCGGCGGTAACTATAGGTGTGGGAGATGTAGTTGGTTCTTCTACTGATGTTGAACCTCTGATGGTAACCGTTAATGAAGGAAATGTGTTTAACTCTTCTGCTGAAGTCGTCTCTTTGGTGGTAATTCTTGGTCTGCGATACCTGGTTTGCTCTTCTGCTGATATCCCAGTGGCGGTAACCACAGGTGTGGGTGATCTCAAGAGCTCTTCTGCTGATGTTGTCTCTGAGGCAGTAACCATAGTAGCGGGAGACATTGTTGCTTCTTCTGCTGGTATCATACCTGTGGTGGTAATCAGTGGTGTTGGAGACATACTTGGCTCTTCTACTGATGTCATCTTTGTGGACATCATGGTACGTGTAGATGTAGTTGGCCCTTCTGCTAATATTGTGTCTGTGGTGATAACTGTTGGTGTTGGAGATGTGGTTTGTGTCTCAGCTGATGTGGTCTCTGTGGCAGGAACTGTAGGTGAGGGAGGCGTTGTCTCTTCTCCTGATGTTCTGCCTGTGGCCATAACCACTGATGTTGGGGACGTGTTTCCCTCTTCTGCTGATGTCAACCCTCTGGAGGTGTTGGTGACTCTTGCTGTGGGAGATGTAGGTGGCTCTTCTACTGAAGTCGCCTTTGTGACAATAATTGTAGGTGTTCGGGATGTGGTTGACGCCTCAGCTGATGTGTTATCCGTGTCAGTAACCTTGGGTGACAGAGACGTAGTTGGCTCTTCTATTGATGTCATCCCTGTGCCATTTAATGTAGGGGTCGGAGACATGGTTGGTGCTTCAGCTGATGTGGTCTCTCTGGCGGTAACCATAGGTGTAGGAGATGTAGTTGATTCTTCTACTGATGTTGAACCTGTGATGGTAACCATTGATGTAGGAAATGTGGTTAACTCTTCTGCTGAAGTCGTCTCTTTAGCGGTAATTCTTGTTCTGCGAGACCTGGTTTGCTCTTCTGCTGATATCCCAGTGGCGGTAACCACAGGTGTGGGTGATCTCAAGAGCTCTTCTGCTGATGTTGTCTCTGAAGCAGTAACTATAGTAGTGGGAGACATCGTTGATTCTTCTGCTGGTATCTTACCTGTGGTGATAATTATTGGTGTTGATGACATAGTTGGCTCTTCTACTGATGTCATCTTTGTGGCAATCATGGGACGTGTGGGATACGTAGTTGGCTCTTCTGCTGATGTTATGTCTGTGGCGATAACTGTAGGTGTTGGAGATGTGGTTGGTGTCTCAGCTGATGTGGTCTCTGTGGCAGGAACCGTAGGTGAAGTAGGCTTTTTCTCTTCTCCTGATGTTCTCCCTGTGCCCATAACCACTGATGTTGGGGACGTGTTTCCCTCTTCTGCTGACATCATCCCTCTGGAGGTAACCGTTTCTGTGGGAGAATCAGATGTGGGAGAATGGTTGTGAGTAAACATTCTTTATCTTTTACTTCAGAAGATTGTGTCTGTAATTATTTGTGTGTGAGGGAAAGGGTGGGCTGGCTGAGTCTCATCCTGCTGCTTGCATTTATATCTCTTCTAAGAAATAGGACCACGAAACTATTCCTATTTCACACATATTTGTAAAATACCAAACACGGTGGAACAGACTGCCTTGGGAGGCAGTGGAGTCTTCTTTGCTGGACTATTTTAAGCAGAGACTGGGTGGTCAACCTATCAGGGATGCTTAACCAGAGACTGGGTGGCCAACCTATCAGGGATGCTTAACCAGAGATTGGGTGGCCAACCTATCAGGGATGCTTCAGCAGCAGATTTCCTGCATTGGACTAGATGACATTTTGAGATTACCTTCCACTTCTCTGATTCTGTTATTGGGGAAAGGCTGTGACTAAGTAGTGGAGCATTTGCTTTGCATCTGGAAGGTCCAAGGTTCACTTCCCCAGCTAGGAGAGTGTATTTTGCATATCTCCATGAGACATGTGTGGAAGGCAATGAATTAAATGATTATGATGGTGTTTCACAAACAGCAGAGAAACCTGAAAGCTTCATTATCACCTCACTCACTTGCCAAAGCAAAGAAGGTCCATGAGTGACCTTGTGGCTCTGACAGATAATGCCATCTCTCCTCCTCTGAAGAAACGGGGGGTGAGATTTGGCGTTGCATACAACTCAGACCTCCTCACAGTAGACCCATTGAAATGAATGGATCTAAGTTAGGACTTTTTGGTAGTTCCGCCACCCTCAGAAGCTCAGAGGATGGTGACCCAGGAGAGGGCCTTCTCTGTGACAGCCCCTAAGTTCTGAAACTCCCTCCCCACCAAGGTGCACCTGGCACCTTCACTGTACAGTTTTTGGCAAATGCTAAGGACGTGCCTCTTTACCCTGGCCTTTGGCACTTGAGATGCACAGTGTCAGGAAGCACCCTATTCCTGTGATTGTAATTTGATTAAAATTCTCAATTTTAAACTGCTGTACCCCACCCTGGGACCTGCTGGTGAAGGGTGGGTAATTTAATCATCATCATCATCTACTCCATTAACTTCAATAGGTCTACTCTAAAGAGGACTTTGTTAGATGCCACCCCTTGCTTTCCCTCTCCTCCGCACCACAGGCCTCACTGCCTTTCAGCGTTGACCCAGGAAATGTGCTGTTCACATTTCCCTTGGGTCCTAGAGATGGCAGAGTGCCATTTTAATTTCCATCTCGGCAAACCCTTTCTGAACTTTTAAGCCGCTCTCCTTTGACAATGCCAACAAAACTGCTTTTTCTTCTCACTCGCTTCTCAGCCTAGCTCTTAAACAAACATACACCCCCATGCACAAATCCTGCATTGGGTGACGTGCTACATTGCAAAGGTAGCCAACATGGTGTTGAGGGCCATGATGGCTTCTAGGAGTTGGAATCCAACAACATCCAGAGGGCCACAGGTTCCCCACCGTTTGTCTAAGAAGAGGCATCCCCCTCTCTCAGGGGAAATGCCTTTTCTAAATAGAGGCATTCCTCCATCTCTTGTATGCAGTAGGGAATGCTGCTTTTTAGAGCAGGGCTGGGGGAACATCTGTGGCCCTCCAGATGTTGTTGGACTCCAACTCCCTTCATTCCTGACCATTGGCCATGCTGGCTGCTGGGGGCCACTGGGAGTTGGAATCCAGCTACAATGGGAGGGTGGCCAAGTTGGGAACCCCTGTTAGACTGTATCAGCTACAGCTAGGGGACAAACTTAGTTTGGCTCCCATGTTATTTATTTTATTTTTTAATTAAATCCATATCCCGCTCTTCTTCCCAAATGGAGCCCAGGGTGGCCAATAACAAGTGATGAAACAATAAGAATGTCTTTTAAAACATCTTAAAAAGCAATTCCAGCACAGACTCAAACTAGGATCTCTACTTAAAAGGCTTGTTGAAAGAGGAAGGTCTTCAATAGGTGCCAAAAAGATAGCGGAGATAGTGCCTGTCTAATGTATGAAAAATGGAAATGGACTGCCTTCAAGTTGATCCCGACTTATGACTACCCTATGAACAAGGTTTTCATGGTAAGTGGTATTCAGAGGGGGTTTCCCATTGCCTCCCTCTGAAGCTAGTCCTCCCCAGCTTGCCACAGCTGCACCAGCCAGCCCCTTCCTTGTCCGCAACTGCCAGCTGGGGGGCAACTGGGCTCCTTGGGACTATGCAGCTTGCCCACGGCTGCACAGGTGGCAGGGCACGTCACCCCTGAGCTACTCACTGTGGGGGTGATCTTGAGCTGGCCCTTGACGCCCAGGAGACACAAGCGGGGATTTGAACTCACAGACTCTGGACTCCAAGCCAGGTTCTCCTCCCCACTGGGCTATACCAGCTGTGTCTAATGTTTAAGGGGAGGGAATTCCAAAGGGTCGGTGCCACCATACTAAATGTCCGCTTCCTGTGTTGTGCAGAATGACTTCTTCACATAGCGCCTCCTCAAACTGCGGAATTCGCTGCCACAAGGTGGGGTGATGGGCACCAACTTGGATGGCCTTGAAAGGGCTCCTGACAAATTCACAGAGGAGGCTGCCAATGGCTACTAGCCACGATGGCTGTGCACTGCCTCCAGATCAGAGGCAGGATGTGTTTAAACAGTGGTGGCTGGGAATCACAAGTGGGGAGTATTGCTGCGGCTCTCAAGTCCTGCTTATAGACTTCCCTTTTATTTATTATTTATTTTATTTATATAAAATATTTATACCCCGCCCTTTTTCCAAGGAACTCAGGGCGGCTTACAAATAAAAACCATAATCAATTAAAAACAAGCAATATACAGTTTAAAACAATTAAAAATAGATTAAATCAGTAAAAGTTAAAAAAGACAATATTAGTTAAAAGCCCGTCTGAATAAAATAGTCTTAACCTGGGCACGAAAGGATGAAAGTGAGGCAGCCAGTCGAACCTCGCTAGGGAGGGAATTCCACAATCTAGGGGCAGCCACTGAAAAGGCCCTATTCTGTGTTTTTACAAAGCAAGCTTGTGAGAAAGATAGAATATTGAGCAGGGCCTCACCAGATGATCTCAAAGCTCGGACAGGGTCATAGAGGGAGACACAATCTAACAGATAGCCTGGACCTAAGCCGTATAGGGCTTTATAGGTTAAAACCAGCACTTTGAATTGTGATCGGAAACAGATTGGAAGCCAGTGGAGCTGGTACAACAGCGGGGTTGTATGTTCTCTGAGCCCAGCTCCAGTTAACATCCTGGCTGCAGCTCTTTGTACCAGTTTAAGTTTCCGAGCAGTCTTCAAGGGCAGCCCTACGTAGAGCGCATTACAGTAGTCCAATCGGGATGTAACTAAGGCATGTGTCACCGTAGTCAAGTCTGACAGGTCAAGGAACGGGTGCAGTTGGCGTACCAATCTTAGTTGAGCAAAGGCACTTTTGAGGCATCTGGTTGGCCACAATGAGAACAGGATGCTGGACTTAGAAGGGCTCCCTCTGGCCTGATCCAGCACTGCAGGGCTCTTCTGTTTTTGTTACTAGAACTCAGGACCATCCGTCGAAGCTGAATGTTGGAAGATTCAGCCAGACGAGCACAAACTCATGGTGGATAAAGGCTATCAATGGCCATGTACTCTTTCCACTATCAGAGGCAGTCAGCCTCTAGATACCAGTTGCTGGTAGGGAGAATATAGCCATCATGGCTAGCAGTAGCCATTGATAGCCTTATTCTTCATGGATTTGCCTAGTCTTCGCAGTTGGAGGCCATCACTACCTCTTGTGGAAGCAAATTCCATGATTTAGGTATGCACTAAATAAAGAAGTCCTTCCTTTTGTCTGTCCTGGAATCTCCCACCCTTCAGCTTTATTCATTCATTCACTCGTTTGTTTATTAGATTTATATCCTCCCCTTCCTCCCGGTAGGAGCCCAGGGAGGCAAACAAGAGCACTAAGAACACTCTAAAACATCATAAAAACAGTCTTTAAAATATATTACAACAAAACATCTTTTCATTGGGTGACCCAACTGGGTTCTAATATTATGCACAATTTTATATACCTCTGTCATGTCCCCTGCTCACTCACCAGACCTGCTCTGAATCCCAGTTGCTGGGCATCACAAGTGGGGAAAGAGTTCCTGTTGGACTCAAGTCCTGTTTGGGGGCTTCTCTTTGGGGCGTCTGGTTGGCCACTGTGAAAACTGGATGCTGGACTAGATAGGCCCCCTTTGGCCTTATCCCGCACTGCAGGGCTCTTCTCGTGTTCTTAAAGAGGGATCCTTGGGGGTGTGTGATCTGCCTGTGTGCAGATTAGGGATTTTGACTGAATTCCCATTTGAAGCTGAATCTATCAAATTTGCACTTTTCAAAACAATATGAGAACCGATCCACAGGCACCCTTTCAAAACGTGCACTTTTTGCAATGCAGTTCACCAACCAAACAAGGTTTACAGAAATGCGTCAGTTGGGGGGAAGCGTGTGCAAAAATAAATATGTATGTGAAAAATAACATGGAATATGACGAGAAACGGCTTGCAAAAATGTATACATGAGTTAAAGCTTCCTACGAAAATATGCTTTAGGAGAAATTTGCACTAAAATGCTGAACATTTTTCATGAAGATTTTTTTTAACAAGAAATGCAGAGAACCAAATTTCAGATTGGAAAAAGGAGAAAGGAAGAGAACAGGAACGGACAGATCTTTCCATCCCAAGCCCACCCACTCCAGGATCCCTGAAACCCATGAGCCTTCTCTCTGTCCCTGCCCCCGCTCCTTATCCATCATCATCACAAGGACAGGCAGCCCAATAGTCAACCACCAAGTAGATCTCTTCCCCCCCGGCACAGGCGAAGGAATGTTGCGGTTTGCACAAAGCAGCACCTCTGTTTTCCCATCTCCGCATCCCTGTCAACTCTCCTGTTTCCAAAACACCAAATATGTCACTAATACAGTGTCGCTTCACTACCAAAGGAGCTGGCAGAGGAACACAAACTCAAAAACCAGTTTCTAATTACCTTGGATGCAACTGTCACATGGAAATTATGGGAAACACAGATGACACGACACAGACTCCAGAAACGGCCAAAACTGTCCATTTTGGATTCTCTCCGTTTCTTATTTTTCCAGTCTAGTCCTCCAGATTTCTACATCTGCAAACGTTCTTTAAACTGCCCATGAAAATCCATCAACTCTTCAGTGTGAATTTCTGTTAATATAGACACATTTTTGTGTGCAGTTTTGCCTGTTGTGCATTTTTCTGCAAAGTAGTTTTCCCTAATATAATGCACTTTTGTAGTTTTCACCAATATATGCAGTTTTATGCATGCTTTCCCCCTAGCATACTGTATGCATCACTTGGCTGGAAGAACTGAACTGAAAAATTCAGAGAAGTGTGGATTTCTAATTTCTCATGCCACTAATGACCAAAGTATTTGGATTTTTACACACTCTCACCACATATGCATGTATGAGAAACAGGAGCGATATCTCACCAACAAATTGACTCTGCAGCCAGTTCCTTCCCCGGCCTTTCTTTACCCCCCAGCATATGCCAGGTACTCATTTTACTGAGCACGGATAGATGGAAGGCTGAGTGAACCTCGACCCCTTTTACCATATTAGTTCACCAATAAGATTACATTTTTCCCTCCCTGCCTCCCATTTTGTCCTGGGCAACGTATCAAGGACGCATTAAACAATCAGGAGTCGAATGAGGGGTTCTAGATGTTATTTTCAACCGATCAGATCTGTTGCTTCCTCCTTTCCATAACTGTGTCCATGCCCCACTGCAAGCTCTCGAATGCATTCCCCAAAGTGGGTGTGGAGATATTGGCTAGCCAGCAAACCATTCAGCTGCCTCTCCTGGCTGCCTTCAGAAATCCAAGGAGCAAGTGCAACTCCCAAGACTTTTGCATACTGTTAGAATTTTGGCCCTCTGTGCCGTTCCGTAGGTCGCCTCTGCGGATGAGCTGGCCTTGGCTCCAAAGAGGGAATAGGGAGAGAAAAGCCTTACCTGATGAAGTCCACATGTGGAAGGAAAGCATCAAAATGATAAATATATTCCTGAGACAGGACTGAACTGAGTGAAACTTCCAGTCCATCTTCCGTGCCCCTGAGACTGGCTTTCCCACCAGCTCCCCTCGTCACCCTTCTGCTTGTGAAAGCAGGTGTCAAGTGCAGTGGACAATGCTAACTCCAGGGACGGCAAACCTATTAGCTTAAGAAGTCAACACACCCTGAATAAAAGCATCAATCAAGGGCAGGACCCAGCCCTTACCTGAAAAGGAGCGATTTCATCACATTGCAGAGTGCTCAACCATATCATAAAACATCCGATGGAGTGGGCCAGGTCTCACTGAAGGGTCAACCTCAGCAAATATCATTTTTGTGGTTAGCGGAGAAGGATGGGGGGACCCAGAATCGACCAAAAAAAAAGACCCAGTGACAGAACCAGAGTTCCTGGTCTGATTGCAAACCCCAGCGTTCACCATTTGCTATCTATTGGGGTGACTACTCTGGGGGAGGTTACTTCTTATGAAAGCTGTTTTGCAAGATGATTCTGAGTAAGTGGACTTTTGGAGGGAGGTGTGTGAAGGTTTCAGCAGACACCTTTTCATGCAGTTTTCAATGCCCACTTCAGGAATCATCCCAATTAATCTGAGGCTTCATATACATTAGAGGAAGAGGGTGTAGCAGAGGATAGTTTTCTTGTTCTGTTTATGAGGAGGTAAGACACAGGAATCTGGAACAACTCCTCACTAGACTTGCAGATAGAACAAACCAGCCAAACAATTAAATTCTTGCTAGCAAACAGGAAAGGGGTCAGCGCTAAAAAGAGAAGCCTCCTTCGTTTTTACGACGCACGTCAAAATCAAAAACATCTGCACACGTGATGGATTGTTTCAATGTTTTCATTGAAATGTTCGATGTTTGGGATTCTTTTGCTAGGCCTAAAGGTTTAAACAAATATAGGGTTGTAAGTTCTACGTTCTACTCAGAGTAAAAAGCTAAAGGTGTCCCCGCACTTGTAGTGTGAGTCGTTTCCGACTCTTAGGGTGACATCTTGCGACATTTACTAGGCAGACCATATATATGGGGTGGGATTGCCAGTTCCTTCCCCGGCCTTTCTTTACCCCCCAGCGTATGCCAGGTACTCATTTTACCGACCACGGATGGATGGAAGGCTGAGTGGACCTCGACCCCTTTTACCGGAGATTCGACTTCCTCCTTCTGTTGGAATCGAACTCCGGCCGTGAGCAGAGCTTCGGCTGCATTACCGCCGCTTACCACTCTGCGCCACGGAGGATCCTTTTACTCAAAGTAGACCTACTGAAATTAAGAGACTTGTTAGCCATATCTACTTATTTCAGTTGGGTCTAGTACTCTATGACCAATAGTGGCTATAAACCTGACCTCAGTGGGACTTACATACCATACATACAGAGAAATTTGGTACAGTTTGCATTTCAAGCTGAACCTATCAAATTCACACTTTCCCAAACAAGATGAGGACCATCCTTCGAAACTTGCATTTATTCAAATTTTGCAATGCAGCAAAAATGCATCTATTAGGGGAAAGTGTGCATAAAAATGAACATATGAGCGAAAATAACATGCAAAAGTAACACACAAAATACAATGAGAAATTGCTTGCAAAAATTGTGTACATAAGTCAAAACTGCCTGGAAAAATGTGTACATTAACAGAATAAAATTCTGTAGAATTTTCACGAGGATTTTTTTTTTAAATTGCAAATTGCTACAGAAAAGTGGAGAACTGAATTTAAGATTGGAAAAATGGGAGAAGGCATTAACAAGGATCTCATTCTCAGCCAATCAGCAAAAAAGGGGGAGGTGGCTATGACTATCATGGAGGGACCCTGCTCTTCTGGATTTGCCACTACATTGCCGCAGAAGGTCACAGGTTCCGTTTCCAGGTAGGGCTGGGAGACACTCCTTGCACGAAACCCTGGAGAGCCGCTGCCAGTCTGTGTAGACAACATGAAGCTAGATGGGCCAATGGTCTGACGCAGTATAAGGCAGCTTTCTCTGCTAGGCTGAGAGACTGTGACTGTCCAAAGGTTATCAGGGAGCTTAATGGGTGAGGGGGGATTTGAACCCAGGTCTCCCAGGTTCTAGCCTGATACGCTAACCACTAGGCCACACTGCCTCTCCATCATTTTCCATCACTTGCTCCTTGAGATCATTTTAACTGGACATGCCGGGGCTTGAACCTGGGACCTTCTGCATGCAAAGCAGATGCTCTGCCATTTGACTGCAGCTAGGGAGGGAGGAGAAATGTGATTCAGTTCGCATTTCAAGATGAACCTGTCAGATTTGTGCTTTCCGAAACTACTTGAGAAGCAAAACAGTCACTCTTCGAAATTTGCACATATCCGGATTTTGTGATGCAGTTGTCCAACCAAGCCAGCTTTACAAAAATGCATGAATTTGGGAGAAATGTGCATGAAACTTAAAGTATCTGTGAAAATGGCAGCCAAAAATGCATTATATTAGGAGAAATTGCTTGCAAAGATGTGTACATTGGTCAAAACTCTCTCTCTCACTCACACACATCCACACCCCAGAAGAAGTCCTGCAAAATCATAGAATCATATTGTTGGAAGTGGTCTCTAAGGCCATCCAGTCCAACCCCCTGCTCAACACAGGAATCCAACTTTAAGCATCCCCTCTTGAACGCCTCCAAGGTTGGAGAGCCCACCACCTCCCAAGGTCATTGGCTCCGTTGTCGCACTGCTCTGACAGGAAGTTTTTTCTGATGTTCAGTTGAAATCTGGCTTTCTGCAACTGGAGCCCATTATTCCATGTCCTGCACTCTGGGATGATTTTTATTATTTATTTATTATTTCAATTTATATACCGCCCTTAGCAGAATAGCTCTCAGGGCGGTGAACAAACAAGATAAAATACAACATATCATAGTAAAAAATCACAAAAGCATGTACAAACAAACAACAGAAAGCACAACAAAAACGAAATACAACACAAATTAAGAAGGATACATGTTAAAAGTAGAAAGATTAAGAAAATTAAAAGATTAAAATGCCTGGGAGCATAAAAAGGTCTTTACCTGGCGCCGGAGAGATAGAAGTGTAGGCGCCAGGCGTACCTCTTCGGGGAGGCTGTTCCACAACTCAGGGGCCACCACAGAAAAGGCCCTAGATCTAGTAACCACCCTCCGGGCTTCCCGATGAGCTGGTACCCGGAGGAGGGCCTTAGATTCTGAACGAAGTGAGCGGGTAGGTTCATAGTGGGAGAGGCGTTCCACAAGGTATTGAGGTCCCACGCCGTGTAAGGCTTTATAGGTCAAAACCAGCACCTTGAATCTCGCCTGGAAGCAAATAGGGAGCCAGTGCAGACGCGCCAGAATAGGTGTTATATGCGAAGACCGACTGGTCCTCGTCAATAGTCTGGCAGCCGCGTTCTGCACCAGCTGAAGCTTCCGAACTGTCTTCAAGGGCAGCCCTACGTAGAGCGCATTACAGTAATCCAATCTTGAAGTTACCAGAGCATGAACAACGGAGGCGAGGTCGTCCCTGTCCAGATAGGGGCGTAGTTGGGCTACCAGACGAAGATGGTAAAACGCATTCCGTGCCACCGTGGCCACTTGGGCCTTGAGAGACAAGGAAGAATCGAAAAGAACCCCCAAACTACGTACCTGTTCTTTCAGGAGGAGTGTAACCCCATCCAGAACAGGGTGAACATCCACCATCTGAGCAGGGAAGGCGTTCACCAGCAGTGTCTCGGTCTTGTCTGGATTGAGTCTCAGTTTATTAGCTCTCATCCAGTCCATTATCGCAGTCAGGCAACGGTTCAGCACATCAACAGACTCACCTGAAGAAGATGAAAAGGAGAAATAGAGCTGCGTGTCATCAGCATATTGATGGCAACGCACTCCAAAACTCCTGATGACCGCACCCAGCGGCTGCATGTAGATGTTGAAAAGCATGGGGGACAAGACCGACCCCTGAGGGACTCCACAATGGAGAGTCCATGGTGTCGAGTGATGTTCCCCAAGCACTACCTTCTGGTGACGGTCCGCGAAGTAGGAGCGGAACCACTGCCAAGCAGTGCCCCCGACACCCAACTCCGCGAGTCTCCCCAGAAGGATACCATGGTCGATGGTATCAAACACCGCTGAGAGATCAAGGAGAATCAACAGAGTCACACTCCCCCTGTCCCTCTCCCGACAAAGGTCATCATACAGGGCAACCAAGGCTGTTTCGGTGCCAAAACCGGGCCTAAAACCGGATTGAAACGGATCTAGATAATCGGTTTCATCCAAGAGCGCCTGGAGCTGGCCGGCAACCACCCGTTCCAAAACCTTGCCCAAAAAAGGGACATTCGCCACCGGTCTATAGTTGTTCAAGTTATCTGGGTCCAAGGAGGGTTTCTTTAAAAGAGGTCTCACTACTGCCTCCTTGAGGCTACCAGGGACTACTCCCTCCCTCAAGGAGGCATTAATCACTTCCTTAGCCCAACCGGTGGTCCCAGCCCTGCTAGCTTTCACTAGCCAAGATGGGCAAGGATCCAGAACAGACGTGGTTGCCCGAACCATTCCAAGCACCTTGTCCACTTCCTCGAGCTGCACCAACTGAAACTCATCCAATAGTGAAGGACAAGGCCGTGCTCCGGACACTTCAATGGATTCATCTGTCGCAACATCGGAGTCAAGATCCCTGCGGATACATGCGATCTTATCTTGAAAGTGTCCAGCAATTTTGTTGCAGCGGGCTTCCGATGTTTCCATAGTATCATGGGGGCCAGAGTGTAAAAGCCCACGCACGACTTTAAAAAGCTCCACTGGGCGGCAGAGATGATCTAATAGAGGCAGCAAAATAAAGCTTCTTTGCTGTCCTTACCGCTTTTGTATACAACTTATTGGTGGCACTTACCAAGGCATGATTGTATCCACTGGGAGTTTTCCTCCATCTGCACTCCAGCCTCCTCCTCTCATGTTTCATTGCTCTCAGCTCCGGGGTATACCACGGAGCTGTATGAGCTCTACACCGGAGGGGGCGCGCGGGAGCGATCATGTCAATAGCCCGGCTCATTTCTGTATTCCACAGTGCAACCAGGGCCTCGACAGGAGCACCAGTCCTATCAGCCGGAAAATCTCCCAGAGCCCTCTGAAAACTTGCAGGATCCATCCGGCTCCGGGAGCGGATCAACTTAATAGATCCTCCACCTTTGCAGAGGGAAAGAGCCGCTGTAAGTCTAAACTTCAGCAAGCGGTGATCTGTCCATGACAATGGGGTAGATGAAAAACACCCCACCGCCAGATCACCATCTCCATGTCCAGTGGCGAAGATCAAATCAAGAGTATGTCCCGACACATGTGTTGGGCCGGTAGAAAATTGAGACAGCCCCATTGTTGTCATGGAGGCAATGAAGTCCTGAGCTGCGCCAGATAAGACAGCCTCGGCATGGACGTTGAAATCCCCCAGTACCAAAAGTCTAGGGGATCTCAACAGCACCTCCGAGACTATCTCTGTCAGCTCAGCTAAGGAAGCCATTGGGCAGCAAGGTGGACGGTACACCAACAGTATTCCTAGTCTGTCTCCCTGGCCCAATACAAGGTGGAGACATTCCAGACCAGTCGCCGTCTGGACAGGGTGCCTGGTGAGAGGGAAAGAACTCCTATAGACCACAGCGACCCCCCCTCCCCGGCCCTCAGATCTACCACAGTGCTGAACCAAATACCCGGGTGGACAAAGCTGGGAAAGAGCAACTCCTCCCTGATCAGCCACCCAGGTCTCGGTTATACATGCCAGATCGGCACTCTCCTCCAGAATTAAATCATGGACAAGGGAGGTTTTATTATGTACCGACCTGGCATTCAAAAGCAGCACTTGGAGATCTGAGAGCTGGCTGATAGGACAACCAATAAACCTGTGGGTATGAGGAGAACCGGAACAAGGCACAGACACAATTTGTCTGGGACGAGTTCCCCTTACCTGAACGCCATACCTCCCATTACCCGTCACTATCGAGAAGAGATCCCGGCCCTCCGCTGTGTGACAATCTTTCATGTACTTGACCGTAACCCTAACCCTTGGCCTCTCACTTGTCGGGTGCCACAGGGTTCCATCCTCTCCCCGATGCTATTTAACATCTATATAAAGCCGCTGGGGACCATCATCAGGAGATTTGGGCTGCAGTATCACCAGTATGCTGATGACACGCAGCTCTACCTCTCATTTAAATCTTCACCAAGAGTGGCTGTAGAAGCCCTGTCCAAGTGCCTGGAATCGATGAGTGGCTGGATGGGAAGGAATAAGCTGAAGCTGAACCCTGACAAAACCGAGGTACTGTTCGTGGGAGACCAGAGAAGGTTGGGGATGTTAACTTGGTGCTTAATGGGGTGCAACTGCCCCGAAAGACCAGGTGTGCAGCCTGGGGATCATTCTTGACTCCCAGCTGTCCATAGAGGCTCAGGTCTCGGCTGTGAGCCGGGCAGCATTGTATCAACTCCATCTGATATGGAGGCTACGCCCCTACCTTCCCAGTCATCTGCTCCCATCGGTGGTACATGCCCTGGTCTCCTCTCGCCTAGACTACTGTAATGCGCTCTTCGTGGGGCTACCCTTGAAAACGGTCCGGTAGCTGCAACTGGTACAGAACACGGCGGCGCACCTGATTAAAGGCAGCCGCCGGCAAGATCATATCACTCCAGTGCTAAAAGAGTTGCACTGGTTACCAGTTGCTTGCCGGGCCCAATTCAAGGTGTTGGTTCTGACCTTTAAAACCCTATATGGTTTCGGCCCAGTCTATCTAAAGGAGCGCCTCCAGCATCATCAGCGATGCTGCCCAACAAGATCAGCCTCAAAAGACCTTCTCTCCATCCCATCAGTCAAAACAGCCAAACTGATGAGGACTAGAGAGAGGCCTTTTTCAGTTGTGGCCCCCACCCTGTGGAACTCCCTCCCAAATGATCTCCACCATGCCCCTTCCATGATGAGTTTCCGCCGGGCCTTAAAGACCTGGTTCTTCAGGCAGGCTTTTGGGGTGTTTTTAGATTTTTAATGTCTAGGTATTATATGCCTATGTTGTACGTCGCCCAGAGTGGCTGGACAGCCAGCCAGATGGGCGACTAATAAATAAATAAATAAGAATGCTATCATATCTCCCCTCAGTCTCCTCTTCTCCAGGCTAAACATGCTCAGTTCTTTCAGTCTCTCCTCATAGGGCTTTGTTTCCAGTCCCCTGAACGTCCTCGTTGCCCTCCTCTGAACCCAATCTAGTTTGAAACCTACCAGACGACTACATGTACAAAACCTTCCCATTTTTCCCACACCCATCCTGTCTGTGGCAAACAACTAAATGGAACTTCCACAGTCAGAGGCAGTATACCTCTGAATACTAGACATGGCAAACAAAGAAGAGGGGAAGGGTTTAAACTGGGGAAATCTGTCTAGACATTCACAGAGGGCTGATGGAGGCTTAACTTGGGCCCTCGGACTTTTTAAGCCTGACTCTATAAACTGTTGCTAATGTGGGTGGGTTGCTGTTTCTTCATTTTCTTTGTTAAGTTTATGACAGGACTTTTGAGAGTCAACACTGACTTTTTGAGTTTTGAGGAAGCAACCAAATTCTTCTGGGGTCATTAAATATGAACTGGAAATTCAGGAATAGTGACAAACTTGTGGTTGAGTATATAAGGGTTGTGGCTAAAGAAATGGATTTTATGAGAAGCCTCATAACACAAGAACTCGGGAACATCCACAAGTGCAGAACGCAACTGCCAGACTGCTCACAGGAGCAGGTTACTGGCAACAAGTTAAGCTGAGCTTGCTACCAAGCCAGGTTCAAGTTTCTTCACAAACCCTAAACAATTTGGGCCCAAAGTATCGGAAGGGCCGTCTTTGATCCCTTATGCTCTGCCTCAATCACTGAGATCCTCCAATGTGGGATTCTTGGGGTTCCATACGTAGCCCTCAAGGTTTGCTCAGCTTTTAATAGGTACCAAGCCTTTAGTGTTACAGGCCCTGTGGAACTCCCTGCCAGTAGAGGCTTGGCAGGAATCATAGAAAAATAGAAGGGTCCCATAAGGCCATCTAGTCCAACTCCCTGCTCAGTGCCGCCCTGGGCTCCTGCTGGGAGGAAGGGTGGCATATAAATCAAATAATAAATAATAAATAAAATAAAATAAATTGCAAGAATCCAGGTTAAAGCATTCCCAACAGGTGGCTGTCCAGCTGCTCCTTGAAGGCCTCCAGGGTTGGAGAGCCCACCATCTCTCATTCTTCTGTGTCCTGCCCTCTGGGACGATTGAGAAGAGACCCTGGCCCTCCTCTGGGTGACAACCTTTCAGTCTTCTCTTCCCTGCCTTTGGATGTCTGCCACAACTGTGCTATTTAGACAAGCCTTTGCAAAGTGAATTTTCCTTTTCCCACTCAGCAGACATTGACATTTTTCCTGATGTTTCTGTTTGTCTTGTTGCCATTTTGCATGCTGTACACTGCCTTGCTGTGGGGTTTTTTTTAATGACAGTGTGGCCTATAAATATTGAAATAAATTAAGAAATAATGAAGCTGACTGTTGGGAGATTCAGGGGGCTGGACAAAAGGAAGGGTTTGTTCACACAGGGCGTAGTTAGAAAAATGGAATTCACTCCCACACTGAGGCAGTGATAGTCACCAACTTGGGTGGCTTTAAAACAGGATTGATGGAAGAGGCTACCAATGGCTACTAACCACGACGGCTATATTCTCCCTCCACTGTTGGAGCCAGGATGTCTCTGAAGACCAGTCGCTGGGAATCACAAGTGAGGGGGAGAGCTGCTGTTGTGCTCAGGGCCTGCTTGGGGGGCTTCCATTAGGGGCATCTGGTTGGCCACTGTGAGAACAGGACGCTGGACTAGGTGGGTCCTGTGATGTCCTTATATGTTAAAAACTGTAAATATGGTACGTGCGGGTTTATATAGGGATATATGGTAAGTGAATTGAGTAAGAGGGGGGAGTACATGGGCTAGAATGCCGGAGAACATTGGATGATGATTGGCTGAGTGTTTTGAATGGCTGAAGGTATAAATGAGAGGTTGGTGGGGAAAGTTGAGAGGAGAGTGATTGGAAAGGAGTTGAAGTGGGAGGCAGTTGGGATTGAGTTGACAGAGTTCTGGGGGAGGTTTGGATTCTATTAGGCTGATATTTGGACAGAATATATATAACTGGAAACATAAGAGTGGTGCTGTATGAAACCATATGCTTGTTAAACATTCCTAAAGTAATCTTGTTATTTCCTAGTGTTATCAAATAAATGGTTTTATTGGTTTACCAAAAGCCTGATCCTTGGCTGGAGATATACAGACCAGAAGGGAGGGCAGGGTAATTATCAAGGCTGGAGGGAAACTGTATCTAATGGTGGCAGCGGTGAAGGAAGAAATTGTAACAGCGTCAAGTATCCAGAGCAACCCAGGATTGTATGCTTTATAGACAAAGATACAGGGGGGTTGTGGACAGCAAGGGCGCCCAGACACAAAGTAACAAGCCATAGGGAGACTAAGGCGAAGTCTCTAGCAGTATTGTTTGCAGGGAGTGGCTGGTGGTGCTGCCTAGCAGTGGGATCTTGAGAGATCTGTGCTAGAGCAGAGTGAGAAAAAATAAAAACAACGATCCTGACTGGTGGTGTCCTGAGGTGGTGCCTAGTGAAAGGTGGAAGCCACAAGCAGGTGGGAACCTGACAGGTGGAGCCAAAGGTGGGATCATCACAGGCCCCCTCTGGCCTGATCCCTCACTGCAGGGCTCGTCTTAGGTTCTTATACAGTATTCCTTCCTCCATTGCTGGCTAGAAAATTGCATCCGTCATTTGCCAGATTGCCAAGGCGAGACCTTACCATTGTTTGCCGAGCCACTCGATCAATCACAATTTTGGAGGTGGAGGGAAACTGACGAGGAAATTGGCAGGGCTCTGTTGTCTTTACGGTCAGCTAGCGAGGAGATGGATGGAGCAAGCTCCCCATATTTCACCTCCAGCACACAAAAGGAAATCGCAAAATTGTTCTTAATGCCAGCTCACACAGTAGCTTTTCTCCAGCTAAAGCCAGACAGAAGCGGACTGGGTGGAGGCATTTGCAGGTGTGAAGCAGCGTGTGTGAGTGTGTTATTTGTGTGCCCTATCCCTGCCCTCCACATTTGCACCACAGCCCCTCCAGAGAAGTCCCTAAACTGGAAATAGGTGGGAGGAAGGAAATTTCAGAGACTGAGGGGTCACGGGCAAAAAGTTGTGAGTGCTGGAAGAGTGAAAAGCAGAGGTTGGATGGTTAAACACTGACCGAAAGGGTCTGCGGTTGAAAAGCAGTGAGTGGGTAGAGGGTTAAGTCTGAGAAGCATGATCCCATTTTAATCTTTACAACAGCCTTGTAAGGTAAGGCTGGGTTGCTGTCCACCTCTTGCAGACTGGGGACTGGGGCACCTAAGGTGATCCAGTGAACCAATGGAAGGGCTGAGATTTGAGTGAAGGACTTCCATGTGTCTGCAGTGAATCTCCTACTTCCTACTATAATAAGTGGAGATTAGGCAGGCTTGCCTTTAAACGTTAACCAAATTGAATTTCTGTACAAAAGAATGCATATAATGAGTTAAAGTGTTTCAATAAAATGCATATATTAGTGAACCTAAAATGAAAAAGTCATTACATTCGGAGGAATTGCTTTGCAAGAATGTGTTCATTAGGCAAGATTGAATACAAAAACAGGTATAGTCTGAGAAATTGCCACTAAAATGCAAATTAATTTTTATGAGGACTTTTTTTTGGGGGGATCACAAATTGGCAGGCTGAGATTGGAAAAATGAGACATTCAGATACTCTGAAATTAACAGATTTCGCCCATCCCTACACCATCAATGTGTATAATGGCCCCATGACACTGGCAGCTTTGGTTCCTAATGTTGCCTGGTGTGGAAATTGCCTTTTTCACGGTGGCTGCTCAGGAAGTCTTTAATGGCCCAATTTACCTCTCTCACACATGTCATGAATGCATTTCTAACCAGAACAAGGGGTTGCATTGCCAAGGTGAAAGGAAAAGATACCAGGAGAAAACCTTTGTGCCCCCTTCCTCTCTTCCAACAGCTGGAATGAGTAAAATAAATATTTCCTGGAGAGCCAGTTAGAGATGACAATGGTTTGTTGTGACAGAGAGCCACCCACAATCCCTATTTAACCTGAGAAAGCCTGTCAGAATACTGGATGAATGCTGGTCCTGCAGATTCTCTTACGCCAATTGAATTCTTTTCCCCTATTAAACCTAAACAACCTTGAGGTCAGAAGCAAGAATATCCAGGGAGGCGGATCATCGGAAGAGCCCTGCAGTGCTGGGTCAGGCCATCTCGGCCAGCATCGTATCCTCACGGTGGCCAAGCAGATGCCCCAAAGAGAAGCCAGCAAGCAGGCCCCAAGTGCATCGGCAACCCTGCTCAGCTGCAATTCCCAGCAACTGGTATTCAGAAGCATACTGCCTCCGACAGTGGAGGGAGAACACAGCCATCGTGGCTAGTAGCCATTTGTAGCCTTGTCCTCCATGACAAATATTTCTAATCATCTTTTAAAGCTGGTGGTCATCATTACCTCTTGTGGGAGAGAATTCCATAGAATTGTAGATTCACAGAATACTGGAACTAATGACCTTGGGAGGTGGTGGGCTCTCCAACCCTGGAGGCCTTCAAGAGGCAGCTGGACAGCTACCTGTAGGTTGGATTCCAGCACTGAGCAGGGGGTTGGACTGGATGGCCTTATGGGCTCCTTCGAACACGACTATTCTAGGATTCTATGGTATGTTCATGTAACTCTTTAGAGAGGCAAGTAAGTCCAACTTCTCTTTAAAGTTGTTCCCTTGGCTGGAAAGTGTTCAACAAACAACCACAACATTGTTTCAGACACTGAACATCGACATGCCACCCTACCCACTTCCTTTCTCTGTCCATTTGCATTATCCGTCTCTAGGGATTCCTTGCAACAGCAACATTTCTGGAGCCGGCCAGCACCAGCATGACATCACCCACATTCCATAGTTGCGGATCTCGCTCTTAACAGCTTGGCGAACATCTCCCCAACCTCCAGCTGGCTGTCGCCTGATGCCATTCAACCGAGGAACGACTCCTTGGAATGAGGTGGGAAAGTAGAGAGCAGCACTCTTACTTGTGGATTTCAAAATGACAAAGATGTGCCCTTGGGAGTCTTTGTTTCCTACCATTCACAAATCTGCATTCCTCCCAAGCAGCTAGGGATAGGAGTCTCTGTCAGCTTCAGTTATGTTGGTTTTTCCTTTTTTTTCAATGAAAAAGCATTGTATAATCTGCACTGTTATTGCTTTGTGTCCTCATTAATTCATGATGTGGCAAGCTACTACAGATTTCCACATTCACAAATCTGCATTAGAAACGCCACTGAAAAAGCGATATGCTTTCCTAAACCAATAATCAATTGCATTAATGTCCATGCGCTCGGATGCAATGACTTACCTGCAATAGGCGGTCCATGGGCATTCTTCCGTCATATGCCAAGCCCTCCATCTCCTTCCCACCCAATAGCACGTCCACAAACTGATGCATGCATGGGAATTAAAAAAAGATATAAGTTTCTGCGCTCTTCTGAAAAAGCGTGTGAAAAGCAAACAACCATTATGGACCAATCATTGAAAGGGAGTGGACTTAGGGGAGTGGCCAATGCTAAAGCAATTTAGAAAAAAAGAACCCACATGTATGGACGCTTGATAATCTGGTTTTCACAATAATCCGATCACAAACAGGACATGTGTGGATCTCGAGGCCACCAAACCAATATGGAAAAGTGGGTTCTGCAGCAGTTTTTCGTTGTTTTTTAAATCCTCCTGAAAAATTGTCAGTCCTCTGAATAAATTCCTCATTTCTCTGAATAGACACATTTTTTTTGTCTGCAGTTTTGACTAATGTACAGATTTTTGCAAGCAATGTCTCCTAATATAATGCATTTTTGTCCATTATTTTCACTTATATTCATTTTTAGACACATTTTCTCTTAATCTATGCATTTTTGCATTGCAAAATTCAGGTAAGTGAGCATTTCAAAGGTTGGCTGTGTTTCAATTCTCATACAGTTTTGGAAAGTGCAGGTTTTATCAATTCGGCCTGAAATGCAAGCTGGTTTGAATTTCTGACCCATCCCTTCAATTATATTTATCTACTTTCCTTCCAAGGAGTTCACAGTGGTGGATGCAGTTCTTCCATCCTTCTTCCCATTTTATCGTCACAACAACCCTGTGAGGTAGGTTAGGCGAAGAGACTGTGACTGGCTCAAGGTCACCCAGTGGGCTTCACGGCCAAGTGGGGATTTGAACCCTGGTTTCCCAGGTCCTAGTCTAACACTTTAACCACTACACCACAAGTATCACCACTGGACATCCCAGACAACCCCACACTGCAAGGGGGAACACTTATTTTCCCCTGCGGCTTCCAAGACCACCCTTTCCCAAACTTTGGCTCCCCAGGTGGTGCTGGACTACAGTTCTCATCATTCTTGACCACTGGCCATGTTGGCTGGGGCCGATCTCTTCTCAAACTTCCCAGAGTGCAGGACACAGAATAATGGGCTCAAGTGACAGGAAGCCAGATTTCAACTGAACATCAGAAAAAACTTTGTAACTGTTAGAGCTGTAGGACAATGGAACTGATGACCTAGAGTGGTGGTGGGCTCTCCAACACTGGAGGCATCCAAGAGATGGCACACCTGTTAGGTATGCTTTAAATTGGATTCCTTCATTGAGCAGGGGGTTGGACTAGATGGCCTTATAGACACCTTCCAACTCTACTATTCCAGTGTCCTCTCGCCAACAGCACCAGTTAACTGTCAGCCTCGCTGTTGGTCACCCCCAGAATTTGATGCCTCCGTGGTAGACTGTCTCTCAACATGGAAACTCTGTCTCGCTGTCTTGGCTAAAAAGATGCAGGCAGACCCATCTAAGAAGATAAGGAACTGCCTTAGAACCTGCCCATTTGCTACAGGGCCAAGTTTAAGGTTCTAGATTTGGTGTACAAAGCCCTATACAGCTTGGGACCAGGATACCTGAAAGACTGTCTTACCCCTTATATACCCAGTTGATCACTGCGCTCTGAAAGTGAGGGCCTCCTGCAGACACCATCTTATAGGAAACGGACTATAGGAAACGGACCTTTAGTCTGGCTGCACTGACCCTGTGGAATTCCCTCCCCTTAAATATTAGGCAGGCACCATCTCTTATCTTTTTGGTGCCTTTTGAAGACTTTCCTCTTTCAACAAGCCTTTTGAGACCTATCCCAGTCTGCGTCTGTGTTGGAATTGCTTTTTAATATGTTTTTTAAAACTTTTTTTTCAAGATGTCTTTGAAGCTTTTTTTAAAAAAATGTTTTTAAAGTTGTTTTGTTTTAATGTATTTTAAGGTCTGTTTTTATGATGTTTTGGGGTGGTTTCGGTGCTTTTGTTTGCCGCCCTGGGCTCCTGCTGGGAGGAAGGGCGGGATATAAATAAAATAATAAATAAACCTAAGAAGAGCCCAGTTGCTTGATATGGCCAAAGGGGACCCATCTAGCTCGGCCGAGTCTGACAGTGGCCAAGTGGAGAAGCCCCAAAGCAGGCCCTGAATGCAGCACAGATGTTCCTTGGCAAGCAAGTCAACAGGAAAAGCATGAAAAGAAGCAATGTCATCCAGGTAAACCATGTGGGGCCCTGTGGTTGTTTAGGATGACAACTTCCATCAGACCCAACCAGGATCACTAATAGCCTAGAACGAGGTAGTCCACAAGATCTGGAGGCCGCCAGTTTGGCTAGCCTTGGTTGATGACAACACAGAAGGAACTTCAGGACTGAGTAGGAATTTGAGCCTGGAGTCAAGCCTTAGAAGAGACCTTGGGAGGATATGGGAGTATTTTGAAGCATTTTAAATGGTGTGCAGTTTTTCCCCCAAATTTCTATAATTCTGCCGTTTTATTGGTCACCACCCTAGGGGATAGAAATGTTGAGTTGTATCTAACTAAATTCTACTCAGAGTAGACCTACTGAAGTGTGCCAAGTTGGCAAATCCTGATCAAGCTTTTTTTTTTTTGCATCTCCATCACACTGATGGCTCAAGTTTCACTGGCAATCAACTGGACAACACCTTTGATCTCTCTCATACACAACTGTGGCCGCCTTCTCGACTGGACAGAATTGTCAAGATAAACGGGGAAAGTTCTTACCTGGTGTTTGTTGAAGGCATTGGAATTCCAAGAGCTATAGCTGGCCTCATAAGGTGCCTCTTCCCCCAGTCCATTCACCCTAGAGAAAAGAAACACTACATATGATTAGCTGGTAAAATCCTCTCCAGATTCACCTCTGTGCATCACGGCAGATTGATGGAGGGTATCGGTTGATACCCCCTTGCCCTACCTTTCAAGACAAAAAAAGGGGATATCAAATTTATCTGCCCATCAAAGCTAATCCCATAAAACAGCATCCCTTGGATTGCTCAATCGATTGTGATGTGCCTGTTCTCCACACAGTCTTTCCCATGCTAGAAGGGAAGGGAAATGAGCCAGGAGTAAGAGGAAAGGATTTGTATTGAAACCCCTGATGGCATTACATGGAGCCTCCATGTCTAGGGGAAGTCTATCTTTGTTTTCTTTAGAAGGGGAATGATTTATGATACTCCAGATCTATATTTTGGAAAACTGTCTGTCTGTCTTCTACACATAGGGACACCTCTTAAGATATCATCACCAAATTTGGCATGATGAGATAGAGGAGTGGTTTTTTTGCCTGTTTGGATACACTCGGATGGCATTTTGAATCAAGAAGGCGGACCAAACCTTTCCGAACTGCACTGACTTTAATCAAATTTTGCATAGTGGTTCTTGAGATCAAGGAATTAGGCTTTGGTCTAGGTGCCGGCCCTGGAACAGCTGACATTTTGTGGCGTAGTGGTTAAAGTGTTGGACTGAGACCTGGGAGACCAGCATTCAAATCCCCACACAGCCATGAAGCTCACTGGGTGACCTTGGGCCAGTCACTATATCTCTCAGCCTAACCTCCCTTGCAGGGTGGTTGTGAGAATAAAATCAGGAGGGGAAGAACCATGTTGAACCAAGGTATGCCACCTTGGGCATCTTAGGGGAAAGGAGGGGTATGAATGCAATAAATAAATAAATATGATTTTAAGCTCTTCCATTGATGCATATATACACCCCTGCACCTTGAACAGCCGCCTTACATATTAAATATACAAAGCTTTTATGGCTTTGGAGACAAGCCATGGAGAAAATAAGTTTCCTCCCAAGTCGTTTTTGCAAAGAAATAAAGGGAAATTAAGGGAAATGGGTAGGTAGCAACTTGGAGGGTCCCAGCATGGGAAAAAGGCCACCTGCATTAAGGCCACCTGGGGCTCAGGAGAGGAGGTGTAGCCTGGGGAGAGTCCCAAGGGCCAGATGGAAAGGCTTAGAGGGCCACATTTGCCCCCCAGGGCCTGAGATTCCCTATCTCTTTGCTACAGCATGGCTACATATTTTCTCAGCTAAGCTATGGTACCTGACCAAACACTCATTAGTATTTGTAAAGCACTAAAAACCAGCCCCGCTGTTAAGAGAGAGGCATGTCCTGGCGTGACAGGCTTCTAAATATTGACCAGAACGCGCAGGAGAAGCGAATCAAGTTGGCTGATCCAGTCTGCAGACTGCAAGCGGTGCTATTCATTAAAGCACAGCAAGCTGACTGGTTCTGTCTTCTTCCCCTCAACTTCCCACCCTCTTGATTCTTTTCCTTTATTTAAAAAGTTGAAAACAGAAAGGGCAAATTAATGCAATAATAATACTTGAAGACAGTATGCTTTCAAGTGTTCAGTGGTGCTCACTTGATGCTGCAAATCTGCAAAGGCTTGATGCTGCAAACAGGTGGGCAACACACGGCCCCTGCCTTAATTTCATGCGGCCCCTGACACGTTCCTCAAGCTGCCGCGTTCTTCTGTCCTGTCAGGGTTCCTGTGCATTTCCCCACTTGCATTCCCTGGCTTTTTCACAAGTTCCTTTCCCTCTTTCTACGTCATTTCAGAACATTTGGAAGGGGCAGTATTTTCATTTGATAAAAATGAAACAATTGTATGAGCTAAACAATTGCCCCCCTTTTCAGAAACACACTGTTTGTGTATATATGTGTGTCAGTGTGTGAGTGTGTGCATGAGCGAGTGTGCATGTGTAATGTATGCTATGAGCACATGTGCGCACACGTCTGCATAAGACAAAACTCAGAAAGGAATTACTTTCACTTGCTTTCCAGAACAGTAGCTGAACTGCTAGTGTTTTGGAGGGGAAGGACCCAGAAATTTGGAAGACCAAGCTCAGACAAGGAGAATGGTGGAAATCCCAGACATGGGCCCCGATCCTTCAAGCTGTCACATGTCCCCAACCAAGACTCATTTGACAAAAGGCTAGCGACCAGAGGTGGGGGAGAAACGTTAATGCATTTTAATGCAAATCTACCTAATTTGCAGTTCTCAGAACCATCCACAAACGGAAACACAATTTATTAGGTGCATATATTGGTGAAAATAACATACAAGATGCATTATGCTAAGGGAACTTTTTTATGTTCTTATGATTCTTAGACCAATGACTATTAGCCACTATGGCTTCGTTCTGCCTCTACTGTCGAAGGCAGGATGCCTCTGAAGACCACTTGATGGGAATCACAAGCGGGGAGAGTTGCTGTTGTGCTCAGTTCGTGCCTGGGGGCTTCCCATTGAGGCATCTGGTTGGCCACTGTGAGAACTAGAATCACAGAATAGTAGTTGGAAGGGTCCTCTAAGGTCATAGAATCATAGAATAGTAGAGATGGAAGGGGCCTGTAAGGTCCTCAAGTCCAACCCCCTGCTCAAAGCAGGAATCCAACTTTTTTTTTTAATAATGTTTTTATTGGTTTTGGATAGAACAGAATACAAAAGAGATATAACTTATACAACAGAAAATAGCTTAGTTATCTCTGAGTATGCTCTAGGGAAGTAAGTATGAATTAAATTAGTGGCTGTCCAGCTGCCTGTTGAGGGCCTCCAGGGTTGGAGAGCCCACCACCTCCCATTGGTGCCATTGTCACACTGCTCTAACAATTAAATTTTTCCTGATGTTCAGCCGAAATCTGGCTTCCTGTAACTTGAGCCCATTATTCCATGTCCTGCACTCTGGGATGATCAAGAAGAGATCCTGGCCCTCCTCTGTGTGGCAACCTTTCAACGACTTGAAGAGTGCGATCCTTTCTGCCCTCAGTCTTCTGAAGGCTAAACATGCCCAGTTTTTTCAGTCTCTCCTCATAGGGCTTTGTTTCCAGTCCCCTGATCATCCTCATTGCCCTCCTCTGAACCCATTCCAGTTTGTCTGCATCCTTCTTAAAGTGTGGTATTCAGAACTGGGTGCAGTACACAAGATAAGGCCTAACCAGTGCTGAATAGAGGGGAGCTAGTACGTCACGCGATTTGGAAACCATACTTCTGTTTTGTTGTTGTTATATGCCTTCTAGTCGATTATGACTTATGGCAACCCTATGAATCAGCAACCTCCAATATGCAGCCGAAAACAGCATTTGCCTTTTTTGCAGCCACATCACACTGTTGGCTCATATTCAGCTTGTGATCAACAACAATTCCAAGATCCTTCTCGCATGTAGCATTGCTGAGCCAAGTATCCCCAATCTTACAACCATGCATTTGGTTTCTTTTTTCTAGGTGTAGAACTTTTCACTTATCCCTGTTGAATTTCATTCTGTTGTTATCAGCCCAATGCTCCGCCCTATCAGGGTCCCTTTGAAATTTGTCTTCCATGGTATTAGCTATCCCTTCCAATTTTATATCATCTGCATCATCTAGTCCAACCTCCTGCTCAATGCAGGAATCCAATTCAAAGCATCCCTGACAGGTGGCTGTCCAGCTGCCTCTTGAATGCCTCCAGTGTTGGAGAGTCCACCACCTCCTGAGGTCATTGGTTCCGTTATCGTACCACTCTAATAGTTAGGAAGTTTTTCCTGATGTTCAGCCGAAATCTGGCTTCCCGTCACATGAGCCCATCATTCCATGTCCTGCATGGACTAGATGGGCCTTTGGCCTGATTTAACAAAGTTCCTGCATGCTAACGTTATGTTCTCAAACTGTCTCAGCAGGCCAGCTGAGAGCAAGCCAGCCTTGCAACAGGGACAAGACACAATCTGTAATGAATCAAAGGCATGAGGCCATGTGGGACAGCGACAGCCCTTGGGTGTGTAGGCGCCAGCAGTGGAATGGGACAGGGGGTCAAGTGTCTCCAGACCTTGTAAGCTGCCAGGAAATCCAGTAAGACTGCATTGTTTGATGCAACGAGGCCTCTCCCAGCCTGAACCTTTTTCTCCAAAGCTTTTCCTGTACCCTATCAGTTTGTGATGGGGGCTGATGTAAACTTTGCAATAACGCAGAGATGGTGCACAGCTGTGCCACCCCAGATGTTCTTCGAAAATGACGCCCATCAGCCCCAGCCGCCAGCATGGTCAGGGACAGCAGCTGAAGTCCAGCAGCATCTAGCGAGGCACAGGTGGGGAACCTATATGAGCCCCCAGATGTTGCTGGACTCCACAGCTCCAGCAGCCAGCATGGCCAATGGTCAGGGATTATTATGGCAGTTGGAATCCAGCAACATCTAGAGGGACACAGATGTTCCCCCATCCCTGATCTAAAAAGAGGTACTCCTCTTTCTCAGGAGGGAATGCCTCTTCTGAACAGAGGCTTTTCTCCATCACTTGCAAGCAATGGGGGATGCTACTTCTTAGAACCAATGACCTCAGGAGGTAGTGGGCTCTCCAACACTGGAGGCATTCAAGAGGCAGCTGGACAGCCATCTGTTGGGTATACTTTAATCTGGATTCCTGCATTGAGCAAGGGGGTGGACTATATGGCCTTACAGCCCCCTTCCAACTCTATGATCCTATCATTCTATGAGGAAACCTAGGGCCCTCTAGATGCTGCTGGACAGCAACTCCTATCATCCCTGACCATTGGCTCGGGATGTGCTAGAACTCCACCCTATTCAGATTTGGTACCAAATTTTCCATTGATTGACTTATTGTCAGTCACTGAGGATCGGATTTTAATGCAGCTTTTTTTTGACAGCAGACATTTTTTTTAAAAAAAATCTGCCTCTAACACATTGATTGTAAGAAGTATAATTTATAGATAATTCCTTTTAAAATATCAATGTTTTCTTCAAATATGAATATTTCCTTTTAAAATATCAATATTAATATAAATATTTTTTCAAAGCAAAAAAAACCACGGATTGGTAAAAGCAGCGGCTAGCAGATACAGAAGGAACTCGAATGGATGCCAGCCTGTTAGGTCAATGGAATGCTTTTGAATGGGCACCGGCCAACAGATCCCATCCCGGCCATCAGGAGCCCATAAGAACAGCTTGCTGGATCAGGCCAGGAGCCCACCTCACAGTGGCCAGCCAGATGCCTCTTTTGGGAAGCCCAGAAACAGGACCGGAGCACAAAAGCAACTCTCCCCTTCTGTGGTTTCCAGCAACTGGTAAGCCCAACATCTGGAAGGCCACAGATGTACCCCAGCCCTCCACAAGATGGATCTCTGGCCTGATCCAGCAGACCGAGCAAGCTGCAGCTTCTAGATTTGTCGTTCCCTTCGAGGTTTCCCTCTTCCTTTCAACACGGTATCTCCAGAAATCCTTTTCTTCGGGATTAATGCTAATGAGCTGTAAGATGACAACTAAACTGTGTCCTGGGGAGGCCAAACCTTTTAAGCTTTTGGAGACAAAGAGACCAAGGCTTGCCTTTCACTTTCTGCAAGGGTTCCACGTAGGCACACCCCCAATTTAGCTGGGACTGTTCTTAAAATTTCTGGATCATTGTCCCTCCTTTTGTTATAGTGAGTCGCTCACTGTATCATGCATCCAAATTCAGCGCCCTCCACAGGGTCCCTAGAAGTTAAATCTCTGTGTGCATCTCATCATACGTGCATCTCATCATATCGCACATACATGAATGTGCGCACATGCCACATGAACACTAACGCTGTGCACAGCCTGCCCAGTTGCAACCTGTGATCCATTTTGAATCATTGGCAATTTGGGTCTTGAACCAGAAGAACAGCTGCCCTGATGGCTTTACAGATCCAAAGAAGGGCAATGTATTGCAGAACAAATGCAAGATTCCTATAAACGTAATTTATATATTTTATATTTCTGTATATTTGGGACCTGGGGCCAGTCACTGCCACTCAGCCCAACCTACCTCACATGGTTGTGGCGAGGATAAGAAATTGGGAGGGGAGAGCCATGTTTGTATGCCACCTGGAGCTCCTTGAAGGAAAGGCTGGATATAAATGCAATAAATTAATAAATAAAATGTAAACAGCAGCAGTGTTCAAACAGGGAAACTGTATCTTACTTATAGTGTAGCTGAAAGGGAGTGTAGCTCAATGGTCGATCATCTGCTTTGCATGCAAAAGGTCCCAGTTTCAATCCCTGCATCTCCAGGTAGGGCCAGGAATGTCCCCTGTCTGAAACACTGGAGAGTCACTGCCAGTCAGTGTAGGCAATACTGAGCCAGATAGACCCAGGGCTTTTACTCTGTATAAGGCAGCTTCCCAGGTTCCTATTGAAGTAGAGGGCCATTGCTCAGTGGCAGAGCACCTGCTTTGCATGTAGAAGGCCCCAAGTTCAACCCCTGGCATCTCCAGGTAGATCTCGGAAAGGTCCCATCCGAAACCATGGAAAACCACTGCTTTCAATCAGTGTTTGCACAGCGGCAACAAGGTTTCACCTTGTCACATGGGGAGATATCCCTTGCCTGAGTGAAATTTTATAAAGGCTTTATAAAGAACCGACATCCATTCGTAGCTGTCAGCAGAGAAGGGACCGCACTCAGATTACCTATGCCAATTCTGGACACCTCGCCTCATAGCAGAGCTGGAAAAGGTGCCACCAAAATTATCATGGAGGCAGAGCAATAACTCCCCTATGAGGAAAGGTTGCATTTGGAGCGTCTTAGTTCATAGAAAAAGCCAAGTAAGAGGCACATAAAATTATGCAGAGTGCAGACAAAGTGGATAGAGGGAGAAAAATCCCTCTCATTATGATAGAACTTGGGGACATCCAGGGAAGCTGAATGTTGGACAATTCAGGACAAGCTCAAGAAAGCCTTCTTCATGGAGCGCATAGGGAAAGACTGGAATTCACCCCCACAAGAGGCTGTGATGACCACCATGGCCAAGGATGTAGTAGTCCAGGGTCTCAGGTCTTAGACCCCTTACTTTTTGACAGCAGGGTCCCTATGCCTCCAGCACCCCGTGAGCCAATCAGCATGAAAGGGGACTGCGTCAACTACTGAGAAGAGTCTTCTAACACACTTCCTTGTCCGTTTATGCTGATTGGAGTCAATCAGAGTGAAAGGAAGTGAGTTGGCCACTGAGAAGACTCTGCTCAGTAGCGAACACTCTCCTCTTTCAAGCTTATTGGCTCCTGTTGTTGTGGGAGAAGGCATTAACAAGGATCTCATCCTCAACCCTGCAGCAAAACGAGAAGGGGGTGGCTGTGACTATCATGAAGGGACCCTGCCCTTCTGAATTTGCCATTACACTAATGTGGATGGCTTCAAAAAAGAATTAGACAAATTCATGGAGGAAGAAAAGGTTATCAGTGGCAACTAACCATAATGGCTAGGTTCTGCCTCCACTCCCAGAGGCAGTAAGTGCCTCTGAATACCATTTGCTGGGATTTACAAGGTTGGAGAGTTGCTCTTGCGCTCAGGTCCTGCTTGGGGGCTGCCCATTGGGTCACCTGGTTGGCCACTATGAGAACAAGATGCTGGACTAGATGGGCCCCATCTGGCCTCATCCAGCTGCTGCAAGGGCTCTTCTGGTATTCTCACGACCTGAAATTGCAGCGCATTCAGCCTCCTTCCCAGTGTCTGGACAGAAAGGAGTAAACATTTCCAGGAGAAAAAGTCAGATTCAAGGAGGGCTAATCTAGGGCCTGGCAACCAAGAGGTCTTCTGTATCTTTAAAAGTTGTGCAGAGGGAAGGGAGAATTCCACCTTGTGGTTTTTCCCATTACAGCGCGGCAAGAACACCTGCACTTGGCTGACTTTCTCTTCTCCTAAAGATACAGGATCAGTCTCAGGCCCTGAGCGTGGCAACCCTAAATCTACCTTATACCAACTCAGGCCATTTGATACCATCTAGATCAGTACTGATGACATGGACTAGCATTGGTTCTCCAGGATTGCAGGCAATAGTCTTTTCCAGAAATTGAATTTGGGACCTTTGCATGCAAAGCATATGTCCTACCACTGAGCTGCAGCCCTGTTTAAAAAAGTGTATTTTATTATTGTTCACTAATGAATGCATCTCACACCTAGGGCAGATCCACACCATTCATTTAAAGCACATTCAGCGCACATATGAAGCACATGAATCCCACCACAGAATCATGGGAACTTGTTTGTTTGTAGTTTGTTAAGGCTGATGGGAACTATAATTGTGAAGGGGAAAGCACTTCCCAGGATTCTTTAGGGGAAGTCATGTGCTTTAAATTAAGAAATATTTATATAGGCATGACTATCAAAGATGTTTATTATTTACACAACCTGTAAAGATATATGTAGTGCAATACTATGTTTGTTTACTCAGAAGCAAGTCCCAATGTATTCAATGGGGCTTACTCAAACAGGGTAGTATGCACAGAACTGCAACCTCAAGTGATAAGGAACATTCACCCAACCAAAAATTCAGAATCATGCCACTTTAAGCTATTTTGCAAGTGTTTATATGGTTACTGGATTTTAAAGGGATTTATTTCTTGTTGTGAGCTGCCTTGGTTTCCAATCAGCAATCCTACCTCATAGGGTTGTTGGGAAGACTACACACAAATGAGATGTAAAAATACATAGACAGCATATAATAGTTTATTGTCCAAATGAGTTGGTCATTGCAGAACATTTTGGGGGGGGGAAATAAAATCAGTTTTATTTTCCTACATAATGAAAGCAGCGATATCCATGCAAACCCTGCCTAATTGCTTTAAAAATAGGACTGGAGAGATTGAGAAAGATTTACAACACACAGTTCTGTACTATGTTCACTCAAAAGTCCCATTAATTTATAGCACAATCTTAACCACGTCTACTCAAAAGTAAGTCCTATTGAATTCACTGCCATCTTCAACAACCCAGGAAAATTTAAACTTGTTTGACTTGTGAACCCAAGAGAATATTATGCAAATTATTTGAATATTAATATTTGGATTGTCCAGTTTTGTTTTTGTGCCTAGGAATTACCACCAAAAACTGGGGAAAGATGTGAGAAATCTTTTTTTTAAAAGCAACATTTTCAGCCTTAAATGCCTAGACTCTAGTTTCCAACACTATGGAATATTTATTGATTGATTAAGAGGATTTCTATCCTGCCCTTCTGCTTTTAAAAACAGAGCTCAGCACAGCTTACAAATATAATAAAAACAATAAAAATACGCAATCAATATAAAAACATAATAAAAACACAAAATAGCAACAAACATAAAGTAAGTCAGGGCAGCAGTACGGTTAACCTTTGCTGGTCATTGACCGAAATAAACTTATTTACATTTTTTAGTATGGTTAACCATTACATATATGCTATATTTCAGAGATGTGGTGGGTGGAGAAAAACAAGAAGCCAAAACATTAGGAAAAGGTGTCTTTCACACCACATGCTCAGTTCTAAATACTGTTGCAGCAAGTTTTACAAGTTCCTCCAGTATTCCACTGGTGCAGGCACTCAGACATTCAAAGTATCTGTATGTTTCTTAGGTTTTAAAAAAGCAGAGCTTACCTCAAAATTTCT
Organism: Rhineura floridana; assembly: GCF_030035675.1. NCBI lineage: Eukaryota > Metazoa > Chordata > Lepidosauria > Squamata > Rhineuridae > Rhineura > Rhineura floridana. The sequence goes on along the minus strand of NC_084497.1, from coordinate 8,524,526 downwards.
TCTCCCTTTGATCAACCACATCTACCCAGGTTCCACCTTCATACTCAAAATGAAACTGGGCCTGGAAGTGTGCAACAACCCCAAACATACCTTGCTAACTAGATTACCAATGCCAGGATGTCTGTCTTATCAACTACTCTCCTGTCCCCCCACCACCAGGCATCATGAAAGACCCAGTCCTCGGCTCAGAAAGAAAATAAAATATCTGGTCCTCTTCAAAGTATTGATAAGCCTCTTGTTTTAATTGAAATAATAATTATAAATTCTTGTTCTTATCACTAATGGGAGTTAATTATCTTGCATATGCTGCTGTTGCTTCTATGGCTGTAACGGAGTGAGGTTAAAGATAAGTGAAATGCAAAGGGGGGGAACAAAAGGAAGTAACACTTTCCTAAATGTAATACCATACCAACCAAAACAAGATTTCTATGAGTAAGGCAGAAAACTCAGCATCCCACAACCAGTCAGGATTCATAAGCAAAAACCCAAACTAAAAAAATCCTAGCAGCCAGTCAGCCAAGGTCACAGAAATCCCCATGCAGCACAACCTGACCTGGGGACTGCAGTTAATGCAGAATGCTGCAGCACAATTGCTGACACGAGTGAGATCCTATCAGCACATAATACCTCTGCTCTGAAATATGCATTGGTTGCTGATTTGCTACCAGGCCAAGTTCAAGCTGTGCTTTCCATGTTATGGGTGCCACATAGTACTTGTTCTGCTCTTGTAAATAATCAGTCCTGTTAAGTGGCAGCACCTACGCTTTGGAACTCCTTGCCTATTGACGCCTCTTTTCAGCACCTGCTAAAATCAGTTTCCTTGAGGCAAGCCTCTCCAGGCATGTGGAAGCTATTGTGTTTTAAAATCTGTTTTTAACTCATTGTTGGTTTTATTATTTTGAATGTTTTTAAGTATCTGTCCTTAATGCTTTTGCCAATAATTTTATTGTTTTAATTCTTTCTGTAAACCACTTTGAGATTTTTTACAATAAAGCGGTATATAAATGTTGTAAATAAAAATACATAAATAAATATTGGAGTCACTGTTGCCCTTGAGTCTCTTCCCACTTTTAGGAACCAAGGAATCTACCTTATACTGATTCAGGCCATTTGGTACCATGATTTCTTAAATGCAACACCATACCAACCACAACAAGATTCCTATGAGTAAGGCAGAAAACTAAGCATCTCACAACCAGTCAGGATTCCTAACCAAAAACCAAAAATATGATAAATGAAGAAATATTTATATAAGCATGACTATCAAATATATTTATTATTTACACAAACTGTAAAGATATTTATAGTGCAATCCTAGGTTTATTTATTCAGAAGCAAGTCCCAGTGTATTCAGTGGGGCTCACTCAAACAGGGACAGAAATGCAACCTCAAGTGATAAGCAACTTCATTCACACAACCCAAAATTCCAAATCATGCCACTTTACGCTGTTTTGCAACTGTTTATACTTGTTTTTATGGTTATTGGATTTTAAATGGCTTTATTTCTTGCTGTGAGCTGCCTTGGTTTCCAACCCTACCTCACAGGGTTGTTAGTAACACTCCCTACACACGCACACGCACACACTGCAGATGTATAAATACATACAGCCCATATAATAGTTTATTGTCAAACCAGTTGGTCATTGCAGAAAAATCAGTATTAGTTTTAAAAAAATCAGTATTAGTTTCCTACAGAATAAAAACTGTAATACCTAAGTAAGCCCTGCCTATTTGCTTTAAAATAGGACTGGAGAGGAAAGGACAGAAAGAGAACACAAACACAATTCTTTTTTACATTCACTCCAAAGTCCCATTGATTTTCAGCACATTCATAACCATGTCTACTCAAAAGGAAGTCCTGTTGAATTCAATGGGATTTACTCTGGTCATATGGGATTAGCATTGCTGTTACAAAAGCAACTATTGGGAAGGTTTTCAAAACACTGCCCAAGATCTGACTCCTGCACACAAGAGGAGAAAAAAACTGAAATGTATATACTTACCCAATTTATGAAATTTTCAGATAAACAGAGGGGGAAACAACCATTTTCTGGCATTGCAATGAGGTTTCTACACACTGCCTCAGGTGAACCAAATGCAACCCTGGCTTCACTGATTGGCTGCAATCCTGGATGGGCGGGGTTAAAGCCATGAAGAGCTATACAGTACTGTTTAAAGAAAGATTTAACAGTCAGGCTGATGTTTTTATGTATATCTCGAGAACCGGACCACCTAGAAACTTTTTTTTTTAAATTAAAGCTGAGAATCCGGGCCACCTAAGGGGCTAAACGGGTGCCGGGTGGCATGCAAAGAATCTGGGTAAAACCCGGCTAACCAGGCAATATGGCAACCCTATACAGAAGGCATTTATTAGGTTAGAGCAGCGTTACCCAACCTTTTTTGACCCAATGCCCCTTTGCAAAATCTTTTTGTGTCCAATGCCCCCCTCAGATTAAGTATACGCCAATGCTTCCTATTCTTCCCTTAAAATATGAGTAATGCATAAAAGGTATTTTCAATGATTACTACTGATCGTTTTTATCATGCCTTTTTACTGTACTTAGATTACACTAATTAAGTCCAAACTTATGACAGTGGCCGCTATCCAGCGTTGGGAATCGCTGACCTAGAGAGACACCTGAACACATATAAGGCCTTTACAGGGAAGAAAAATCCACGTGGGGTCAAGGAAAGACCTGCTAACACAAGCAAAGCGCGCGCCGTGTCTCTTCACTGCCACAAACAGGGCACAATGATACAGACAGAATTACAACGGCCTGGGCAAATAACACCTTGTCAGTCAGACACCGTAATGACTTCTTAGACTTAGTGCTACCAAGCCTGGGAGGAAGGCAGAAGGAGGTGCACGAGTTGCAAGATTTGCAAGCGTCTGCAGCGGCAAGAGACTGCGTACCGCAAAAAAGTCCCACTGCAAAGGCGCGTGCCGCTCCTGCAGGGTCTTGCCATCTGACTCAGACCCCCTCATATGTCGATGAGTTCACAGCTCTGTAGTTCCAGCCTCCAGCTTACATGTCTTGAGAAGGCGAGACGTTTTGAAAACAGCTGCAAAGCGGATAAATAAACACACTTCTCCTCCTCACCCCGACCCTCCGAAAGAACATAGCCTTCTCAGCTTTGAAATGCCTTCTTATCCTGGCTTCTCATTAAATCCTCATAGAAGGAGTGAGGGTATGAGGACATTTCAGAGCTTGGAAAAGTTACTTTTTTAAACTACAACTCCCATCAGCCCTGGCCAGCATGGCCACTGGATTGGGCTAATGGGAGTTGTAGTTCAAAAAAGTAACTTTTCCAAGCTCTGATTCAAATTAGGGTGAATCAGACCGTAGGAGAGAAACCTACCTCGAAGAACAGGGCAAAATCAACACTGTAAGGTAATAATAGAAGCCCCTCATTTTTTCCACCCTGCCCAAAGAAATCTGTAGGTTACTTACCAGACCGAGCCTACAGACTCCCTTCTTTTGTCTCTGGGGATATAAACAGATCATGGGGCCTTTCCCCTACAGCTCAAGAACTCCTGCAGGCAACCCTTGCCTCAGTTCCCCCAAACATATCTATAGCCACCATCGATGTTACTGGCGAAATAACCCGCTTTACTCTGAAGTAGCATACATGTGACTTCAGGTACAGTTAAGTAAGCCTGGATTGGATTGGCTACATCCTCCTGATGTTTTGGCATTTTAGCTGCGGTAGGTTAGTGTGGGGCAAAGAATGACACTGTGATTCTGCCTTTCTTTCTACTCTATCTGTGGACAGCAAACGTAAATGCTTCAGCTTCAGACCAGCAAATGTCAACACCCCCCTAATGAACCCAAACGCCCCCCTAAAGTTTGTAGCGATGCCAACGCCCCCCTGAAAGGCTGTAACCAGAACTTGGAAAAGTTACCTTTTTGAACTACAACTCCCATCAGCCCCAGCCAGCATGGCCACTGCATTGGGCTGATGGGAGTTATTATCTTATTATTATTATTATCTAAAATTTATTCGACGCCTATTTGGCAGGACAACCTGTCACTCTAGGCGACATACAAAGGAATAAAAATACAAAAACAACATCAAAATAAAAATCAACAGGTACATAATGAAAATACTGTTCACATAAGACCCCAAAAATCAGACCACCCCCTTAGCCACCTAACTGTGGCATGTTCATTCATCTGACTGTACAAAAAGCCATGTCTTCAACTGCCTCCGAAAACCCAAAAGTGAAGGGGCTAAGCGAGGATCAACTGGTAAGGTGTTCCATAGCGTGGGAGCCACAATGGAGAAGGCTTTAGATCTAGTACCACTTAATCTGGCCACCCTGATAGATGGAACCACAAAAAGTCTAGCGGCTGAGGACCTCGTACGCCCATCTGCTCCAAGAAGAGAGAGTTTGGTCTTCAAATAGATTGGGCCAGCATCAGAAAAGGACTTATAAGTTAAAGCTAGTATTTTAAACTTCACCCGCAGCACTATCGGGAGCCAATGAAGTTCCCGAAGGATTGGGGTGATGTGTTCTCTCCTATGGCAGCCCTTTATGAGTCGAGCCGCCGCATTCTGAACGAGTTGAAGCTTACGCAAAGTTCCCAAAGGGAGACCAGCATATAGAGCATTACAGTAGTCCAGACGGGAGAGAACCAAGGCACTGACTACAGTTGGTAAAAGATGCTTTGGGAGGTAGGGGCAGATTTTGCGAATGAGGGACAGGTGGTAGAGTGCAGTCCGACAAACTGCCGCTATCTGAGCCTCCATCGTCAGTTGGGAGTCCAAGATGACACCCAAACTACGGACTTGGTCACTCAAGGGAACAGAAATTTGGTTGAAAGTCACTTGAGTTATTCCTAGTTTGGACCGATCACCTACCAAGAGGATCTCAGTTTTAGTTGTAGTTCAAAAAAGTAACTTTTCCAAGCTCTGGCTGTAACACCCCCCAGGGGGGTGCTACCGCCCACGTTGGGAATCGCTGCTCTATCCTAATAAATGCCTTGTTTAGCAGAACAGAAGGAGTCCCTCTATATACAATTCTAAAGTTACTTTTTTAAACTACAACTCCCATCAGCCAGACAGCATGGCCACTGGATTGGGCTGGTAGGAGTTGTAGTTCAAAAAAAGCAACTTTTCCAAGCTCTGTTCTAAACCCTGCGGAGGCAGCACAGGACCCACTGTATTCCCTCATGAAAACCTTAGGGAAATGGGCACTAAATTGTTCCATTCACCGTTCTACATGTTACATGATATTGATAGGATTTACTCTTTGAGCTTTCCCAGGAAACTGTGCATCAGTTGGGATTTTCCTGCCCAACTGACTTTTCTGATGTTTCAACAAGAGTTGCAGCATTTTGGGATGCTCTTTTTTTTTTTTACACAGTCAAAAAATGTAAATTTAGGATTGTTGAAGAGGTAGATTCAACAGAGGAAACTCCTAAGAGAGAGGTAAAAAGGAGTGTGGTCCTCTGGGGCTACTAGGCCTGCTGCTCACTTCACAGATGACTGAAACAACTGAGGCAGGTTTTGGAGGGAAAAGCTAACCAATTAAAGAGCGGGGCGATGTCACCTGACAAGAAGTTACAGTAAGGGTGAGGGAGGCAGACCTTTGGAGTCCCATAACTCTAACCTAATAAAAGCCTTTTTTGGCACAACAGGAGTCTCTCTCTATACAACTCTAAACCCTGCGGAGGCAGCACAGGACCCACTGTATTCCCTCATGAAAACCTTAGGGAAATGGGCACTAAATGGTTCCATTCACCGTCCTACGCGTTACATAATATTGATAGGATTTACTCTTTGAGCTTTCCCAGGAAACTGTGCATCAGTTGGGATTTTCCTGCCCATTGACTTTTCTGACGTTTCAACAAGAGTTGCAGCATTTTTGGATGCTCTTTTTTTTTTTAGCTTAGTCACAAAATGTAAATTTAGGATTGTTGAAGAGGTAGATTCAACAGAGGAAACTTCTAAGAGAGAGGTAAAAAGGAGCGTGGTCCTCTGGGGCTACTAGGCCTGCTGCTCACTTCACTGACGACTGAAACAACTGAGGCAGGTTTTGGAGGGAAAAGCTAACCAATTAAAGAGCGGGGCGATGTCACCTGACAAGAAGTTACAGTAAGGGTGAGGGAGGCAGACCTTTAGAGTTCCATAACCCTAACCCAGCGGTTCCCAACGTGGGCGGTAGCGCCCCCTTGGGGGGTGTTACAGCCTTTCAGGGGGGCGTTGGCATGACTACAAACTTTAGGGGGGCGTTTGAGTTCATTAGGGGGGCGTTGACATTTGGCATTCTGATGCAACAGTTATTTTATTATTTTATTTTTATTTATTTTATTAAATTTATATACCGCCCCATAGCCGAAGCTCCCTGGGCGGTTCACAACAGACAATATCAAAATACAATAAAACACATATTTAAAACAATTCAAACAACATTAAAAATGGGCTTCCTTAAAAATCTGAAGCATTTAAGTTCCCTTTTATTTCATACGCAAATCATTAATTTTTAAACTGTTTTGTCCCCAGTTAGAATGTATTTAAGAGTCTCAATTCATGGAAATAACATGCATAGCGGCCAGTGTCATATCCAGGAATGGGGATATTAGCCACGCCCCGGCACTAGGTAATGTTCCGATGCTCTCTTGAGGGATGTTGGAACCAATCACGAGAGAGTGTTTGATAAGCTGGCTGTATTGGCGGATGAGTGCCGTGCGCAAACAGGGGACGCAGACAGTCAGTTATTCGCTGGTTTTCATAAGAACATAAGAAGAGCCTGCTGGATCAGGCCAGTGGCCCATCTAGTCCAGCATCCTGTTCTCACAGTGGCCAACCAGGTGCCTGGGGGAAGCCCGCAAGCAGGACCCGAGTGCAAGAACACTCTCCCCTCCTGAGGCTTCCGGCAACTGGTTTTCAGAAGCATGTTGCATCTGACTAGGGTGGCAGAGCACAGCCATCACGGCTAGTAGCCATTGATAGCCCTGTCCTCCATGAATTTGTCTCATCTTCTTTTAAAGCCGTCCAAGCTGGTGGCCATTACTGCGTCTTGTGGGAGCAAATTCCAGAGTTTAACTATGCACTGAGTAAAGAAGTACTTCCTTCTGTCTGTCCTGAATCTTCCAACATTCAGCTTCTTTGAATGTCCACGAGTTTTCTTCAGGAATGGGACACACTTGCTACCAGTTGTTTCTGTGATGTTTAAATGAACTTGTTTAACAAAACAATGCCGGTAAACTGAATGAGTTTGTTGTTAAGTAACACAGTGTAAGACTATTACTATCCAAGTATACTCCAGATATTGTGAAGTTAGCCAAAACTCATCAAGCTCAAGGATCACACTAGTATTTTATAATAAATCTCATTTTATTTACTTTTCTATAACTATAACTCTGTATGTGTATTAATAAATCATACTAAGAATTCAACGTGTAATCTAAGTGCAATAAAAAAGCATGATAGAAACGATCAGTAATAATCATTGAAAATACCTTTTATGCATGACTCATATTTTAAGGGAAGAATAGGAAGCATTGGCGTATACTTAATCTGAGGGGGGCATTGGGCACAAAAATATTTTGCAAAGGGGCGTTGGGTCGAAAAAGGTTGGGTAACGCTGGTTTAAGCAGTCAGGTATCACGGCACAACACACTCCCTGGCTTGGGAAACTTGCCATTTTACTCTCCGTTGTTTTTCCGGCAGGTTTTCAAAAGCAAACGGCTTCACAGGTCTGTCAATAGGCAGCTCAACCTGCTGTGAGTGGGCAAGGAGCCAGCTGCCAGGGCTTTGCAACTCAGTCCTGGCTCACTGCGTTCTTTTGCTCAGCCCCGGAGCCTCCTGAGAGATGCAATTGTAGAGTTGGAAGGGGTCTGTAAGGTCATCTAGTCCAACCTCCTGCTACATGCAGGAATCCAGGTTAAAGCATCCCCAACAGGTGGCAGTCCAGCTGCCTCTTGGATGTCTCCAGTGTCAGAGAGCCCACCACCTCCCAAAGCCATTGGTTCAATTGTTGTACTGCTCTAACAGTTAGGACGCTTTTCCTAATGTTCAACAGAAACCTGGCTTCCTGTCACTTGAGTCCATTATTCGACGTCCTGCACTCTGGGATAATCAAGAAGTGATCCTGGCCCTCCTCTGTGTGGCAACCTTTCCAGGACTTGAAGAGTACTATCATATCTCCCCTCGTCTTCTCTTCTCAAGGCTAAATACACCCAGTTCTTTCAATGTCTCCCCATAGGTCTTTGTTTCCAGTCCCCTGATCATCCTCGTTGCCCTCCTCTGAACCTGTTCCAGTTTGTCTGCATCCCTCTTAAAGTGCCATGTCCAGAACTAGATGCAGTATGATGTAAAATGTAAATGTACTGCCTTCAAGTCGATCCCAACTTATGGCGACCCCACAAATAGGGTTTTCGTGGTAAGCGGTATTCAGAGGGGGTTTACCTTTGCCTTCCTCTGAGGCTGAGAGGCAGTGACTGGCCCAAGGTCACCCAGTGAGCTTCATGGCTGTGTGGGGATTCGAATCCTGGTCTCCCAGGTCGTAGTCCAGCACCTTAACCACTACACCACACTGGTATGATGTAACCTATATAATTTTCCCACAGCAGGCCATGAGAAGAATAATTTTATTTCTGGCAGAAAGCGAACTGCAGCAGAACAGAACCAGTGTTTCATGCAACAAATACAAAATGGAAAACCATGCCTCCACACGTCCTTAGCATCTAGTGACTTGTCCTAAACCTGGGCGAGCAAATCGAAGAGTGGCCAATTTCTGGTGGATCCATGAGCCCAGGGTGTCAAGAATGCCTGCTTTATAAAATGGGGAATTGTGGGGCGGGGGGGACATCTTGCCTGAAATAGGGCCTCTGAGAAGGCCATGAGTTTGCCATTCTCACAGGTGAAGCGAGTTAATTAGGCTACAGGTAAGAACACCTGCTTTTCAGTGGAGAGGGTACTTCAAGGCCAAGCGGCCTGGGAAGGTTAGGCACAGTAGCTCCAGAAGGTTTCATCATCAGAAAGCCCCCTGATTGGCTAATTAATTCCTGGCTGTCGCTGGGCATTTTCCCATAAGAATAGGATTCAGACCTTAGTCTTTCTTCCCCAATGATCTCCTGCTGATGCTACCTAGGTGGGGTTCCATCTGCTACCCAGGCTATGCATCTCTGGGGAGATGTGGAATCATGAAGTTATTTTGCCGTTTACCTCTGTTGTAAGTGTAGAGTAGGCTAGACCAGCCCTTCCCAACCAGTGTGCCTCCGGATGTTGTTGGACCACAACTCCCATCTTTCCTGACCATTGGCAATTCTGGCTGAGGCTGATGGGAGTTGTGGTCCAACAACATCTGGAGGCACACTGGTTGGGAAAGGCTGGGCTAGACAGTTTGTTATTTTTGTCTGTGGCTGTAACTCTCTGTATTTTACCTGGCCCTCAGGGCTGTGGGTTTTGTGTACTAAAACTACTTCTTATTTACCAGTGTGTGTTCATTGCAGGAGGGGATTTGGCTCTGAATCCAGTATCTTGGCCAATTAACCACAGTCTATAGTATATTTGGATATTTTGCCTAAGGCTCCAAGACAAGGAGTGTAACTTTAGCTCTTCTCTGTTTGAATCCCTGGCAGGTCTATTTCTGGCACTTTGGGCTTCCCCTTGGCCCAGAGTGGGTGACCAGGATTAAGGGGGGTGGCAGTCTACCTACCTTGCAGGGTTGTTATTGGTTTACTCAGACCTGGTACGGAAGGTATGGGTTGTGCCTTGCCAGGATCAATTGCCCTGGGTTTGGGAACTGAGTCCTGGGACCGAACTGGCGACAGTGGTTCATGACACAGGGATTGGGGAATCAATAGTCCTCTGGATATTGCCAGATTCCACCTCCCAGCTCCCCTGACCATTGGCCATGCCAGCTGCTGGGAGTCCAATGACATCTGGAGGGCCTTGGTTGTCCCCATCTCTGTTCTAAGAGGCATTCCCCTTTCTCCAGAGAGAATGCTTCTTCTAAATAGAGGCATTCCCCACCTCTGGCATGCAGAACAGAATGCTGATTCTTAGACCCAGGAAGGAGATCTTGTGGCCCTCCAAATGTTGCTGGACTCCATCGTCCCTGACCATTGGCCGCTCTGGCTTTTGGGTTCACCAGGAGTTGGAGGCCATCATCACAAGTTTCTCCAGTCCTGACTAGCAAGGAGGCACTCCCTCCAGTGTCCCAGCCTTTTCAGAAGAACAAGCCCATCTGTCACCTGAGCATGACAGCAACCTGCTTTGAGGCATTCCTCTCTGTCTGCCCAGAAGCTCAGCGGCAAAGAGGAAGGTCTGGGCAGCAGCTGACCTTTCTCATGCTGTAAGAGGTTCCTCTCGACCCAGCGGCTACGTCGCCTCCTGGCCACATTGTGCCCTTCAGGGGCCTCAGAGTTCAAAGAAGGTGCCAGGGACAATCCATGGAGGGGGGCATAGCTCAGGGGTACAACCCCTGTTTGGCATACAGAAAGTCCCAAGTTCAATCCCCCCTCGTCAACTGTCAAACAGATCAACTGTTGGGCAGGACACGTTCTTCCTCCCTCTCACACACACCCCACAACATGTGAGAGGGATTTGCCTCTTTCAAGCCCATGAAAGGCTTTGCCCTGCCTTCCCCAAACAAACGAAGAAAGCTTCAGAAGCTCTGAGACACGCGTGCTCTCCTCTCTCAACCACCCCTCTGAGTGACAAATGGCTTTAGCAGAATATTATTATCAATAATAATCATAATAATAATCTGAGTGAGAGCCGGCAGAAGAGGTTGTCTCATCATCCAGCCCAGTGGTGAAAATGAATTTGAGTCTTTTTTAGACCTGCTGAAATTAATGGATATGATTGATTTGGATCCATTATTTTCAGTGACTGTACCGTGAGGAGAACTTAGTTTGAAATAACCCCCATTATTACTCCTGGACTAGATGGACCTTTCCAGTTTTTATTCATTCGCTGTCCTGGAATGTTGGCTTCTCCCCAGACCTTGGAAGTAATTCGTTACAAGTAACGAATTACTATCATATCTCCCCTTGTCTTCTCTTCTCCAGGCTAAACTTGCCCAGTTCTTTCAGTCTCTCCTCATAGGGCTTTGTTTCCATTCCCCTGGTCATCCTTGTTGCCCTCCTCTGAACCCGTTCCAGTTTGTCTGCATCCTTCTTGCAGTGCGGAGACCAGAACTGGACACAGTACTCAAGATGAGGTCTAACCAGTGCCGAATAGAAGGGAACCAATACTTCACGTGATTTAGAAACAGCTCTTAATGCAGCCTAAAATAGCATGGGCCATGCTGTTTTAACGACACAATGTTCGGCACGCACTACTTGAATATGGGAAATAGAGGGAAACAGAGTTAAGTTTTTCATCAGTGTACGCAGTGAGTTCCTTGTTGCTCCTTCCTTCCTGAGTGGCTCCTTGAGGTATTGTCCCCCTCCCCAGAGGCTCAATGTAAGTGTCCATTTTTAAAACACAGAGGGGGCAAACGCCCCCTAACCAGCAGCGCATGACAAAAGGATTAAAACACAATTGAACAGTGAGGAGCAGAGCTTGGAAGATTAATTTTAAAAAGTAATAAATTACAGTTACAGTTGCATGGCCCAAAAAAGTAGTCATTACTGTTACAATTACAATTGCTCTGAAAGTAACTGATTACTTTACTTTTTCTCAAAAGTAATCGCTACAGTTACATTTCAGTTACTTTAAAAAAAACGCCTACAAGGTGCTGGCCTTGGCTGCGGCACATCTAAGTAGCCTAAAACAACATTAAAAATAAACACGCACATACAGAAGTAGTAGAATAGTTCTTTATCCATAAGGTGTGGGTGGGTGTGCCTGTTTGGAAGTGGAGTGAGTTGCATGATCCCAGGAATATTTTTTTTTACAGTTTTGAGGTCTGCTAGGGGTAGAGTGCTCCTAGCCTCGAGGAGAAGTATCAAGCTTCTCTGCTGCACTTGACTAAAGCTCGATTATCATCAGGGCTTTTTAAAATAAATTAAAATACCCTGATCAATCTGTGCTTTTGCTTTGCTGCAGGTGGGCCAAGACTGCCCTCCTGAGGCAGGACAACATCATTGCACCCTGAAAATTGTGGATTAAATGAGAGGGCTGCAGAGTCAGTATATTGACAAGTAGGATGAAAGGCAGGGAGCCCAGGAGGGCTAGAACCAGGGCCAATGACAGTACAGTGGTGATGACAATCGACAAGTATGTCAATGTCATGAATACACTGCTTTGCCAATAACAGAGCTGTTTGTGATTTGCATCCAAGAAACTATATTTTCAATAGTTCAGACACGCAAGACCGCAGGGGAACAACCTCCTGTGAGCCAGAGCTGCCACAAGTGGGAAATTGGGGGCACAAGAGATAGACTGGGATTGGGGTTCCTCAGCTGCAGAGACTCTTAAGAGGGGCTGTTTACTCTCCAGAGTCTTTATATATCAGCCATCAGCACCGGATTGGCCCTCATGCGTCACCTGACACAAGCCAGGAGGATTATGGGCTGCAAGGTGATTGGACCCAGCTGCAATTTGGCAGCAGGTCCCTCCTCTCACTAGCAGCCCCTGGTGGTGGAAGGCACAAGGCGCAGGGAGGCTGAGTTTCTGATCAGCAAGGGTCACTCACTGTTTAGCTTTGGAGCGCTTGAGGTAAGGGACTTTCAATAAGCAAACAAAAAGCCACCAAATCATTTTGCATGAGAATGGGTTTATTAACAATTGCAGGGACAGGAGAGCAGGTGGGCACATACACAGAGAGATAATGAGAGTCTTTAGGCAGATTTCTTTGTTATTGCAATTGTTAGGTAGAAATTTACCTAGACCCCTAAGACTTGTCAAAGAGTTGTCAAGAAACCTACGTTATTGTCCGAACCAGTGTTGCAATGAATTCTGGAATCAAGAGGGGGTGAGAAGGACACACACAACTCTAAGTTTTGTTTTTCTTCTCATGAGAAGAAAAACCCAAAGGCGCCTCTCAGACTATAAACATCTCTGTAAAAATGAGATAAAATGTATCCCTTCTCGATGTTGTTATTTCTCTCTGTCTTTCAATCACTATACACAGCATATAACATTGTATCTAGGTCAGCACAACACAAGACGTTTCTCAAAATATCTTACTACAATTGTATCCACAAGATTTATGTAATACTGCTGAATGAGTAAAGGTCACAGATGCATTAGTAACATTTTATCTCTTTTGGTGTCAATCTGCTCCTTTTCCTCGCCTTTTCATAACTCTTATCTAAAAACAAGTTTCTTTAAACTGACATGTGTATGAATTCTTTATCAAAACTCTCGCTTTTCTAGAATCAAAAGAAATGTAACAATGATGAACAAAATGCGCTTACTTATCTCTGTAATACTGTAATCCCATTGATGATTTTTAACAATATTGTATCTTGTTGACTTATGAAAAACCATATAATGGATGCTTTAAGAATAAACGACGCTCTCTGCCCTGACAGACTCCTGTCTGCAGTTCAGAGATCCCTCTTGATCAAGAAGTATTTTGTGTGTTGCTTTATGTTTGGTATCTGGCTGGACCACTAACAGGTAAATTAAATTATTAAGCTTGCGTGCCTAGTCAGGGCTGAGGTGTGCGCTAGCTCACCCTACTGGGGAGGGGAGGGGGTTTAAATTTGTACCCAACATTTGGCGCCCAACGTGGAAATCCACTGAATTCCGCTCCAGGAATTAATCTGTCAGCTCCAAGGGAGCTTTAAATCACAGCAGAATGAGATGAGGGTGAATGGAGGGTGGGTTGAAAAATCACTGATTAAGAAAGGAGAGCTACAGCAAACATTTTGCTCTGTAGAGTCTCAGACTTGTGGTGTGCAAACCCATGCATTGTCAAGATGGAAAGATCTGTCCATTTCAGTCCACTCCATTTCTTATATTTCAAATTCTCCACGTTTCTGCAACAATTTGCTTTTTTTTTTTTTTAAGTCTTCACGAAAATTCTCCAGGATTTTGGTGCAAATTTCTCCTAATGAATGCATTTTTGCAGGCAGTTTTGACTAATGTACACATTTCTGCAAGCCACATTTTCCCTGCTGTTTACACTCAGATATATTCATTTTGAGGTATGCTTGCCCCTAACATATGCATTTTTGCAAACATTGTTTGGTTAGCAAACTGCATTGCAAAATCTGGAAAAAGGGCTAATCTCAAAGGATGGCTGTGTTTCAGTACTCATGTTGTAAAGGGTGAATTTGATAGATTCAGCTTGAAATGTGAAATGCGCCGAATTTCTCACTCATTCCTAACGTGCAGCGACATCGTCACCAACTTGGTGTCCTCCAAATGTTTTGGACTACAACTCCCATCAGCCCCAACCAAGGACTCATAGGAGTTGCACTCCAAACCTTCAGGAGGCTGACAGGTTGGCAAAGGCTGGTGGGGAGGATTTGCTCGCTCCCAAAATGGAATTCTCTGCGGTGCATCGAGATCTCAGAAGAAGCTGCCTTCTGCTGAGTAAGACTGCCCAGCTCAGTCATGTCCACCGACTGGCAGCAACTCTCCAGGGCTTCAGGCATGGAGTTTTCCTTCCTAGCCCTACTAAGGAGAATTGAACACGTGCCTGCAAAGCACATGTCCTGCCACTGATCAATAACCTATCCCCTCACTTAGAGATTTGAAGGCCCAGAATAAAACCAGAAGAATAGGGAAGAGATCCAAATTTACCCAGGTTTTTTTTTTCAGAAAAATTGGGGAAACCCGGGGGAAAAAAAACTCCAGAAAACAGTTTTTCCTCTAATTTCCCCATTTTCTTCAGGGCCTTCACCTTTTTACATGTGTTGAAGGAAAAACTTTCCAGACCAAAGATTGTGCACCAATTCCAACACATGTGCACCGATTCCAAATTTAGCTTCAAGGAATCTCCTTGACCTCCCCCCCCCCCAAGTTCAATTTTTATAATTCTGCTTGGAGGAGTATTTAAAAAAAAAAAAAGTTCTGTTGATGGAGTAACGTGAAGGATTCATTTGCTACTGTTTTTCTGCAAATCCTGCCCCGGTAATAACCAGCAAGGTCAGGGGGGCACAGGAATAGGAGACTCTGCTTCAGCCTTTTCTTCATTTTGCAAATTTTCAGACTCTTGGTGTTTTTCAGCCTAGAGCTTGCCCAAGACAGATAAGAATGCCTTTTTTCCCCAACGGAACCCAGCGAGGAGGTTTTCAAAGCTGTCCTGCTGCATTGACAGTGTTGCATCCCTCTTCACTCTAGGGAAATGGTCGGCTGCTTGATGGCAATGAAGGAAAAAACAACCCTCATTTTTGACCCCTGGGAAGAGTGAGCAAACTCTAGCGAGGGCATCAGTAAGAGGAAGGAAATTTTGCCACCCTTTGGCTCCGAAGGCATGCAAAATGTTTTTTCAGGCTATTTCGGAAGAGGTTCTTCCTGGGTTTCTGCCCCAGGAGCTCAGGACTGGAATTGCTTCAACAGCAGCCACCTCCTAAAGACGGCATCACTTCCAAGGGGCCCACTGGATCTACCATGGCCGGAGGGCCTGGTGGGTTAAACCCATGGAGACCTCTTATTGGGCTCAAACTCTGATGAGATAGGCAGGGTCTGTTCAGCTTCTGAGCTCGGCAAGGGGTGTGGTCCTTTGAGCTGACATCTGTGCAGGCCGCTGGTGTCCTCCCATGGCTAACAGATTGTGGGCGGCCCACTTGTGGCTCCAGATCTCGCTTGGGGCTAGGATCCCCCAGAGAAGCTAAATCAAACTGGAAAAACATGGCCTCTTCCTTTGTGATGTGGGGGCTCTCCCCGAGGGCCAAGAAGACGTAGGGGGTGGTGATCTTCGGCAAGTGGGGAAGAGAGAGAGCTGCCCGAGTGACAGGATCAGGAATGTCGTTCCCCGTGGCATCCACCTCAATGCTGGCGTAAGACGTCGGGAGGGAGTCAGGGCGGAAGCGACAGCAGTCCTCCTTTGGGGACACTCTGGATTTACTCCTTGAAGCCTCGCGCTCCTGGAGTCCCTGCACCAGGCGCTTCTCCTTGCCAAAAACACAGTGCCCCTCGAGAATGTCCAAGGAAGGAATCATGAACTCAGGGATGCGGTCTGGCGTCACCATATTCTTGAAGAGGTCCCCAGAGGTCCGCTTCAGCAGAGAGCTGTGGACAGGCCACACCTGTTCCTGGTGGGCCATTTTGCCCAAGGGATCAAAAATATCCAGAGGAATTCTTCCCACCACTGCCACCGCCAATGCTCCAGAGTTCTCTGCCCAGCTCAGAAGCCCGGCCTTGATTTTATACACTCTGCTCAGACCCAATCACTTTTTGCTCAGTGATGTCATTTCCAACAGAGAGCCTTTCCAGATCCCAGTGTTGCACCTGCTGCCTCCGTTCAGGAGATTATGCCTCCTCACCAGATGGACAGACAATACCAGCGGCAAGGGGAGAAGAGATTGAGAGGACAGGACATATCCTGCCAACAGCGTACGCACCCCCAGAAATGTCTTTCATTCCTTTTGAACAAAACCAATTCATTGCTTAGGCGGCTGAGCTCTCATCAGAGCTTTCTTTTTTACAAACAAGAAAAAGAAAGGTGCATTGTGCGAGAGAGAAAGAGGGAGACAGAAAGGTGCACCAGCATCTCCAGAAACTGCAGGGTGGAAAAGGTGACTCAGTAGCATAGAAAACACTCGCTCCAGAGGTGAGTCAGCAGCATCAGGTGGATGTAGATGGCCGAGGCTGCAGGTTGGGGGAGGACTGTGTACACAATTGCACTCTTCTTTTTCAGAGAGGGGCTATTCAGAGCGAAAGCAGTTCCTTGACACTTACGCTCAGCTCCATTTCCGTTGCACTAGGGATGGGCGGGAAATTCAGTTCAGTTTGCATTTCAAGCTGAAGCTATCAAATTTGCACTTTTAGAAACAATATGAGAACGAACACGCAGCTATCCTTCGAAATTCACATTTATTCAAATTTTGCAATGCTATTCGCCAAAAATGTGTTTGTTAGGAGAAATTTACGCTAAAATGCTGGAGGAATTTCATGAGGATTTGGGGAAAAAATTGCAAATTGCTGCAGAATTTAAGACTGGAAAAATGAGAGAGAGATCATGGTTTCACTTTGGGGCATCTGGTTGCCCCCTGTGAGAACAGGATGCTGGACTGGGATGGGCCTCCTTTGGCCTGGTCCAGCATGTGAATGATTGATTGGCTGAATTTATATCCCGCCTTTCTTCCAAGAACATAAGAACATAAGAAGAGCCTGCTGGATCAGGTCAGTGGCCCATCTAGTCCAGCATCCTGTTCTCACAGTGGCCAACCAGGTGCCTGGGGGAAGCCCGCAAGCAGGACCCGAGTGCAAGAACACTCTCCCCTCCTGAGGCTTCTGGCAACTGGTTTTCAGAAGCATGCTGCCTCTGACTAGGGTGGCAGAGCACAGCCATCACGGCTAGTAGCCATTGATAGCCCTGTCCTCCATGAATTTGTCTAATCTTCTTTTAAAGCCGTCCAAGCTGGTGGCCATTACTGCATCTTGTGGGAGCAAATTCCATAGTTTAACTATGCGCTGAGTAAAGAAGTACTTCCTTTTGTCTGTCCTGAATCTTTCAACATTCAGCTTCTTTGAATGTCCACGTGTTCTAGTATTATGAGAGAGGGAGAAGAACTTTTCTCTATCCACTTTCTCAATGCCATGCATAATTTTATACACTTCTATCATGTCTCCTCTGACCCGCCTTTTCTCTAAACTAAAAAGCCCCAAATGCTGCAACCTTTCCTCATAAGGGAGTCGCTCCATCCCCTTGATCATTCTGGTTGCCCTCTTCTGAACCTTTTCCAACTCTATAATATCCTTTTTGAGATGAGGCGACCAGAACTGTACACAGTCTTCCAAATGCGGCCACACCATCGATTTATACAACGGCATTATGATATCGGCTGTTTTATTTTCAATACCTTTCCTAATTATCCCTAGCATGGAATTTGCCTTTTTCACAGCTGCCGCACACTGGGTCGGCATTTTCATCGTGCTGTCCACTACAACCCCGAGGTCTCTCTCCTGGTCAGTCACCGCCAGTTCAGACCCCATGAGCGTATATGTGAAATTCAGATTTTTTGCTCCAATATGCATAATTTTACACTTGTTTATATTGAATTGCATTTGCCATTTTTAGGCCCATTCACTCAGTTTGGAGAGGTCTTTTTGGAGCTCTTCGCAATCCCTTTTTGTTTTAACAACCCTGAACAATTTAGTGTCGTCAGCAAACTTGGCCACTTCACTGCTCACTCCTAATTCTAGGTCATTAATGAACAAGTTGAAAAGTACAGGTCCCAATACCGATCCTTGAGGGACTCCACTTTCTACAGCCCTCCATTGGGAGAACTGTCCATTTATTCCTACTCTCTGCTTTCTGCTTCTTAACCAATTCCTTATCCACAAGAGGACCTCTCCTCTTATTCCATGACTGCTAAGCTTCCTCAGAAGCCTTTGGTGAGGTACCTTGTCAAATGCTTTTTGAAAGTCTAAGTACACTATGTCCACTGGATCACCTCTATCTATATGCTTGTTGACACTCTCAAAGAATTCTAATAGGTTACTGAGACAGGACTTTCCCTTGCAGAAGCCATGCTGGCTCTGCTTCAGCAAGGCTTGTTCTTCTATGTGCTTAGTTAATCTAGCTTTAATAATACTTTCTACCAGTTTTCCAGGGACAGAAGTTAAGCTAACTGGCCTGTAATTTCCAGGATCCCCTCTGGATCCCTTTTTGAAGATTGGCGTTACATTTGCCACTTTCCAGTCCTCAGGCACGGAGGAGGACCCAAGGGACAAGTTACATATTTTAGTTAGCAGATCAGCAATTTCACATTTGAGTTCTTTGAGAACTCTCGGGTGGATGCCATCCGGGCCCGGTGATTTGTCAGTTTTTATATTGTCCATTAAGCTTAGAACTTCCTCTCTCGTTACCACTATTTGTCTCAGTTCCTCAGAATCCCTTCCTGCAAATGTTAGTTCAGGTTCAGGGATCTGCCCTATATCTTCCACTGTGAAGACAGATGCAAAGAATTCATTTAGCTTCTCTGCAATCTCCTTATCGTTCTTTAGTACACCTTTGACTCCCTTATCATCCAAGGGTCCAATTGTCTCCCTAGATGGTCTCCTGCTTTGAATGTATTTATAGAATTTTTTGTTGTTGGTTTTTATGTTCTTAGCAATGTGCTCCTCAAATTCTTTTTTAGCATCCCTTATTGTCTTCTTGCATTTCTTTTGCCAGAGTTTGTGTTCTTTTTTATTTTCTTCATTTGGACAAGACTTCCATTTTTTGAAGGAAGACTTTTTGCCTCTAAGAGCTTCCTTGACTTTGCTCGTTAACCATGCTGGCATCTTCTTGGCCCTGGCGGTACCTTTTCTGATCTGCGGTATGCACTCCAGTTGAGCTTCTAATATAGTGTTTTTAAACAACTTCCAAGCATTTTCCAGTGATGTGACCCTCTGGACTTTGTTTTTCAGCTTTCTTTTTACCAAACCCCTCATTTTTGTGAAGTTTCCTCTTTTGAAGTCAAATGTGACCATGTTGGATTTTTTTGGCAATTGGCCAGTTACGTGTATGTTTTATTTAATAGCACTGTGGTCACTGCTCCCAATCGGTTCAACAACACTTACATCCCGCACCAGGTCCCGGTCCCCACTGAGGATTAAGTCCAGGGTTGCCATCCCTCTGGTCGGTTCCATGACCAACTGGTCTAGGGAATAGTCATTTAGAATATCTAGAAACTTTGACTTCCGGGAAGGGTGACTTCGCTTGTGCCTGCTTTTGGGACGGGCTCCTGCCTCAAAAGAAGCTTATTCAGATATAAATCAGTCAGAACATTTTTTTTTTTGACTGATGAAATTTCTCCCGGGCAGGGAGAAACGTAGAGATCAACCTCAAAGCCTGTTTTTGTTGGGAGGACTGGATTTCATTAATTTATGAGATAAGGTCCAGCCAACAATGCCGGACGGACTTTCTAACAAGCTCTATCTGCTTAAGCGATACGTTTATCTTTTCTTCAAAGAGAGAACGGACTAACAGGCAAGCACCCTTCTTTCTATTATTTTTTTTACTTGGTTTAAATTGTTGCAGCAAAAGGAGATTTGTCAGATTGATCGGCTTTGGACAACTTCTGGGTGAGATATAGCTCTTCCCTGTTATTCACGAAATTAACAGCTTATCTCTGTTTCTGTCGCAAAAAGCTGTCCTGGAAGTGCATTCTAAAGATAATAAACAGAAGAGGGATTTCTATTCCTGATTTCTATTCCGAGGAATATTATATTGTCTGGGACTATTCTTTTTTTGGTCTATTTTATTTTGACGAATCTGCTTCTTCACGACGCCACTAACTATTTTGATGCTGGGAACTAAATTTGTTTTGCATTCTTGCACAAGAGAGATAAGGCAGGTTGCTCTGTTTATACTGTGATGTCATCAAGCCTGGAATATTAACCCAATTGTTGCTGAAATAAGAAGTGGTTCTTCTTTATTTTTGTTTTGCTTTGTTTTCGTGGTTTTAAAAATGGCAATCAAGAAAGTGGCTGAGAATCTGGAAGTAATTATGTTTCAGAAAATAATGGATGAGATTGAGATAACGAAACAAACCCTGCGACAGGGTAGTAAGGAGCTGAAAATTGAACTGAGCAAAATGACGCAGGAGCTTAAAGAAATAGGGGACCCTGTGAGAGAGGAGAATGAGATCAGAGATGAGAAAAGAAAAAATAAAGGGAAGATACAAGCCCTGGAGATTGGAACAAATGTGGAATTGGAAAAAGATCTGGAGTTTATGGATTTTAGAAATAAAATCTACTGTTTGGAATTTAACGTTATCTCTGAAGAAATTAATGAAGATATTAGAGATAAAGTTATCAATGGCTTGGATAATCTTCTGGACTGGAATGATGTGATGGAGCTTGATATAGAGAAAATCTATGGAATTAACTGCAGCCATGTGACAATGGAAAAATTCTTAAGAGATGAGCCAGTGCATTTTGTAAAAAAGAAGAACACAGATATGACTTTACAACAGTATTTCAGCAACTTATTCAGAATGGATGGCAAGAAAATATTTGGGATAGAGGAAATTCCCATCAGACTCTTATTATATGACTATGGCTACAACAGCAAGATTATTATGGAATACTGATAATGGAAGATTGGACACTGAAATTACTGGACTTAACAGGACTATTGAAGATGGAAGATGGAACTAATAGGGATAATGGAATAATGGCTATTGAAATTATTGGACCTAACAGATTCTGATGAGATGGATTAATCGAAATGTTTATTTGGACTATGGTTATGACAATAAGATTATTATAATTATTAACGAGATGGATTAATTGACATGTTTATTTGGAGAAAAATTGATAGATATATTTCTTAAAGAATTGAAACCTCTCTTTGACTTTTTGTGGAAAGAATAAAGTAATGTTTATGAGATTTGATGATTAATTAAGATAACTACTGGAGGAAAGTGATTTTATAATATGATTTAAGAGACAGGATTGTTATATATTGTAGACCTATAACTGATTTGATATGTGACAAATGGGAAGTCAACATTTTATTTTATTTTATTTTATTGTTTAATCATTTTTGTTTTGTTTTGTTTTTTGTCTTTGAATGTTTTATGATTTTGTTTTCTATCTTTTATGAAAATTTGAATAAAAATTATTAAAAAAAAAATAGAATATCTAGAAACTTTGCTTCTTTGTCATGACTGGAACACATATGCAGCCAGTCTATGTCCGGGTAGTTGAAGTCACCCATTACTACCACATTTCCTAGTCTGGATGCTTCCTCAATTTCATATCTCATCTCAAGGTCTCCCTGAGCATTTTGATCAGGGGGACGATAGATCGTTCCCAGTATTAAGTCCCTCCTGGGGCATGGTATCACCACCCACAACGATTCTGTGGAGGAGTCCGCCTCTTTTGGGGTTTGGAGATTGCTGGATTCAATGCCTTCTTTCACGTATAGAGCGACTCCGCCACCAATACGTCCTTCCCTGTCCTTCCGATATAGTTTATATCCAGGGATAACCGTATCCCACTGGTTTTCTCCATTCCACCAGGTCTCCGTTATGCTCACTATATCAATGCTCTCCTCTAAGACCAAGCACTCCAGTTCTCCCATCTTGGTTCGCAGGCTCCTAGCATTAGCGTACAGGCACTTGTAAGCAGTGTCTCTCTTCAAGTGTCTTTGGCACTTGTGGTTAGGCCTGTGGTAATTTTGCTCTTCTGAATTTATATCCTGTGCCCCTGCTCTCACAATGCCTACTTCTAGGCCTACCCCTTTTAAAATTTCATCATTTCTTTGGTTTTTATCCCAGGGGGGAGGTTTATTCTGAACCGGACCTTCCTCAGCTCCTGTCGGGTTTTTCCCCTCAGTCAGTTTAAAAGCTGCTCTGCCACCTTTTTAATTTTAAGTGCCAGCAGTCTGGTTCCATTCTGGTTCAAGCGGAGCCCATCCCTTTTGTACAGGCCCAGCTTGTCCCAAAATGTTCCCCAGTGCCTAACAAATCCAAACCCTTCCACCCAACACCATTGTCTCATCCACGCATTGAGACTGCAAAGCTGGGCCTGTCTGGCTGGTCCTGCGCGTGGAACCGGTAGCACTTCAGAGAAAGCCACCTTGGAGGTCCTGGCTTTCAGCATCCTACCTAGCAACCTAAATTTTGCTTCCAGGACCTCACGGCTGCATTTCCCCATGTCGTTGGTGCCAACGTGCACCACGACCACTGACTCCTTCCCAGCACTGCCTACCAAACTATCTAAACGACAGGCGATATCTGCAACCTTCACACCAGGCAGGCAAAACACCTTGCGGTCTACACGCCCATCACACACCCCACTGTCTATGTTCCTAATGATCGAATCACCCACTACAATGATCCCTCAACCCCCTGGAGATATATCCTCGGCACGAGAGGATAGCTGCTCATCCCCCAAGGAATGGGTCCCTTCTAAGGGATCGTTTCCCTCTTCCTCAGCTGGATGCTCTCCTTCCCCGAAACCATCGTTGTCCATGATAGCAGGAGAGCTATCATCGCTGGAGTGGGACACAGCTATAACGTCCCTGAAGGCCTCCTCCACACACCTCTCTGCCTCTCTCAGCTTTTCCAGGTCCGCCACCTTGGCCTCAAGGAAATGAAGGCGTTCCCGGAGAGCCAGGAGCTCATTGCATCGAGAGCATACCCACGACTTCTGTCCAACAGGCAGATAGTCGTACATGCTGCAGGCGGTGCAAAACACTGGAAAGCCCCCACACCCCTGCTGGCTTCTTACCTGCATAGTTTTGTTTAAGGTTTATTACGTCAATTGGTTGGAGACTGCAGTTTAGTTGAGGTCAGGGAACAGACGGGCAGAGTGGGGGGCCCTGGCCTCCTCGCCCTGCTGGCCTCCTCGCCCTGCTGGCCTCCTCGCCCTGCTGGCCTCCTCGCCCTGCTGGCCTCCTCGCCCTGCTGGCCTCCTCGCCCTGCTGGCCTCCTCGCCCTGCTGGCCTCCTCGCCCTGCTGCTTAACTCGCCCTGCTGCTTAACTCGCCCTGCTGCTTAACTCGCCCTGCTGCTTAACTCGCCCTGCTGCTTAACTCGCCCTGCTGCTTAACTCGCCCTGCTGCTTAACTCGCCCTGCTGCTTAACTCGCCCTGCTGCTTAACTCGCCCTGCTGCTTAACTCGCCCTGCTGCTTAACTCGCCCTGCTGCTTAACTCGCCCTGCTGCTTAACTCGCCCTGCTGCTTAACTCGCCCTGCTGCTTAACTCGCCCTGCTGCTTAACTCGCCCTGCTGCTTAACTCGCCCTGCTGCTTAACTCGCCCTGCTGCTTAACTCGCCCTGCTGCTTAACTCGCCCTGCTGCTTAACTCGCCCTGCTGCTTAACTCGCCCTGCTGCTTAACTCGCCCTGCTGCTTAACTCGCCCTGCTGCTTAACTCGCCTTGACGCTTCGTCAGCTGGGGCTCCCTCTAGCTCGTGGAGCAGGCTCCCTCGCTAGGGTGCTCTGACTTTATATGTGTGGCTGGTTCCTCCCAGCTACTGCTGCCAGCCAATGATGTGTTACTTGAGGCTGAGGGCTATCAGCTGGGGCTTAACTCTTTAGTATTCTCTCAGGCTTCCTTCCTGAGCAAGGGGCGGGGCTGTTTAAGCTTTTGGCTGCTTTTAATCTCAGCAAGGGGCTGCGCCTTCCAGGCAAGTCTTTTGTGTTTGTTG
Organism: Rhineura floridana; assembly: GCF_030035675.1. Taxonomy (NCBI): domain Eukaryota; kingdom Metazoa; phylum Chordata; class Lepidosauria; order Squamata; family Rhineuridae; genus Rhineura; species Rhineura floridana. Next base: position 8,500,362 of record NC_084497.1, on the reverse strand, counting down.
TTTTCCCACCTAGAACAGCCTGACCTTTCTTTAACCTAGGGAAACAGAGCTTGTGGTTGTGTTTCAGGAAGGCTGAAGCTGCCCTTTTTAGCAAGGACTGAGCTGACTCTCTCCCTGTATGTATCGGTGGAGTTTCCTTTTCCCCTTCTCTCCGGCTGGAATTTAGCCTTGTTTACAGTGTCCCCTGAAGCTTTCCTGCTAGGGTGGTGTTGAAAACTAGCTTTCTATACACTTCCTTCTCCTAGGATCTGTCTCCTAAGATATAGGTTCTTTCAGGATTTGGCTCCTAGCTCAGGAGAAAGAACCTCAAGTAAGAACCTCAAGTACAGTGTACAGACTTCCTCTGCCTTCCTTTTTACCTTCCTAACAACCCTGCCAGGTAGGTTAGGCTAACAGAGTCAGGGACTGATGCCAAAGTCACTCAGTCAGCTCAAGGCTGAGTGGGAGTTCAAACCTGCCTCCCCCTCCGGTTCTCATCTCACCCATCCTGTGGCCTTTCAGATGTTCTTGGGTTCCAACTCCCATCATCCCTGACCATTGGCCATGCTGGCCAGTGAAGCTGATGGGAGTCGGCATCCACTGCTCCCTTAGAGGCAGGGAAGCTCAGACTCCTGGGGATGCATCCTTGATCATGCCTCTTGCTTCCCTGGGTGGAGGGGGGAGAAAGAGAGAGTCTTATTGTAAAAATCAGTTCTAAGATAGCCATAAGAACCTAGGATGAGCCCTGCAGTGCTGGATCAGGCCAAATGGGACCCATCTAGTCCAACATCCTGTTCTCACAGTGGCCAACCAGGTGCCCCAAAAGAGAAGCTCGCAAGCAGGACCTGAGCGCAAGAGCGCTCTCTTCTCCTGCGGTTTCCAGCAAGTGAGGAATTCCATTCAGCTTCGCCTTTCAAGCCGAATCAAACAAATTCACAATTTTTGAAACACTATGGCAACCGAAGTACGGCCATCCTTTGAAATTTGCACTTATTTGGATTTGGCAATGTGGTTCGGCCAACCAAACCAAAGTTTACAAAAATGCACACATCAGGGGCAAGCATGCATAAAAACGAATGCATGAGTGGAAAGAACATACCAATATGCATTATTTATAAAATGTGTACATGAGTCAAAACTGCCTGCAAAAAAACGTGTTTGTTAGGAGAAATTTGCACTAAGACACTGGAAAATTTTAATGAGGATTTTTTAAATTAATTTGCAAATTGCTGCAGAAATGTGGAGAAGTGAATTTAAGACTGGGAAAATCAGAAGGTGAAAGGTCCAAAATTGACAGAACTTTCCATCCCTACCAGCACCTGCTATCCACAAGTATACTGCCTCTGACAGAGGAGGTCCCTGCTGTCGGGCTCACAATTAGGGTTGCCAGGTTCCTGGCCTGATCCCGGATCCTGTATCTTTAGGAGAAGAGAAAGTCAGCCAAGTGCAGGTGTTCTTGCAACACTGTAATGGGAAAAACCACAAAGTGGAATTTTGCCCCCCCCCCTCGCACAATGTTTAAAGATACAGAAGACCTCTTGGAGGCCGGGCCTGGCAACCAAGGTCTTCTGTATCTTTAAAAGTTGTGCAGGGGGAAGGGAGAATTGCAAGAACACCTGCACTTGGCTGACTTTCTCTTCTCCTAAAGATACAGGACCAGTCTCAGGCCCTGAACCTGGCAACCCTACTCACAATCTAAAAAAGACATGACACGGGAGAATAAAAGGAAGGGAGGGAGAAGGGGAAAAGCAAGCTCAAGCACGTTGTTAAACTTACAGCTGATGTGGTTGGACTTGAACGCCTAGCAGCCCACATGGGCAACAGGTAGGGACGATGGGGAATGGAGTCCAACAACACCGGGCTGGCACCACTTTGTCTCTCCCCTTGCTCTAACCACTATACCACACTAACTCTATGGACACATCATTTTATATGTGAGCCTGTTGGCAGGTCACGCCTATAGGCCTGTTTACTCAAAAGTAAGACCCACTGAGTTCAAGGGGGCTTTACTCCCAAGTAAGCAGCATGCAGAGGTTTGAAGCTTAACAGTGCAGTTTTAGTGACCTCTCCTCAGGAGTAAATCTTGTTGCGTTCAAGGGGGCTTTACTGCATGCACAGCCTAAGTTACCTATGAAATTGTTTTAATTGGGTTGCTCCCAATTAAATTCTACTCAGAGCAAAAATGTAAATGTACTGCCTTCAAGTCGGTTCCGACTTATGGCGACGCTATGAAGAGGGTTTTCATGAGGCTGAGAGGCAGTGACTGGCCCAAGGTCACCCAGTGGGCTTCATGGCTCTGTGGGGATTCGAACCCTGGTCTCCCAGGTCATAGATAACTTGAAGATGTTACATAGGAAGGAAATTCATAAGCATATAGACTTTATTTAATGTTTCTGGTTGACCAGGCCTTTGTAGAAGACACAAGGTGTGTGTGCAGGACAGTAGCTGATGTCATGCAGGAAGGAAGCGATATCTGGGGGGGGGCAGGCACAGCAACAGCTTGCCCCCACGGGGGCTTCTGTGACAAAGGCTTGAACAAACCAGGCAGAGCTATTTGCTTGGGAACCAGTGGTGGAGATTCATAAGAGGAAAAAAATCAAGCCAAACAAATGCACCATTTACTCACAAAGCAGACCAAACTGGGCAGTATCACCTAGTGGGTGGAGAGCTGGATGTTGTTCCTCCAGCAGAGCAGAAGTCCTTTTCTATGCTGGGAGGGAGGGAAAGATGGGGAGGGCTTAATGAGACCCACAAGCTCTGCCTTCCCCCAATTTTGGCCAAATCATGAACAAAATAGCCTTTTTCAAAAGTATCAAAAGTAGTCATAGGGCCGGCGCCAATGCCCAGGTCCCACACGCCTGAAGGGGCCCCATGGGCTGGAGCCCCCCACCCCCAGAACTTGCTGCAGTGAGGGAGGGGGCCCCATAGAGGCTCTCTCACCAAGGCCCCACCTCCTCTAATTGCTGACACCATGGCTGTAAGCCCTACCCAGAGTAGACCCATTGAAATGAATAGCGCTAAGTTAGTCCCACCATCTTCATTTCAATGGGCCTACCCTGAGTAGGAGACTTACGTTGGTTGCAACCCCATATTCACACTAGGGATGTGAGAAATTTTATTCAGTTTGCATTTCAAGCCGACTATCCAATTTCCACTTTCCGAAACGATATGAGAACCAGCAGCCAACCTAATTTTGCAAAATGCTGGAGAATTTTCATGGAGATTAAAAAAAAAACCCACAAATTACTGTTGAAATGTAGAGAACTGAATTTAAGGTTGAAAAACAGAGTACAGAACTTGACAGATCTTTCCATCCCTCATTCCCACACGCACCTCAGGGGGCAGCCCCAGGTTAAGTGCTTTGGGGATCAGGACCACAGGCAGCCTCTTTCCGGTGCAGAAACATGGAAGAAAGTCAACCAGATGCAGCTGAGACAAGGTCTATTTAAAGCGGGGAGGTGGCAGTACTGAATTCAAAATGTGTTTGCTCTACCTGTAATGGAGACAAAGGATCCAAGCAGGCTTAGCCAGGTCGGTGCTGTTTGTGTGAACGCTGGGTGTTTTAGTAAAGAAATTATTTTTTAAAATTCTTACAACTGGTTCATCAGTTCTTAGATCCAGGAGGGCAATCCTGGAGGGAGGTTGATTCTCTGTTGAGTTCATTTTCTTTTGCATTTAGGCAGGGGAAAGCTTGATTGAGTCTGTTTTTTTCTTTTTAAATGCCTTTCCTGAGATAATTGCTATGTTACTTCCCTGTTGATGGTTTAAATCTTTTATTTTATTGTTATTACTTCACTTTCACAAGAGCCCTGTGAGGTAGGCTCAAGGTGGTGTACACGGCTCCTGTTGCTCCATTTCATCCTCACAACACCCCTGTGAGGTAGGCTAGACTGAGAGAGACAATGACTAGCCCAGTGAGCTTCGTGGGTGCGGAGGAGGGCATTTGAACCTAGGTCTCCCAGGTCCCAGTCCAACACTAACCACGCTAGCTCTATTTGTGTTTTAACCCCTTTTAAAAACTACCTTAGGTTATTGACTAGGGGTTATTGCAAGGTGCTTTATTATTTTTTTTAGAAGGCACAGGCTAGTGTCTTGGGGGGGGGATTAAGATGGCTAGGGGCATTTCCAGTACCCCATCTTCTGCCCTGTATGCAAAGTTTTATTTTTTAAAGAGGCAGGAAATTGGGGCCTGGTGCAAAAGGGATGGTGGCTTCAGGCACTCCCTGAACACCTCTGTGAGGTGCCAAAGAGCATTCTTTTTAATAGTTGTGTAGGACAAGGGGATTTCAGCAGGTGATAGCTGTCAAGCAAGCCACACCTGGTTAAAATTCCTTCACCTGCACAACAATTAAAGGTGCAGGAGCCCTCTGATCTCTTTTGCCACTATTAAAGGTGCAGGAGTCCCCTATACTCTCTTTGCATCTAGCCATCCTACTAGAGTCTGGCTCCTTGCCAGAAGGGCAGCATAGAAATAAAGCAATGTAGCTATTTTCAGCCTACACTCCAGCTCTACTGCAGAGATGGAAAAGAGAAGCATGCTTTTAACACCTCCCACAAAACCATGGTTGCATCCACACACAAATGCACAATTTTAAACACATCTGCCTGCTGCAATAGCCTTTTCTTGCTTTGCTTTAAAGCCATGAGGGTGTTTCTGTCTCTTGGGTAAAAAGAGATATGGGCTTTCAGGGGAGAGGGAGAACTTTACAGCTTTCTGTCAGTTATATCAAAGTGTTCAGAACTATGCTTGATTATGTTTAATAATGGTGTAACATTAATATTGTGTTTTTTTTTAAAGACCTATAGCTTGATTATTGCAGAGGGTGTGTTTGAAGTTACATATTTTGTGGTGCTTTTTAAAAATGCTTCACGCATGCAACAGAGATGCATCTTTTGTTGGAGACTTTGCATCGAAGGACCTTATTAAGACAGCAAAGCCCTGGAAGCTGCCTTATGCAAAGTCAGATCACTGTTCCATCTGTAGCTAGGCATTATTGGGGAGAAATTCAGTTCAGATACTGAACTAGCCAAATTTCCACTTTCTGAAACAGCCCTCTTTCAAAATGTGCACTTGCCCAAGTGCATATATTAGTGAAAAGGTGAAGGTGTCCCCGCACTTGTAGTGCGAGTCGTTTCCGACTCTTAGGGTAACGTCTTGCGACGTTTACTAGGCAGACCGTATATATGGGGTGGGATTGCCAGTTCCTTCCCCGGCCTTTCTTTACCCCCTGCATAAGCCTTGTACTCATTTTACCGACCACGGATGGATGAAAGGCTGAGTGGACCTCGACCCCTTTTACCGGAGATTCGACTTCCTCCTTCCGTTGGAATCGAACTCCGGCCGTGAGCAGACCTTCGGCTGCGTTACTGCCACTTACCACTCTGCGCCACGGAGGATCTTGCATATTAGTGAAAATGACATGTAAAACTGCATGCTATTAGGAGACATTGCTTCGAAAAATCGTATATATTAGGCAACGCTGCATCAATAGTGTGTTGAGTAGGGGAAATTCACGTGAAAAATTCTGTTGAATTTTCATGAGAACTTCTTTTAAAAATAGCAACCTAAGGTGCAGAACAGAACTTAAAACTGGAAAAAAGAGAAATCCAGACTGACAGATTCACCTGTTGCTGTCTATAGCTGAACATTGTAGCACTGGCTGGCAGCAGCTCTCTAGGGTTCGGGGCAAGGATCCTTTTCCAGCGCTGCCTGGAGGTGTTGGGGATTGAATCGGGGACCGTCTACATGCAATAAATGCAGGGGCTCTACCACTCAGCTGGGGCCTTTCCCTTGAGAGCTGGGGCCTTTCCCCTGAGCTACAAGGTTCTAGTCCTCGTGGTCCTTCATCTAAAAAAAGATGTGGCACAAAAGGAAAAGGGGGTGAGGAGGGGAGAGGAAAATGAGCAAAAACTCAGGCACCAGATTCTGAACTCTGCATGTTCATTTCAACCAACCCTGACAAGCGTTCTGTTCCCACTTGCTAAAGACCACATCTGGTAGAAGAAAACGGGCTTGTAGTCATGACCTGATCCAAATACCCTGCATGCTATTTAAAATCTCCTAGGATATTTTGCATCCTAACGTTGGCAAACAGGACTCTTTCCTTTTAGGATGCGTCTGCCCCTCAGGGATGCCCTGAAGCGCCTGTGACAGCCTGGTTTGAAAGAATAGCCCACTGCCACCTGCTAAAATACTTGGTAAGTCATAGCCACTGGGAGGTTTGGGGGGCTTTGACCCAGACCTTGGAAGTAATTCAATTCATGGGTCTACTATGCTGAATAAGACTTGGTTGGATACAACCCAAGGACTTAAAACGGTCGTCAATAGAGAGCGTAGCTAAGAATGGAGCTTCACTATTCAGGGGTTGTCTACCTGTGAATACCAAAGGGACATCCAGAAGCAAGACCATCCTTTTTTTATGGACTGCCCAGAGGTTGACCATGGGTGCGGAGGGGGGAATACACTGGGCTGGTGAAAGCTCAGCGGCCTGATCACCCACGTTTTGGGAGTGCTGAGTGTCAGGTTTTCTGTCTCCAGCTCTGCATATTGATACTGGCTTGGAAAGTCTGGTATGTGCATCTCTAAATAGCATTTTGTCCTCTGGTACTTAGTTCCAGTCACTTCGCAAAGTCTTCTCCTGGGTTCACTCTGTGGTCCCTGCGGGGACCCCTGGTGGCCAAAGCCACCCTGCCCAGTCTCCAGACAGACCGGTACGGCATGCCAGGAAGCGGCTGGGGACCCTGAGTCACGTCCTCCTTGCGTTCATCCCTTGTCGGGTCCAGCAGGCTCTCGGATATCTGCCCATCATAGAAAGAAAGGCTGTCTCTGAAGGTAAGAGATGGGACTTCTACGTCACCTTGTTCCTTGGGCCCCAACGGGCCTTGGCTGCCGTCTTCCATGGGAGATTTTCAATATTGTTCGTCACAGCTGATGAGTTGCCCAAACTGGGAAGGAAGGAGCCAATGGTGAGTGGCAAGGTTGGCTTCCCAGCAGTTCTGGTTAGGGGCGAGCGAGTCTGTCAACCAATTGCTCATTTTCTGTGTTAGTATGCCATTTTTTTAAGTCCTCTTGAAAATTCATCAGCATTTGGGGGCACATTTCCCCTAATCGGGGATGGGCAAATCTGCCTCATTTTTCCAACATTAAGTTCAGTTCTCAGTTCCACATGAGTTCACAATTATTATTTTTTTAAGTCCTCATGAAAGTTCATCGGCATGTCCCTGGGCTCCTACTGGGAGGAAGGGCAGGATATAAATCAAATAAATTGATGATAAACACATTTTTGCAAAGTAATTTCCCCCAACAGAACACATTCTTGTATTTTAATTTTTATGCACACTTTACCTTAATATATGCATGCTTGTACACCCTACTTGCCTTTCTAGATCTACACCCATTGAATCAATCCTCTTTTTTTTTTAAGAGTATCAGTGCTTGTCACCATCAACTATGCTAAAAAATTCTCTCCTCCTGCAGAGACATTGAAAATGCCCATCTATCCATCAGGCAAGGGGAACAAAAGAAAACAGGATGACATTGCTCTAGAAGATCATCTCTGCTGGGTGGAAACTCTGCAGAAAGAACTATCAGATGAAGATGATCCTGATGACCCAATTTATGAGGTACCTGTGACCCTTAAAGGGTGCTTCACAATGTGGGAGATTATTGTAGATTTGGTGCTACTCGAAGCACACAAGGTATTTCATCATGTCTGTGTGTTGTAGTTGCCAAAATGTCAGCCCCTATTTATGTTTAATTTAATCCGGATTTCCTTTTACTGCAGAAAATATAAATCAAAATAACCCCATTGTACATCCATAGTCACTGCTGGTGTGCAAGCCTTATCCACAAAAGGACCTCTCCTCTTATTCCATGACTGCTAAGCTTCCTCAGAAGTCTTTGGTGAGGTACCTTGTCAAACGCTTTTTGAAAGTCTAAGTACACTATGTCCACTGGATCACCTCTATCTATATGCTTGTTGACACTCTCAAAGAATTCTAATAGGTTACTGAGACAGGACTTTCCCTTGCAGAAGCCATGCTGGCTCTGCTTCAGCAAGGCTTGTTCTTCTATGTGCTTAGTTAATCTAGCTTTAATAATACTTTCTACCAGTTTTCCAGGGACAGAAGTTAAGCTAACTGGCCTGTAATTTCCAGGATCCCCTCTGGATCCCTTTTTGAAGATTGGCGTTACATTTGCCACTTTCCAGTCCTCAGGCACGGAGGAGGACCCGAGGGACAAGTTACATATTTTAGTTAGCAGATCAGCAATTTCACCTTTGCGTTCTTTGAGAACTCTCGGGTGGATGCCATCCGGGCCTGGTGATTTGTCAGTTTTTATATTGTCCATTAAGCCTAGAACTTCCTCTCTCGTTACCACTATTTGTCTCAGTTCCTCGGAATCCCTTCCTGCAAATGTTAGTTCAGGTTCAGGAATCTGCCCTGTACCTTCCACTGTGAAGACAGATGCAAAGAATTCATTTAGCTTCTCTGCAATCTCCTTATTGTTCTTTAGTACACCTTTGACTCCCTTATCATCCAAGGGTCCAATCGCCTCCCTAGATGGTCTCCTGCTTTGAATGTATTTATAGAATTTTTTGTTGTTGGTTTTTATGTTCTTAGCAATGTGCTCCTCAAATTCTTTTTTAGCATCCCTTATTGTCTTCTTGCATTTCTTTTGCCAGAGTTTGTGTTCTTTTTTATTTTCTTCATTCGGACAAGACTTCCATTTTCTGAAGGAAGACTTTTTGCCTCTAAGAGCTTCCTTGACTTTGCTCGTTAACCATGCTGGCATCTTCTTGGCCCTGGCAGTACCTTTTCTGATCTGCAGTATGCACTCCAGTTGAGCTTCTAATATAGTGTTTTTAAACAACTTCCAAGCATTTTCGAGTGATGCGACCCTCTGGACTTCGTTTTTCAGCCTTCTTTTTACCAATCCCCTCATTTTTGTGAAGTTTCCTCTTTTGAAGTCAAATGTGACTGTGTTGGATTTTCTTGGCAATTGCCCATTTACATGTATGTTTAATTTAATAGCACTATGGTCACTGCTCCCAATCGGTTCGACAACACTTACATCCCGCACCAGGTCCCGGTCCCCACTGAGGATTAAGTCCAGGGTTGCCATCCCTCTGGTCAGTTCCATGACCAACTGGTCTAGAGAATAGTCATTTAGAATGTCTAGAAATTTTGCTTCTTTGTCATGACTGGAACACATATGCGGCCAGTCTATGTCTGGGTAGTTGAAGTCACCCATTACTACCACATTTCCTAGTTTGGATACTTCCTCAATTTCATATCTCATCTCAAGGTCTCCCTGAGCATTTTGATCAGGGGGATGATAGATCGTTCCCAGTATTAAATCGCTCCTGCAGATATCACCACCCACAACGATTCTGTGGAGGAGTCTGCCTCTTTTGGGGTTTCGAGATTGCTGGATTCAATACCTTCTTTCACGTATAGAGCGACTCCGCCACCAATACGTCCTTTCCTGTCCTTCCGATATAGTTTATATCCAGGGATAACCGTATCCCACTGGTTTTCTCCATTCCACCAGGTCTCCGTTATGCTCACTATATCAATGTTCTTCTCTAAGATCAAGCACTCCAGTTCTCCCATCTTGGTTCGCAGGCTCCTAGCATTAGCGTACAGGCACTTGTAAGCAGTGTCTCTCTTCAAGTGTCTTTGGCACCTGTGGTTTGGCCTGTGGTAATTTTGCCCTTCTGAATTGATATCCTGTGCTCCTGCTCTCACAATGCCTACTTCTAGGCCTACCCTTTTAAAATTTCATCATTTCTTTGGTCTTTATCCCAGGGGGGAGGTTTATTCCGAACCGGACCTTCCTCAGCTCCTGTCGGGTTTTTCCCCTCAGTCAGTTTAAAAGCTGCTCTGCCACCTTTTTAATTTTAAGTGCCAGCAGTCTGGTTCCATTCTGGTTCAAGCGGAGCCCATCCCTTTTGTACAGGCCCAGCTTGTCCCAGAATGTTCCCCAGTGCCTAACAAATCCAAACCCTTCCACCCAACACCATTGTCTCATCCACGCATTGAGACTGCAAAGCTGGGCCTGTCTGGCTGGTCCTGCGCGTGGAACCGGTAGCATTTCAGAGAAAGCCACCTTGGAGGTCCTGGCTTTCAGCATCCTACCTAGCAACCTAAATTTTGCTTCCAGGACCTCACAGCTGCATTTCCCCATGTCGTTGGTGCCAACGTGCACCACGACCACTGACTCCTCCCCAGCACTGTCTGCCAAACTATCTAAACGATGCAACCATTGCACCAGGCAGGCAAAACACCTTGCGGTCTGCATGCCCATCACACACCCCACTGTCTATGTTCTTAATGATCGAATCACCCACTACAATGATCCCTCCACCCCCCAGAGATATATCGGCACGGGAGGATAGCTGCTCATCCCCCAAGGAATGGGTCCCTTCTAAGGGATCGTTTCCCTCTTCCTCAGCTGGATGCTCTCCTTCCCCGAGACCATCATTGTCCATGATAGCAGACGAGCTATCATCCTTGGAGTGGGACACAGCTATAACATCCCTGAAGGCCTCCTCCACACACCTCTCTGCCTCTCTCAGCTTTTCCAGGTCAGCCACCTTGGCCTCAAGGAAATGAAGGCATTCCCGGAGAGCCAGGAGCTCATTGCACCGAGAGCATACCCACGACTTCTGTCCAACAGGCAGATAGTCGTACATGCTGCAGGCGGTGCAAAACACTGGGAAGCCCCCACACCCCTGCTGGCTTCTTACCTGCATCGTTTTGTGTAAGGGTTATTTCGTTAATGGGTTGGGGACTGCGGTATAGTTGAGGTCAGGGAACAGACGGGCAGAGTGGGGGGCCCTGGCCTCCTCGCCCTGCTGCCGATCTCGATCTGCTGCTTAACTCGCCTTGACACTCCATCAGCTGCGGGCTCCCTCTTGCTCGTGGAGCAGGCTCCCTCACTAGGGTGCTCTGAATTTATATGTGTGGCTGGTCCCTCCCAGCTACTGCTGCCAGCTAGTGATGTGTTAATCGAGGCTGATGGCTCAACTGTCAGCTGGGGCTTAACTCCTTAGGATTATCTCAGGCATCTTTCCTTCCTTAGCGAGGGGGGGCTGTTTAAGGACTTTGACTAGTGGTACTAAGAAAGGTTGACTTTTAGCAGTGCAAGTTCCCCTGTAGATGGGGACTGGTGGGGCAGAAGGCAGGTAACACAATGGTGGTTTTCTCTCCACCCACTTCCCTGATGAGTTCTGCAAGGGGCAACTCTGAGCCTCTTCCCAGGCCGGACTGGTTGTAAGTAAGAAGGCAGGCAGGTGGGTGCTAGCTGAAGGCAGGCTGAAGTAGGTAGGGCTTAGCCACCACTGTGACCTTATTCTGCAGAACAGGATAGGTCTGTCCTCTTCCAGAACAGGCTTCTCAAGCCACTCTCCTCTCCCACCAGCCCGCAAAATCGGACACGGACAGCGAAGAATATAAATCTCAGAACAGCACGGAGGTAGATCTGGAGGTCGAGGAGAAGGATGGAATTCTAATGCTGAAGGAAGACCTGAGCCAGCAGGTTTTATTTTATTTTTTAAAAAAGAGCATTTAACTTGGCTGCCTGTGGCGGTGGAAGAACTGTCCTGCCTCCTTGGAAGTGGTGGGGGATAGCGAAGGGCACTCTGTATACCCTCAGAGGTTCTCTTGAAATCCTACCAGTGTAGAAAGAGGAAGTATTCATCCAATGGGGTTAGGCTTACAGATTTGGTGAACAACATCCTGCTCTATCGGAGGAGCCGCAATGGAGCGGTCCTAAATATTGGTGGGGGAGCTGGGGGGAGATGACAGATCTTGGCATGGGAAGAGAACGGTTTAAGAGCTTCTCCATTCAAAAGGCAACGACAGGGGAAGGTTTGCCCAAATGGCATTCCATATAGGAGCAGGTAATGTTAGAACCGTGACAGCGTCGTCCAACGAAACTGAATCACTGGAGGTTCAGGACAGACAACTGGAAAGAGTTTTTCACACACAGCAAAGCTAAAAACCTGTGGAACTCGCTCCCAAAAGATGGGCTAAGACAGGTCCTTCATCCAATTTTGGGGGGCAAAAGCCAACCCCTGATGCAGTTTTCATTGTGCAAGTAGACTCGAGGGTAGTCTTTCTATGACCTTGTCACCCGTACAGCATCCCCAAATTTCAGCCTGTCACCACTTACTGTTTTCCTTCGGGAACAACAAAAAAGGAAGCCTCCTGGGACATTTTATGCCCCAAAAATGCATTGGGAGTGTAATAACTACCCTAGCCAATGTTAGCAGATTGGGGTAGTTTAAAAAAAACATATATTTTTTTTAAAAAACAAGATCACTGGAGTCAAATGCACAGAAACCTTCTACCTCCTCTGAATAAGTGTTTTTCTGGCTCTGAGGATTGTATTGTCCACTGGAAATCTCATTGGGGTAGAAGAACTGTTGGTGTGATTTTGTTTTTCCTTGACTGGATTAAAGTTTAAATCTTAATCTAGTAAAACTCTTATGCTCTTCTAAAATGGGGGATACTTGGTTTAGCAATACTACATGTGAGAAGGATCTTGGGATTGTTGTTGATCACAAGCTGAACATGAGCAATCGGGGCAATGTGGCTGCAAAAAAGGCAAATGCTATTTTAGGCTGCATTAACAGAAGTATAGCTTCCAAATTGCGTGAAGTATTGGTTCCCTTCTATTCGGCACCAGTTTAGGCCTCATCTTGAGTACTGCATCCAGTCCTGGACACCCCACTTTAAGAAGCATTCAGACAAACTGGAACAGGGCAGAGGAGGGCAAAGAGGATGATCAGGGGATTGGAAACAAAGCCCTATGAGGAAAGACTGAAAGAACTGGGCATTATAAATTTAATAAATAAATAATGCTTAGCCTTGAGAAGAGAAAACTGAGGGGAGATATGATAGCACTCTCCAAGTCCTTGAAAGGTTGCCAAACAGAGGAGGGCTGGGATCTCTTCTCGATCATCCCAGAGTGTGGGACAAGGAATAATGGGCTCAAGTTGCAGGAAGCCAGATTTCAACTGAACATCAGGAAAAACTTCCTAACTTTTAGAGCTATAAGACAATGGAACCAATGACCTCGGGAGGTGGTGGGCTCTCCAACCCTGGAGGCCTTCAAGAGGGACCTGGACAGCCACCTGTCAGGGCTGCTTTGATTTGGATTCCTGCATTGAGTAGTGGGTTGGACTAGATGGCCTTAGAGGCCCCTTTGAACTCGGAGTTTATGCATGTGGCTAAATTGTTAACTCATACAAACTTCACATCATAGGAGAAACAGCCAGGAGGGCCTTCCCCTGCATTCTTAACACCCAGGCAGATCTACCGAGGAGGAGGTTCTCCTTTAGGTATTAGAGACCTAAATCCTCTAGGGCTTTGTGTGTCCAGATAAGCCCCTTGAATTGGGCTCTGAAATGACACCAGAAACCACTGCAGATGGTTGAGGCCTGGTATAAGTTACCTGTCCAATAGTGGCTGCTGGTCCCCTGGCTGCTGCATCCTGCACCAGTGAGCTGCTTTCAAACTGTCTTCAAGGGCAGTCTCAATGGAAGGGTATTATAGTAGGCTAGTAGCGTGGATGGCTTGCAGCCAAGCTCATCTCTCGTTAACTGTCTTGTAGGAGGGTCTGAGTAGAGGAGGAGAGGCCAGCCCTGGAGCCAGTGGGAAGGAGGCCCCGTCATTCCGATCTTCTGGGGATGGAAGTGAGCAACCAGGGCAGGAGGCCCTGAGTACCAGTGGTGACCCAAGTGTAACCCCAGAGACTCCTGTTGTGGAAGCTGGAAGGAGCCTGCAAAGTCAGGACCCTGTGGAGAGGCACATGCAGGAGGCTGCTGTGGCTTCTAGCAGTGACTCCCAAGACCAGTGGGTGGACGTGAGTGGCGGTAAGGATTTGTGAACTTGCACACTGACACGATGAATTGTTTTTATTCCTTCCGCTGTCTTGAGGGTCGCATTTCCTTGCAGGCAACCTTCTGGGACCCCCATGCCACTGGCAGAAGTGGGCAGAGGAATGGGTGGGAGGGTTCCTCCACAGGTCCTACTCCTAGCCCAACACTCCACTAACCAGTACACCACTACCTAAGATACACTAGTCTAACTGGACTGGGCAGTCTGCTGCTCTGTAAGGCATGTCCCAGCAATGGAAATGGTTGGGTAAGGTTGTAGTGCTCCAGGGGCTCCATCTAGTGACAGAACAGTGGTACAACTTTTTGCTGGCATGGAAAAATAGAAACTGGCCTGCCTTCAAGTCGATCCCGACTTATGGCAACCCTATGAATAGGGTGTTCATGGTAAGCGGTATTCAGAGGGGGTTTACCATTGTCTCCCTCTGAGGCTAGTCCTCCCCTAGCTGGCCAGGGCCTGCTCAGCTTGCCACAGCTGCACAAGCCAGCCCCTTCCTGGTCCGCAACTGCCAGCTGGGGGGCAACTGGGCTCCTTGGGGCTATGCAGCTTGCCCACGGCTGCACAGGTGGCAGGCCACGTCACCCCTGAGCCACTCGCTGTGGGGGTGATCTTTAGCTGGCCCTTGACACCCAGGAGACATGAGCGGGGATTTGAATTCGCAGATTCTGGACTCCCAGCCAGGCTCTCCTCCCCACTGGGCTATACCAGCTTGGGGGGGGAGGTTGAATTCTGCAGTGGGGGGTGCACACAGGGTCATATCTTTCCCTTTCCCTTCCTTTTTTTTAAAAAAGAAGCTCCTTGAAACTAGTAAGCTAGCACATTAGAAGCTTGTGTGTAACAAATCTCTCCCCCCCACCCCTTACTAAAATTTCCAAAATCTGATATAGAATAGTAGATTTGGAAGGGGCCTATAAGGCCATCAAGTCCAACCCCCTGCTGAATGCAGGAATCCAACTTAAAGCATCCCCGACAGGTAGCTGTCCAGCTGCCTCTTGAAGGTGTCCAGGGTTGGAGAGCCCGACATCTCCCTGGGTCATTGTTTCCATTGTCCTACTGCTCTAAAAGTTAGGAAGTTTTTCCTGATGCTGCGCGAAATTTGGCTTCCTGTCACTTAGTATGTCTCTCTCTGAATACTGGTTGTTGACAATCGCAAGTGGGGAGGGTTACTGTTGCCGTCAGGTCCTGCTTGTGGGCTTCCTATTGGGGCATCTGGTTGGCCCGTGAGGACAGGATGCTGGACTAGATGGGCCCCCTCAGGCCTGATCCTACAGGGTGGCTCTTAACACAACACTGTCCCTGATACCCTAGCTTACCGAATGCAGGGAGCTCCCAAATCTGTGGCAGGAAAGATGCATCCCACAGCTGCAATCTATGGCAGTCTCATCCATGTAGAGCCCTCCTCCCTTACTTACCTGTGTGGGGGGACCCATCTCAGTTCTCTCATCAGGCGTAGGGAGCCTTTGGCCCCTCAGATGTTACTGAACTCCAACTCCCATCAGCCCCAGCAATCGTGACCGGTGGCCAGGGATGATGGGAAATGGTGTTCAGCAACATCTGGAGGGCCAAAGTTTCCCCATGCCTGCTCAGTTGGAACCTCAGAACAGCCTCCTAAACAGGAAAAATATTGCATGCACACTGTTTACTGTGTGTCGCTCCCTTGTTGAAAAAAGCAAGCCATCCCTCCCACCAAAATAAGAAGCCCAAATTTCTGTCTGATGTCCCATTTGGATCACACCGCACACCGCACACGTGGGTCACAACCCCCCCCCACTGTAGACCAATGGCTGTCTTAGAATCCCTCCACAGCCTGTGGCTGCACACACTACACATTTAAAGCATATGTCCTCCCAATAATGCTGGGAACTGTCATTCGTCCCTCGCAGACCCTTCACAAACTATAGTTCACAGGATTCTTTAGGGGAAGCCATGTGCTTTAAATGTATGGTGTGGATGTGACCTTTTGTGCAAGCCAATCATGATGAACGCAGGCCGTGTCAGAGAGGGTCCCTTTTTCCAGAACCGGCAACCTACTCCTCTTAAATGGGAGATGCCACTTGAGATTGAACCTGGAACCTTCTGCATGCAAATCAGGGGCTCTACCTCTCAGCGACGCACCTTTTCCAGAAAGTACAAGGGAAAGAATCCAGTCCTCTTGGTTCTGAATAAAGGGCTGGTTTTTAAATAGGTGAGTAGGATGCTCCCTTATAGGGATGGACTTTGGGTCTGTCTAGCTCAGTATTGTCTGCACTGACTGGCAGCAACTTTCCAGGGCTTCAGACCCTCGCCCAGCCCCACTGGACATGCCAGGGATTAAACCTGCAACCTTTTTCATGCAAAGCAGAGGCTCTAACACTTTTTTTTGAGGTCTTGAATACAGCTTGTTCCCCTTAGCCACACGCTACTTTTGTAAAGCTCTGAAGTTTTCCAGAATTGACAACTGCCGGTGAATTCTGTTTATTTTTTTGTTTCTTCTAGAATAATGGAGATCCTTGACTTATTTCCTGGCTCAGATGTTGCAACATAGTGATGTTGTCTTCTGTTGGGGCGGCTCTTCCTGATCGGAGCCCTCTGGAAACTGGATACGCTATTTTTGATACTAAAATGTCTTGTCTATTTTGAGTTTGCAATAAAGCCTTAATTTTTCACATTGGTATTCACTGGCTTCTGTTGGTTCCTCATCAAAATAGTTGTTTGTTATTAACAGAAGAGCTAGGGCTGATCTAGAAAACTACTTTTCTGCTAGCCCTTTGCTTTTCAGGGTTTCCCCCACCTTGTTATTCTACAGCAGGCACATGTAGCCTCCCACCCAAATTTAAACCAAAGCTGTCCCTGGCCACATTCACACCAGGCCTTTATTTCACTTTGGGCAGTCATGGCTTCTCTCAAAGAATCCTGAGACGTGTAGTTTGTGAAGGGTGCAGACAGTTGCTAGGAGACTCCCTGTTCCCCTCACAGACCTTCAATCAGAGTGGCTGACTGTTAAACCACTCTGGCCACTGGAGCTCTGTCAGTAGAATAGGAGTCTCCTCTCAGCACCCTTCACAAACTACACTTCCCAGGATTCTTCGGGGGAAGCCATGACTGCAAGTGAAATCAAAATCTGGTGTGGCCCCCTGATTAGCCAAGCCAAGCAGCTGTGAGTCTGGCTTTTGAACACTGACAGTTGGTTCTTACTGGGCATGCCTGACGTTATAATTGGGTTCAATGCAAAAGTTCTTAAATTAATTAAAAATCAGCCAGGCATTTTTTAAAACTTTTAAACTGAAGAAGATGAAGTTCAGAGTATGGGGCAAGGTCAATAATAGGATTACAGGTATTCTGTGAACATGGCTGATTTTTAATTAATTTCAACAGATTGAGAACTCTGTCAGAAACAAGTCCAGAAGGGCTCTAAAGTTTTTTTCTCTCTTTCTACACTTTGAACTCTCTATTTTCTCTGACTCTTTGGTGTGTTGCCATGAAAATTGACAGGGTTGTTAAGCAAGCGTTTCTGAGTTCAGGACTATATGTTTTGTAAGGTTTTGTTTTGAAATGAGCTTATGGGAAGCAGCAGAATGGCATGGGGGGTATTTTCAATTTAACATTGCGGAATGTGAAAAATCCATGCTGCTTATAGTACACAGCCACTCTCGTGGCTGTATAATATGAACGTGGAAGGAAAGACCTTGACAGCTGTTGGTGGAAATGCCTTAGAGAAACTATTTCTTGCTGGGGGGGAGAGGGAGATCTAGATGACTCACATTCAGCAGTGTCAACATCTATTTCAAGACGCTTGGAGGTCTGGCATCCTTGGCCTGTGACCTATGTACTTACTACAGAGGCTTGTAAATAGAAACTTCATAAGCCAGCACCTATGCAATGAAACACTGAACTATGGGCAGGAATCGCTCTTCCAACTCACATTTTAATTTCTGTTACAATAATATTCCACCCTTTTATATTCTCCAAGGAGGCATACGTGGCTCTCCCAACAACCCTGTGAGGTAGGTTGGGCTCAGAGACAATGACTGGCCCCCAAGATCAAGGGAAGTAAGCTTTATGGCTGAGTGGGGGATTTTAACCCAGGTCTCAGAGATCCTAGTCCTGCAAACTGCACTCCCTTTTGACATGTCACAGCTGAAAATAGGGGCATGATCATTTTATTTTATTTATAGGACCATTTCTAAGCCACCAGCTCGTTGAAAAGAAATCACGGGGTGTACAAGAAAATCATTAAAACATCAAATCATAAAATACAAAATGTGATAATACTCCTCCCACTAGATAGTGGGCTGAATCCACCCAAGTTAGAGTAGATGTATTGAAATTAATAGGCCTAATAGGCTACCTCTCAGCTACTGGGCTAAGTTCAAGGTGCTGGTTCTGGTGTACAATTTATTTATTTATTAGGTTTGTTAGACGCCCATCTCGCAGAGGTTAATCTGCCACTCTGGGCAACTTACAACCAAACACAAGTACAAAGCCTTATACAGCTTGGGACCAGGATACCTGAAAGACTGTCTTACCCCTTATATACCCAGTCGATCACTGCGCTCTGAAAGTGAGGGCCTCTTGCAGATACCATCTTATCAGGAGGTTCGTTCTGCACAACATAGGAAACAGACCTTTAGTGTGGCAGCACCTACCCTGTGGAATTCCCTCCCGTTAAATATTAGGCAGGCGCCATCTCTGTTATCTTTTTGGCACCTACTAAGACTTTCCTCTTTCAACAAGCCTTCTAAATAGAGATTTTATCCCAGTCTCCATCTGTGATGGAATTGCTTTTTAATGCATTTTTAAAGCTTTTTTTTTTTAAAAAAAAATTACAAAGTTTTAAAAATGTTTTGTTTTTGAGGATGTTTTAAAGTCTGTTTTTGTGATGTTTTAGAGTGTTTTTAGTGCTTTTGTTGGCCACCCTGGGCTCCTACATGAAGGGCAGGATATACATTTAATTAATTGCAATGTCCATTAACTGTAATGGGTCTGAATAGGACCAACATTGGATGCAACAGCCCATATATATATATAACGAAACCAAAAAAAGTCTCTTCCATTTTATTGTAATTTTTTTTAAAAAAATCAATACATTGTTGTAATAATCTTGTGTAGGTCACTTTGTGAGGTCCTTGTGAAAAGTGGTAAATAAATGGCTTAAATATTAATGCTACACACTCTTTTATTTTAGCCATTTCCCCCTTATGGTTTAAAGTAAACACATTGTGCACCCCTGTTAACATAGGAAGCAGGTCCACACCATACATTTAAAACACATCCAATCCGCATTTAAAGCACATGACTCCCCCAAAGAATTGTGGGAACTGTAGTCTAAGGGTGCTGTGAATTTGTGCTGTGAGAGGGAAACCACAGTTCTCAGGATTCTTTGGAAGAAGTTATGTGCTTTAAATGTATGGTGTGGATCTGTCCTTATACCGATGCGGTCCCTTGAACCATCTAGCACTACACTGATGGGCTGTGGCTGTCCAGCATTTCAAGCAAGGTTTTGCCCTTCTTGTTGGGTGCAATTTAGCAAGGTTTGAATTTTGGCAGATTTCAGGAAAGACGGAAGGACTTGTTTGGACAGCGCAGAGTTAAAACCATGCAATTCCCCCTCCCCCCAAAGGCAGGAATGGCCACCAAATTTGAGTGGCTTTAAAAGATTAAGATAAATACACTGAGGAGGAAAAGGCTATCGATGGCTAATAGCCACAACTGCCATGTTCTATGATAAAACAAATTAAAACAACCAAAAGCAATTCCAAGAAGCGTCCTTCGCACTTTAACCCAGAAAAATGGTAAGTAAAGCTTCAGAAACAAAGGATTAGCCTCTTGTGGTTTATATATTTGTGCCTCCAAGCATTCTTCATTGGAGTGTTTGCAAGCCTGGGTTCCTGCATGACGCCTGTCTCTCTCTTTGCTTGCAGCTGTCCCATCGGTGACTCAGACGGCCCTAGAGTCTATTTTGGCCTGAATGAGCCCGGAAGCCCATCACTAATTCGAAACTGGCCACGAGCCCCAGCAGTGATTGCAGGGAGATGAAAGTGGCAGGGCTGTTGCCTCACTGGGCCCCTTTGGGTGACTGACTAACCCCGCAACAAGGTGCCTTTGTGCTGAGTTAAAGGCACCCTTTTTTGGAAGTGGTTTGTGTCAGCATCTGGGATCTGAATAAAAGACGAGGGATTTCCAGAGAGTGGAACACAAGCTGTCTCGAAGGGCAGAGGCAAAACCCACACGACTCCAAGGAGAGGACCCTGAACGCATCCCTGTGCCGAGATGTTGTGCCGATTGCATCTTGCAGCCCCTCGGAGCCCCCTGCAAAGCCGGGCTTTGTGGCCGAGGACCCAATCGCTCTTTGAGGAACTGGAGCAGGAGATGGATTCCATGTGGGAACTCCTGAGCGGCAACTGGCACCCCATGGGCCACAGCACGGCCAGCCGCGAGATGGCCCACAGGCCAGAGGTGGCAAGCCCCGGTGGCACATTCGCGGTGACGCAAGACATGGCCGGATTTGACCCCCGGGAGCTGGTGGTGAAGTTGGAGGGCGAGAAGGTGGTGCTCACAGGGAAGAAGGCCACGCAGACCCCCGGGGGACCCTTCCGCTATGAGCTTTTCCGGAGGGAATGGGACGTCCCAGGGAGTGTAGACCGCGAGCGCCTGAGCTGCTCCATCTCTGGTGAAGGCCAGCTGCGCATCGAGGCGCCACCGTCGGAACCTGCTGCGAGGACGGTGCCCATCGAGGTCAACTTACCAGGACCTGCCGCAGAAGCCCCACAGGAACCCACATCTACAGAAAACAGCCGGACCAAAGGTTGAGAGAGACTGAACCGAAGAGACTGAATTTGCTTTTATCTGCAAATAAATATTTTTAAATACAGTCCCTTTCTCGTGGTGAACAGTCAGTTTGCAGATATTGGGTAGGTAAGGGGATAGATATGTCTTGTAGAGGGGTGGGAATCCTCAGGACTGGGGGCCAAATGTGGCCCTTTAGCCCTCTCCAACTGGCCCTTGGGACTCTCCCCAGGCGTATCTCCTCTCACGCAGGGACCCACCTTGAGGGTTTTTGCCTGGCTGGGTGGGAATGTGCCCTTGAGCTCTGATTGTGCCTCTTGCTTGCTTGGATTCAAGACAGAGAGGGGTGTGTGAGTGTAGAAACTAAACTACTGCACAAAAGTAAAATGTATATTAATTTCTGCATGCCCTTTTTTGCCTCTGAGCCCTGGAAGGTTGCCCACAAATGGGGTCACCGAAGCACTCTGCACGAAGAGGAGCAAAGCCCTTGGAGGCTGCTTGGCGCACCTCTGCATACGTTCACAGCTCGAAGAAAATGCCTTCTGTTGTAAATTTTGGCTCTGAATGTTCCTGTTTTGTTGCAACCATTTGCTCAGAAGCGGGGTTTTTCCTGCTTCTTGAAGTCTTTGGGGAGCTTCACATGAAAATGGGGGGCAGGAGATTCAAAACAGACACCCTCTCTCTCTCTCAAGAAAAGAACAACCTCCTTAACACAATATGACATTGGCATGTGGAACTACCTGACCCAAGATGAGTAGATGGCTTTAAAAAGGATGAGACCAGGGGTGCAGGAACCTGTAGCCCTCCAAATATTGTTGGGCTCCAGCTCTGATTATCTCTGACCATTGGCCATGCTGGCTGCTACTGGGAGTTGGAGTCTGGCAACATCTGGAGGGCACCAGATTGCACACCCCTTGTATCAGGCAAATTCAGGAAAGGAGGAGGCATGTCTCAACAATTATTCACCATGCATGATAGCTTAGTGGAACCTCCACATCCAAAATAAGTCTACCTCTGACTTCTACCTGCCAGATACAAAGAACAGGGAAGAGGCCTTTCCAGTTCAGCACTGGGGGGCCTGGTGCCCATCGGGACTGGCAGGCATGGTAGACCCATTGAAATGAATGAAGATGATGGGAGCAAAGCCAGTAATTTCCAGTGGGTCTACTCTGAGTAGAATCTAGTTGGCTTCAACCCGTACTCCATTTGATGGCACTTACTCTAGCAGGAAGCTTACATTGAGGACAAAATTTAAGTACTTGCTTGCTTGCAACCCTTTTAAACATTTGAATGCATCAGCACCAGCTCTTAGCAAACTGAAGCGTGCCTTTTAATGTCTCCAGCTCGCCCCTGGTTTTTAAGAGCTTGAAATATTTAAATAACTTTGCCACTTGGTGGCGTTTTGAGTAGGCAAGAGGGAGAAAAATCCTGGTCTTCCCGTCTTTTTGTCCTGGGCCCTGGCCTGGTGGATGATGCAATGAGGTGCAAGAAGAGCCCGCAATTCCTCTCCAAATGCCCCTTTTCCAAATTTCTGCAGCAGTTTGGGGGATTTTTATTTCCCATCTTGGCTCTCCCATCACGTTCCCTTGGCTTGCAAAAGCAGCTATGTCTATTTCTAAAAGAGAAGACAGAGGAGGAGGCCTGGCCCATCTCCCAGGGCTGGCATGAAGGAAAAAACTGGGGCAGGGCTCCATGTGCCTGTACAGGCTCTTTGATAGCAGCTGGCCAGATCTCTTTCCCCTTAACCTACCTTACAGGGTTGCTGTGGGAGTAAAAAAGGATGGGGGAGGGGAGATGAATCCACATACTTGGCCGTTTGCTCTCTGGAGAAAAAGCTGGGATATAAATGCAAGGGAGAGGGCCTTCTCAGTGGTGGCCCCCAAATTATGGAATGATCTTCCTGATGAGGTGCGCCTGGCGCCAACACTGTTATCTTTTCGGCGCCAGGTCAAGATTTTCCTCTTCTCCCAGGCATTTGAGCATGTGTTTTTAAATTGTTTTAAATTTTTAAATTGTGTTTTAAATTGCTTTTGTTCTTAGTTACTGTAAACCGCCCAGAGAGCTTCGGCTATGGGGTGGTATACAAGTATAATAATAAATAAATAAATCAGTCAATAAAAGTTTTGGGTTGGATGGGGGGGTTGGCAAGGCCAGAGCTCAGCTTTGAAAAGCAGGCTCTGCTGATAGCATTCCTGCCCACCTCCCGCCCCCCCATCGAAACCAGCATGCTTTTGGCCAGCTCCTTGCAAGAATGTTGTTGTTGTTATGTGCCTCCAAGTCGACTACAACTTATGGCGACCCTATGAATCAGTGACCTCCAAGAGCATCTGTCGTGAACCACCCTGTTCAGATCTTGTAAGTTCAGGTCTGTGGCTTCCTTGATGGAATCAATCCATCTCTTATTTGGCCTTCCTCTTTTTCTACTCCCTGCTGTTTTTCCTTGCCAGAATAGGCTGCCTTATTTCCAAACATTGCAAGGGGGGTGGGGCAGCCGGGCAGCCTGCTGTGCAGTGATCAGGCCTGTAGAGCAGCCTTTCCCAACCGGAGTGCCTCCAGATGTTGTTGGACCACAGCTCCCATCAGCCTCAGCCAGCATTGCCAACGGTCAGGAAGACGGGGATTGTAGTCCAACAACATCTGGTTGGGAAAGGCTGCTCTAGAGGCTGCCATTCCTTTCCAGCTTCCCTCCCTGCCTTCTGGAGCCTCCGCCCGCTTTCTGGTTCTCGACGTCTCCGGAACAGCCGCCTGCCTTCCAGGCTGGTTTGGAAAAGCTCTTGCGAGCCGTTGCGTCACTTCTGGACCCGCGCCAAGCTCCGCTGTGTTTGCAGGCAGGCCGGGGTTATAAAAAGCCAGCCGCGCCTCCGAGGCCAGGCAGAGCGCGAGGGAGAGCGAACGAAAGCAAACTGTTCCTTGGGCTGCGCCGGGTCTCCATGGCGAGCTACTCCCGCTACCTGCTCCGGATGCTCCCGCAGCGGCGTTGGCCACTGCCAGGCCTCGGCCCTGCGTGGCTGCGAGAGCCACAGCCCTCCTACAGGGTCCTGTGGCCACCGGGGCCCAGCCTCCTCGACCAGGTGGCGAACGACGTGGAGAGGCACGTCCAGGATATGGAACGGCTCAGCCGCGCGTTCTGGCAGGCGTCCCCGCTCGGGGCGTGGAAGCGCGAAGGCCGGCGGGCAGAGAGCGTGGCCCCGGGCGGCGGGAAGGCTGAGCCGGACGCGACGTTCCGCTTCTCCGTGGACGTGGCCGGCTTCTCGCCGGAGGAGGTGGCGGTGAAACTGGATGGGCGGAAAATGACGGTGACCGCCAAGCGCCAGAGCGAGAGCGAGGGAGAAGAGGGTGGCTACTGGCGGGAGCATCAAGAGGTGCGCCGGGAGACTCTCCTCCCCGCCGACGTGGACCTCCAGGCCGTGACGTGCTCCTTGGCCTCCGACGGGCAGCTGTGCATCGAGGCCCCCCGCCTGGCCTCGCCGGGGAACACGGCAAAAACGATCCCCATCGACGTGAAGCCGGCTGACCAGCAGATTCCTGGCGCCAGCGCAGAGGAGAAAGGCCGGGGAGAGAATCCGAGGGACCCTTGACAATCCAAGCGCTTCTGGCCCGCGACGGGCGGTGCAGGCATCAGCGTGCAGCTCAGCCCCGATCGAAAGAGCCTCTGGTGTGCCTACTGCCGGAATGCCAGCTGATCTTGTTGACTTTTCACTCTTGTTCCTTGTGTGCAATAAAACGGTTTCTTTGGTTTCCCACGTGGTTCGGTTTCTGCTTGCTGTGTTTTGCTTTTTAAAAGAAAAAAAAGAATTTCCTCTGGGTGAAGCAGCCTGCCCTGGTACCCTCCAGACAGGGATGGAAGGATCTGTCCATTTCGCTTCTCTCCAATTTTTATAATCTTAAATTCAGTTCTCCACCTTTCTACAGCAATTTGCGATATTTTTTTAAAAAGTCCTCATGAGAAAATGCTCCGGCATTGTAGTGTGAATTTATCCTAATAAACACATTTTTTTGTAGACAATTTTGATACAAATTTTTGCAAGCAATTTCTCGTCGTCTAATGCATTTTTGGCTTGTTATTTTCCCTCATTTTGATGCACGCTTCCCCCCTAACAGACGCATTTCTGGTTGCAAAATTCAAAGAATTTTAAAGGATGGCAGTGTTTTGGTCCTCGAGTTGTGTTGGAATGTGTGAATTTAATAGATTCAGCTTGAAATGCGAACTGAATCGAATTTCTCACCCATCCCTACCTACATGTGAGTGTTTGCGGGGGGTGTCATTGCAACAGCCACAAGCGCAAAGGTCAGGGGTGATGGGAGTTCAGCAACGTCTGGAGGGTCACCAGGTTTGGGAAGCCTGCTTTAAGATGAAAGCGAGACTCCACGGGGATGTGCAGGAAGCAGAGAAGGCAAAGGGGAAATATGTGTGTGTGTTGGACAGGGATTTCACAATATTGGACAAATGGAGTGTTGCATTGTTAGCCAGTGGGTCCAGTCCAGAAAACAGCTCTATGCAAGACACATTGGATGCAGAAAAGAGGTGCAAAAATTGTATTGTTAATATAATTGTATCATAGTAATAGACCCACTGAAAATTAATGGGCCCAAATAAGTCCTGTCCATTAACCTCAGTGGTCTACTCCGAGTGTGATGAACATGGGATGCAATCCATTAAATGGAGTACAGTTCCTTTCCCTGCCGCCCCCGTAACACGGAATTAAATTTGGCATGACGTCAGAAACGAAAACCCAGCTATCAGGTTGCTCTTAGAGGCTTAGTAAGGGTAGCAGGTTGGGCAGAGTATAGGGCGCCCCCTGAAGCTTTTCAGTGGCCCTGTGCCTGCAGCCTACTGCGGTCAAGTGCATTTGGCCAGAGTGTTATTGGTGACACAGGACAAAGATGACTTTTGTGGCCAGTCGCTTAAATGGCTGATTATTTTTTAAAAAAAGATGGAATCATTTTGTGGTCATTGATTAGTAACTACGACAGGTTGGAATTGCCACGGACAGAGGAATTGCCACAGCAGACACAATAGGAAATAAGCCATTTGTAGGCTTCCTAACGCATCTGCCTGGCCACCACTGGAAAAGATATAAAACAGGCCTAACAATGGTCATTGGCTACAGCTAAGGAGAGCCTCCATCTTCAGAGGTAGTCTCCCTGTGAGTACCTGATTGCTGGGAACAAACAGCAGGGAAGGTCTGTAGCCTTTGCAGAGTGGAACTGCAAAAGTTGGAGCAAGCAGACCTTTGTAGAAGTCACTAAATAGCCAAGGGAGGAGTGGCTTTTCTTAGTGCCTAGGTTCTTGCACTAATATCTGTTGCACGCTCTTAGGCATTGTCAGCTGCTCCAGGCTGAGTGATGAATCTGAGCAAGGCTGTGTATTTTTTAAAAACGCAGAGAGGTTTCTGAGCTCCTCTATTGCAAAGAAGTAGAAGCAGTCTATCTGAACTGCAAGAATTAAGCACTGTCAAACCAGACTTGGGTTTGCGCCAATTGAAAGTGCGTTGATGTTGCACATTCCCAACAATGCCATTGGAGGACTGCTGGCGTTCCATTTCTTGGACCAGCTCTTGGAGATCCTTAAGAAACAGAGACAACTGAATATGGACTTCCCAAGGTCAACTCCAGCTGTTTTTATTGCTAGCCTCCATCAATAAATGAAATGTAAAATAAGATTATGACTACCCAGATGCTTCAAGTTGGTGCCGAACTTGACTGCTAGAATTTTGAAAGGGACAGGCAGAGTTGTTCATATTAACCCTCCTTGAAAGGTTGGCATTGGCTGCCTGTCCGCTGCCAAACCCAATTTGAAAGGTGCTGGTGGTTATCTGCAAAGCCCCAAACGGAGATGAGGAAGCTGTAGCCCTCCAGGTGCTGTGGGACTCAAGACTCCCATCATCCAGGATTGCCAATGAGATGATGAGAGTTGGAGTCCAGCAACATCTGGAGGGCACTAACTGAAGCTTCTGGGTAGTCTTCAAGGGCAGCCCCAATTATAATGTTATACGGTAGTCCAGCTAGGAAGTTACCAGAGTGTGGGGAATGCAGATGAGGAACCTCTCCCGTCTTCCAGATGTTGATGGACTCCAATTCCCAGAGTCGCAGTCAGCATGCCCAACACAGGGATAACAAGAACCGAGAGTCCAACAGCAGCTAGGGGGGCACAGATATTCCCCATTGCTGCCCTAGATGGGTTGGGACTCAAGATACCTGATCCCTATACCAGCCTTCAGTAGAGGCCTTTCTCCAGTACCCCTTCTTCAACAGAGGTATGTTACCAAGTTAGAGAGAACAGGACCTTTTCTACGCTGGCACCTTGACTTTGGAATATCCTCCCAAACAGGAGACACGGTTAGGACCAACGTTGCAAGCTGCATAAAGCCCTCCTGGTTCGCCCAGGAAGTTTGGATCATTAATAGGATGGGTGCTCCATTGTTTGGGGCTTTTCATTTCCATCTTCCATTGGATTTTCCGTTGGGAATTAATTTTACTCATGTTTTGCACCTGGACCCTGGAATCTTGAGGAAGGGCAGCTGAGAAGTATTTTAAACAATGAGAGAAACAAAGGGGCTAGTAAAGGCCACAAATTGCTGGGGCCAGCTAATATAGGAAATCCTGTTTTTCTGGGGCACCTTCATGGAAGAAGACAGCCAGCGTGGTGTAGTAGTTAAAGTGTTGGACTACGGCCTGGGAGACCAGGGTTCGAATGCCCACGCAGCCATAAAGCTCACTTGGGCCAGTCACTGCCTCTCAGCCTTCCTCTAAGGCAATGGGAAACCCCCTCTGAATATCGCTTACCATTAAAACCGTATTCGTAGGGTCGCCATAAGTCGGGATTGACTTGAAGGCTGGCCATGTCATGTTCCATGGAACAGAGTTGTGTATTCTCCGACTTTTAAAACACCCCCTCCCCCTTTTTAAAAATCAGCCCTGGGCAAGCCCCTCGGGGGCAACCTTTCAGGGGCCACACGGCATGGGTGGGAGGGCCAGAGGCAACAGTGGGTGGAGAAGCACAGGCAAGTGACTCTTTGCTAGATACATTCCAGCCACAAGGTACACACACCCACACCCCTCTACATGGCTGCAGCTCTATGGAGCCAGTGTGGTCTAGTGGTTAGAGACTGGGACCTTTGAGGAAGGGCTGGGAGAGACTCCCCACCTGAACCCCTGGAGAGCTGCTGCCAGTCAGTGTAGGCAGTACTGAGCTGCATGGGCCAATGGTCTGACTCAGTATGAGGCTGCTTCCTATATTCCTATGTTGGGGCCAGGGTTCAAATCCCCACTTGACCATGAAGCTCACTGGGTGACCTTGGGCCAGTCACCATCTCTCAGCCTAACCTACCTCACAGGGTTGTTGTGAGGATAAAATCAGGATACAGAGAGCCACTTTTGTACATCACGTTGAGCTACTTGGGGGGAAAAGTGGATTATAAATGTAATAATCATCATCATCTAGGCAAACAAGTTTTATCACAGTTCAAGGACACTTTCCAGCAAGGCAAAAGCACTTTGGAAAGATTGTGGGGCCAGGGAAAGGTCCTGAGGGCCAAGCAGAAAGGATCTGGAGGGCCACATTCAACCCGCAGGCTGCAGATTCTCACCCATGTTTTAAAATATACCGAGGAAGATGACCACAGCTGCTCCCTCCCTCAAGCCCTTGTCAGCCTCCATATTTATTCACTGCTGGGCCCTGAAGTTTTACATAAAACCCCGCAAGCATTTAAAATATTTTAAACACGAGACAGGCGCCATCTCTGTCATCTGTTCGGCACCTACTGAAGACCCTCCTCTTTCAACAAGCCTTTTAAATAGAGACCTTATCCTAGTCTGCGTCTGGAATTTGTTTTTTAAGATGTTTTTAAAAGGTGCTTTGTTTTAATATTTTTTCAAGGCTTTGGTTTTCAAGATGTTCCAAAGTGCTTTTGGTGTTCTTGTTTGCCACCCTGGGCTCCTCCTGGGAGGATGGGCAGGATATAAATTTAATAAATAAAAAATAACATAAAGGTAAAAATAAATGGCTTCAGGAATGAAGTTGTCCACTGCTGAGAGATTTGCTTTATTAGAGAATGGGGTGGGGGGTAGTTGGTGTTCACAGTTGAAAACCTGACAGAGGCCAAAGTACTATTAATAATAATAAATGATGTACCATCTTGCCGGGGGAGGGCGCTATCCGGGTGAAGCCAGAGTGGCTGGCGTTCGGGTAGCCAAGAATGCCGTCGTAAGGCAGGCAGCAGGAAGGATACAGGGGCGAGGAAGAGTTGTGGGCAAAACTGGGAAGCAGGAATTGATGGCCGCCTTGCCCCCATCGTTTGGCCTCGAGCAGATGATGGGGGGAGATAACGCCCACCTGCACTCTCCTCCCCTGGCCAAAAGCGTGCTGTGGGCGGACACCCAGAGGAAAGGGCAAGGCGCCCGGCATGTACGCCGGCATTCAGTCGAGCCAGAAAACAGGGTCCAGATCCACAGCTGTGAGCGCGTCAGGCCTGCCTGGATAGAGGCCTTTCTAAGGTTTTGAAGGAGGGGGAGCCGTTGGGACGGCCCCTGGAGCGACTCTCAAAAAGTCCTAAACAAAACAGCCGCTTCGGTTCTTTGCACCTGAACTAAAGCCAACCCCCCCCCCCCGCACAAAACCCTGTCTCACTGCAGAAGTCCGTTTCAGTGTACCTTCTCCCGGCAACCCACTGGCTTCCCTTTTTTCCTTGTGAATCCCACCCTGAAACAAAAATTAAGAACCAAAAGGGCACTGGGGTGGGTGGGAGACATGTTAAAAGAGTGAAACATTCAGCACAGCCCAATTTTCCTGCTAAAAAAAAAGATACCAGCAACATTCAGGTCCTTTTGCGTTCCTGTTATTCCATCCTTGCAGTCACAGCGCAACCCCCCCCCCCAACATTCTCCATCCATCCCCTGGCACGGGGGCATCTCCTGCAAAGTGGTTCATTGGCGTTCTGCGTCAACTAAAAATGGCTGCCGCCCCCCCAACTCACAGTCCGGAACTGCGTACCAGTCATCGAGGGCCAGGTGCACGGTGCGGGGGGGGCATAGATAAAAGGGGCAGCTGGTCTTCAGATCGGGCGCCTCACAGTTCCCACTCACAGACGGGGCTAGTTCCTGGCTGCTATGATGACGGACAAGGCCACGCCTCCTAGTGCGACAGCGGTGGCGCCAAACAGCCACTTCCACGGAATCGACTGGGAAGGAGAGAAGATCTCATAAATCATCATCATCAAAAACAACGTCACACTGCCAAGCGAAAAGAATGCGGTTACATGCGCTCAAATAATAAAATGCAGAGTTTTTAAAAAGTGTATTGCAAACTCCTGTTAGGGAAGGAGCATACATTTTGATATATTTTATGTTACGCCACTCCTTTATTTAGACACCAAAAAAAAAATCAAAATCAAAGACAACATCACTGTTACGCAAGAGAAATGCTTTTGGAGGTAAACGGGAGTCATTCAGATTTCACGTCCCAAAACCAACTGCAGCACCCAGTTAAAACTATGGGATCCACTCCCAAGAAGTGTAGTGATAGCCACCAACCTGGATGGCTTTAAAAGAGAATTAGACAAATCCATGTTGGAGGGAAAAGCTCTTTTAGCGGCTACTAGCCACGATGGCTACCCTCCACAGTCAGAGGCAGTACATATCTCTGAATATCCGTTGCTGGGAAGTGGGGAGAGCTGCTCTTGCGCTCAGGTCCTGCTTGTGGGTCTCCCTTTTGGGGCATCTGGTTGACCGCTGTGAGAACAGGATGCTGGACTAGATGGGCCTCCTCTGCAGGGCTGTTCTTAGGTTCATTTAATGGCTACAGCTACTAGCCATGATGGCTGTATGCTGCCTCCACGACCGGAGGCAGTCTACCTCTGAATACCAGGGGAACAACAGGTGGAAAGGGCTCTTGCCTCCCCGCCATGCTTGTGAGCTTCTCAGCAGCCTCTGATTGGCCACTGTGAGGACAGGAGGCCGGACTGGATGGGCCCCCTTCACACTGATCCCGCCGCAGGGCGAGGGGTCTCAGACCCAAGTCTGCTCAGAAACAAGTGGAAGTGTTCAACCTGGACAAGAGGGGCTTTAAGGCCGTGCAGAAGACAGGGCAGAATCGTTCCCTGTTGCTCCAGAGGGAGCAGAACGAAAAATGGCTGGGGATTGCAAGGAGGGAGATTTCAGCTGAATATTAGGAGGAAAGCTTCCTAATGGCAAAGAGCTGTTTGACAGTGGAAGAGGCCTGCCTTGGGAAGTGACAGGAACTCTTTGCTGGAGGTATTTTATGCAGAGGCTGGTCAGGGATGCTGTATTGCAGCTGCATCCAATATTGCGGACCCTGCATTCTGCAGGAGGTTGGACTAGATGACCACCAGGGCCACCCATTGACTCTACAATTCTTTCAACAACGAAGACGACTTTATTTTAATTTAGTTATTGTTTTTGTTATCTTACCCTTCCACCAGGGAGCTCAAGGGGGAAGGTACGGTTTCTCTTTCCACAATCCTTTCATTTTATACTCACAACAACCCTGAGAAGTAGATTAGTGACAAAGAGAGAGACTGATACAAGATTGCTCCAACTCCCCGCAGCCAGCATAGCCCAACACTCAGGAACGATGGAGTCCAGCAACATCTGGAAGGCCACATATGTTCCCCCTTCTCTGCTCTAAGAAGCACCATTCCTTACTGCATGCATGAGATGGAAGAATGCCTCTATTGAGAAGAGGCATTCCCTGCTGAGAGGGAATGCCTCTTCTTAAATCAGGAATGGGGAAAACTTCCATCCCACCAGACATAGTCGCCTGGTATAGTACAGCAATATCTCAAAGGCAACAATTTTCCCAACCTTTATGGGCTTCCAGGGACGTTCACGGCTGTGTGTAGATCCCGCTGGCTCAGCCAATCGGTGCCAGAGACTCTCCCGACCACCATGGGGCACTGTTCAATATACAGTAGATCACATCGGCGACCCCCTTCCCCTGACTGTTTGTGACTTACCCGCGATGACTTGTCTTTGCACTTGGACTTGGGGCTGCTGGACTCTGGATTCCCCAGCATCTTACGGTACATTTCTGTCTCCACATTCTTTTGGTCAGCGTGCTTTTTCGCCAGCTTCGAGAGCTCCGTGTGGATCGTCTGGTGGGGGGGGGGGGAAGTGAGAAAATGGCAGACATGTTTTAACATCCTTGCGAAGAAGTTCAAAGAGGAGACGTCCTGGAACACACCAGAAAGTCCATCAAGATGCCTCTCGGTCTTTAAAAAAAAAAGGGGGGGGGAACCAGCCTCCTCTGTGGTGGCTCCCCGGCAACTGATATTTGGGGGTAGACTGCTGCTGATCATGGAGGGTCCATTCAGCTACCTTCAGACATGTACCGGATTGCAGCCTAAATCCTGTATCTGGACAGTCCTGCTGAAACGGACAATATTTATCTATTGATTGACTTGTTATCCTACATGGGATTTGTTTTAAATCCCTTTTTAAAACCTTAAAACTATTGCCACCATCTCCACTTCCCTAAATTAATTTATTTGCTACCTCTCCAAATGACAACCTGTGGAGGCTCTCCTAGGTGTAGAGATCCAGGAAAA
Source organism: Rhineura floridana (assembly GCF_030035675.1). Lineage (NCBI taxonomy): Eukaryota > Metazoa > Chordata > Lepidosauria > Squamata > Rhineuridae > Rhineura > Rhineura floridana. The sequence continues at coordinate 8,468,149 of NC_084497.1, read as the reverse complement.
AGCCAGGCTGCAGTGAATTTCCGTGTGTTTCTAGTCTTCAAGAAAATGCACTCTGGACTCAACTGGCTAATTAAAATTATGCATGCATACATACCTGGATAAGCTTATGGAACTCGCTGCCACAAGATGGGATAGGGAGAAGGAACCTAGGCTTTAGGCTTAATTTTATTTGGGTGGTAAGGAAGGGGGGAAATGGGTGGTGGTAATGACTTAGGGGGTGGCGTTTTCTCCCAGCAGAGATACCCTGCTTTGAGCAAGGGGTTGGATTAGATGCCCTCAAACGGTCCCTATCTAACTCTACAATTCTATGAAAAACCATCCAAGCCAGAGGCAACCACATCTGGAGGTGGCAATGCATGCCCAAACATCTGGCTGCCAGCCACAGACAATCGCCCAGTTCAAGACCCCGCAGCAGGTGCGACTCGGATGCTCACCTTATTAGATGGCTCCAGCTTCAAAGCGGCTTTCAAGATGGGGATGGCCTCTCTGTATTCGCCTTGCTGGGCCAGGACCTGGAAAAGAACAGCCAAAAATCCTTCTTTTCACCCACATCGTTTTGCAGATATATATATATATATATTTAGGGGGGGGGAAGCCTCTTAGCATTACATCCCTGTTACTGTTAAGAACTAAGAGCCCTGACGGATGCCTCACAGGGCCCGCCTGGTGAAGCTGGGAAGGGCCCCAGCTCAGTGGGAGAGCCCCTGCTTTGCACGCAGAAGGTCCCAGGTTTGATCCCCAGCAACTCCAGGTAGGGCTGGAGAGACGCCCTGTCTCTGAAACCCAGGAGAGGCATTGCTGCCAGTCAGTGTAGACAATACTGAGTCTGACTCTGTGTAAGGCAACTTCTTATGCAGTATATCAAAAATATATGTCCTGGAGTGTAAAATATTCTCCCATTACCATTTTTTGTCTCTCGTTTTAACTTGGTAATTATTACCAACTGGTTTCATTATGCCAGCTTCTGGGAGTGCACCCATGCCCGTCTTCTGGAGACCCGGGTTCAAACCCCCACTCGGACATGAAGTTCACTGGGTGACCTTGGGCCAGTCACACTCTCTCTCTCTCTCTCAGCCTAACCTACCTCACAGGGTTGTTGTGAGGATAAAGACGAAGAGGGGGGAAAGTGTGGGCGCCTCCTTGGAAGATAGGTGTGACATGCATGTAATAATAAATATAGAAGGTGTTTAGGATTGGGCTCTACAAGGTTTGTTTTATGCTATTATTTGTATTATTTTAAATTGTTTTTTAGTATTTTAAGTGCCTGTTTCATGGTTTTAAGGTTGCGTATAGTTTAATTGTATCTTAATTGTATGTTTTTAACTACATGTAGTTTTCCAGTTTGGAAAAAGGGCGGGGTAAAAATAAAGTTTCATTCATTCATTCATTCAAGTCAGCCCCCCAAGTTAGGCTCGCTGCCCCCCTCAGCTTGTCCCATACCTTTCCCTTCCGGAAAAGCGCCTTAATGTTGTCGGGCTGTTGTTCCAACACTTGGTTGCAAGACCGCAGGGCTGCCTCATAATGGTCCAGTTTAAGCTGGGACGCAGCCAAATTGTTCAGGCATTTCATCTCCACCTCGACCAGCTCCGCCTCCTCCTCCCGGCTGAAGTCCACTGCAGCACATAGAAGGCAGAGTTACTGGAAAGGGGCGGGGATTCCGCACCAGCAGAGGGCGGGGTTAGCGCCTGGAAAGGGGCGGAGTCTTTGCCTACAAAGGGGTGGGGATTCCATATCAACACAGGACGGAGATTCAGATCAGACACAGCAGCAACTCTCCCTAATATCAGGGTGGAAAACCTGTGGCCCTCTAGCTTGGTGGTCACCAACGCTTCAAATTTTGGGAGAGTGCTGGGGGCACCAGCCACAAAATGGCTGCCATGGGGGTGCCCCATAACTCAAAGTGGCTGCTATGGGGCGGGGGTCATAACACAAAATTAGAGAGTAGTCATGGTACAGATTTTCCCATAATTGTGTTTCCATACTAGAAAAAGCTTGACCTGTTGAATTTCTGCCTGCCATACAGCTGTTAAAGGTTGCAAGAGCCCTGTCGTTCCCAAAGGCCAACCCTAAGCTGCCATCCTATACCCACTTACCTGGAAGTTGAGTCCCATTAAACACAAAGAGACTTCTGAGTAGACACGAACACCATTGTACGGTACGTTAACTATATAGATCACAGCTCTGCCTTTCGGCCTTTGGTTAATAACACTGACAGGCAGGAGCAACCAGGCTGACTCAGTTCATGTACAGTAGGGCCCCACGCATACGGCAGGTTAGGTTCCAGACCCCCGCCGAAAAGCGGACCAGCTGTAGCGCGCAACGGTCTGGAATCTAACCCGCTGATCGCGCAGGAGAAGAAGAAGATCAGCTGGAGTGCACTACAGCTGATCTTCCCCTCCTTGGGCGCGATCAGATCCAACACAGAAGTCTGATCGTGCCAGAAGAGGAGGTCAGCTATAGCGCTCTACAGTTGATCTTCCCCTCCTCCAGTGAGATCAGCTGGAGAGCGGGGAGCTCCAGACCCCCTCCAGCTGATCACCCCACTGGTGCCATATTAGCGGAACGCCGAGAAGCAGGGCCCTACTGTATATTACTTAGAAAGGAACCTGTGCATTTTGCTCTATCACTTTCTTTCTAGGAGAGCTGGAGACTTTAAAAAAAAAATACAAAAACTCACATTCCTTCGAGGGCCTACAGTGGGCAAAGGGTTGGTGACTCCTGCTCTAGTTGTTGGTGGACATTTTAGGGGGGAAATACATTATCATCATGTATTTTTATGCCACACTCTCAGGGTGCCTGGCATCTCACATGCAAAACTTTCTGGTTTTAAAACAAAGAGAATCAAGCTGCTAGTCCTCCAATAGTTGGCCAGGATGCATGGCCCTACGGGTGCCAGGTACCTTTTGAACTGGAGCTGACGATCTTCAGGGCGATGTCGTAGGAGTTGATGGCCAGCATGTAATCCGCTCGCTGGTAGTAGAAGTTGCCGCGCTCCCTTTTCCGGTTAGCCAGCTCAATTTTCTCCTTCCCGCTGAGGAGTTCCAAATCGGGGGCATTCCGTGCCACCAGCAGCTCCACTTCGAGGGCCAAGGACGAGTCGGGGGGGATGTTCGGGCTCCTGGTCAGACAGATCGAGAACACGCCTCGTTCGTAAAAAGCCTGCGAAGTGCACTGTGGAACCAGACTGAAAATCCATCTAGCCTAGCACGCTGCTTCCAACAGAGGACAGCACCAGCCCTCCCCATCGATCCAGTGTAGAGAGAACGTTCCCAGCTTCCTACACCCTTCAGGCATCCTCAGCCTGGTGAGGATGTTGTGGGGCTGAAACTCCAGTCATCCCTGACCACAGGCCAAGCTTCAGCAGATCCTCTGTCCTCAGAGACCTGACCTCCCACCAGCCCAGCGGGGCCTGGCTCCACTTCCCAACATACCTCCCCTGTGAGCCAAAGCAATATTTCGCATCCGAAATGATAAGTGCCCGCTCTCGCATCTCCATCAGCTGAACGCAGAGATCCAGGGCCTGCAAAGGGGGGAAAGGTAGGAGATGATTTTGGCACGCTTAAGAAGTGCTGGATCAGGCCAAAAGGGGGCCCATCTAGTCCAGCACCCTGTTCTCACAGTGGCCAGCCGGGTGCCTCTTCTGCAAAGCCCCCAGGCAGGACCTGAGCGCAACAGCAGGACTCTCCCCACTTATGACCCCGAACGACTAGTATCACTGAGTAACAGCCATTGACAGACTTGCCCTCCATGGATTTATCTAATCCCTTTTAAAAACCATCCAGGTTGGTTGCCTCCTGTGGTAGCAAATTCCATAGTTTCAGTTATGTGCTATGTGAAGAAGGACTTTTTTTTGGTCTGTCCTGAGTTTTACACCATCCAGTTTCAGTTCTAGTGTTGTGAGAGAGGGTGAATTTTTTTCCCCATGCCATGCATAATTTTATACACTTCTATCATGTCGCCTCTGACTCGCCTTTTCTCTAAAATGAAAAGCCCCTTTCCTCGTAAGGGAGTCGCTCCATCCCCTTGATCATTCAGTTTGCCCTTTTCTGAACCTTTTCCAGCTCTACAATATCCTTTTTGATAGGAGGCGACCAGAACTGTACACAGTGTTCCAAATGCGGCCACATCATAGATTTATATAACAACATTAGCATAGCGGCAGTTTTATTTTCAGTACCTTTCCTAATGACGCCCAGCATGGCATTTGCCTTTTACACAGCTGCCGCACACTGGGTCAACATCCTCATCGAGCTACCCACCACGATCCCAAGGTCAGCCACCATCTGCTCAGACCCCATGAGCGCATGTGTGAAATTTAATTTATTCATTTCCTCCGCACTGTGCGTCACTTTGCACTTGTCTACGCCGCAGCGCATTTGCCGTCTCGCTGCCCGTTTGCTCAATTTGGAGAGGTCCTTTTAGAGCTCTTCACAATCACCAAACCATGGCAACGTGGAGAAGATAAACTGATTGGGTTAATCTGCAGCTCCACCTGCCTTGGACTCTGGTTCTCGGGCTCATAAACTCTGCCACTGAGCTACAGTTTCAAGGTCTGAAACGGTTGTGCGTGACTCTTAAAACCTTTTCCCGGCCTCTTACGCTGTGGGCATCAAACAGCCCTAAAGCAAATAGATCGCAGAGTGCTAGCCGAGTCTCCCTTAATTCTAAACAGGGAAAAAAGTCGGTTTCCAGTCCTCATTGTGGTAAGTGGGATAGCTAGAATATTTGCTGCTGTGGGTGGCTACAAAGCATTGTTTGGCTTGATCCCCCCCCAATGAGTACTAACCTGGATGACATCACAGTCCCCTAATGTGAAGGTGAGCTCAGGATTCTCCTCTACCACCGTGCCATCTTCCAACATGGCTTTGAGCCGTACGGTGACATCCTGGCCCTTGACTGGCCGACTCTCCCGGCCCTGACCTGGGACAACGACTTTCTTTTTCAACAAGCCGCTCCCTGGGGGAGGAACCCAGAGTATCTGATTAAAAGCCACCTTCCTTGACCTGATGGCCTCTGGGTGCCAACTCCCATCAGCCTTCAGACCACAACTGAAGGGTGCCCAAATGTGTGAGAGCTATTGCATATTAAAAACTCCAAATACGGTTTAAAAGATGCTAACTCTGCAAATAAGATTATAAAGAAATAAAAACCTAACATAGCGGGAAGATTGACGACACAAACATGCATGCATTTCGCAACAGAAAATATACATTATAAAGTAAATATAAAATACAAAATACAAACATGAAAAAAAGTAAACAAGTGACAAGCTGAATTCTGGACAAGAACCATACATAGATCAAATGTTTGGACATAAGTGCGGACATATGGCACACTTCATGTATGCATATTTATATGTAGCGCATAAACTATGGTTGTGCATGTGGTCCAATCAATAGTTAATATTGTTTGCACTGCTGATGTAACCACATTGGCTATTCCTCAGTAGATTTTCTGGATGAACACATGCCAAACCCGTTTCAGCTTCTTAGCCGTCTTCAGTGGCCTGTTTAGTTACGATATCCTTTCAGCGTGAGTTCACCAATCTTGGGGCAGGAACTGATTTGTAAATATCAAATAAAGCAGTTGCAGCTATCCAGTAGATACTGGTGTGTAAAAACATTCATTCAGAAATCAGCACAAGGTTCTGGGACCCATTGTTCAGAATTTGTTCCTACAATCTGGGGGTCCAGCAACATCTGGAGGGCCACAGCTTACCCATCCCGGCCCTCGGAAGGAAGGCTGGATATGAATCAATGTTTCTTCTATTTCCCATGTTCAGGGTGCAAGTGCTGTTTGTTTCACAGCCAAAGTGGCGCGCGCACACAGACATATATTTCTTGCGAATTTAGTTGCACTCCTAATGATTTTTTATGCTTTTTGCTATTTAATATGGAGAACTTTGTTGTGTTTATTTGCAGTGGCAAGGAGGAAATTGGGAGCTACATTTGTGACCCAGCTCTGAATTGTTACCTGCCACAAACACCCCTCCCTACAGACAAATATTAAGGGCAAAAAACCCTAAGGAGAGAACAGCACCCCTCCTCAATAGCCATGGAATGTCTGATTGGGAGGAAGAAGAAAAACTGGGGGGGGGGATGGAATGGAGAGGATGGGGAAAGGGGAGGGACAAAGAGACCCATAGATATAAAAAAGGAGAGAGGGACAGAAGAGAGAGCTGCCATAGAAGTCAACGGGACAATCCAAAATCTTAATGCAATTGGAATTTGGCACAATATGTCTCTCTTCCCCCATCCAAAACCCATCACTACCAAAACAGCCCAATGAAGACTGAGCATTCTGTGCCTACACTGAGCATGCTAAGAGACAGTAGAGGGGAGGGTGGGCAACAGAGGGAATGGAATTGGCCCCTGCACAGCAGCATTTCACGCTGCACCATTTTGTTGCAGGGCCCCTGGTTGTGTATGTCTCTAAAACTTTCTAAAAAAGAAGGGCTGCAACTCAGTGGTGGAGCATCTGCGTGGCACACAGGAAGTTCCAGGCTCAATCCCCAATGGCATCTCCAGGTAAGGTTTGGACAGAATCCTGTCTGAAACCCCAGAGAAAACCCTGGGAGGAGAGACTGAAAGAACTGGGCATGTTTAGCCCGGAGAAGAGAAGGCTGAGGGGAGATATGATAGCACTCTTCAAGTCCTGGAAAGGTTGCCACACAGAGGAGGGCCAGGATCTGTTCTCAATTGTCCCAGAGTGCAGGACACGGAAAAATGGGCTCAAGTTACAGAAAGCCAGATTTCAACTGAACATCAGGGAAAATGTCCTAGCTATTAGAGTGGTATGAGAATGGAACCAATGACCTCGGGAGGTGGTGGACTCTCCAACCATGGAGGCCTTCAAGAGGCAGCTGGACAGCCACCTGTCGGGGATGCTTTAACCTGGATTCCTGCATTGAGCAGGGGGCTGGACTAGATGGCCCCTTTAAACTCTACTATTCTATGATTCTATGAGAGCTGCTGCCAATCAGCGCAGACAACGTTGTGCTAGACGGACCAACAGTCTGACTCTGTATACGGCGACTCCCTATGTTCCTACCTAAATGATTTTTCACAATTATTTTAGTATAGGGGGTGAGGAAAAAGTAGAAGTGGGAAGAAAGGGAGAGATGCATTTGGGTCTGCACCTGCACCCACTGAACTTCTGCCTGTCACACGGCTGTTAAAAGGCACAGACCACAGGGATGGGTCAGAAACTAAAAACAGCCTCTCACCTAATACATCCAGCCACTCTCGTGCCTCTTCCGTCGCCTTGGACTCTTCTGGGGCAGGGAGCTCACAGGCCGGTCCTTGCCTGCTGTCCTTGACCCCGCCGGCAGGGACGTCCTCCAGTGGGGGCAGGCCACTCAAGTCCCCGTCTTCTTCCTCTTCAGCATCATCATTATTGAGGACTTCAAAATCTTCCCCACTGTCCAGCATGGAGGTGCTGCTTTTCACCAGCTCAGGCGAGGTGAGGTCTACGAGGCTGGTGCCGGCCCAGTCCGGAGAGATGTCGTCCAGATAGTCCCCTCCGGAAGCCATGGTGCCTGCGGGCAACTGATCAGGCCGGCTGAAAAAGAGAAGTGCAGGGGAGAAGAGGAAGAGATGAGTGAGAAGGGCACCCCACAGGGGTCACCACAGAACCGGGATGCCAGCGGGGGAGAGAGGGGGCGGGGTGGGCAGCAACAGCGTGGGGTCTGCCCCATAACTCGTCTGAATCGGCCCTCGTTTTGGAAGAGAGAGAAAAAGTATAGAGTCGTATCAAACTGATTTGTACTCAGAGTAGATTTCCTAAATTCCTAGGAGATAAATATTTTCCGGGGGGGGGGCAGAATGTTATATTAATAATATATACAGTAGTGGTGATACTTCTGTCACAGAGCTTGGAAAAGTTACTTTTTTGAACTACAACTCCCATCAGCCCAATCCAGTGGCCATGCTTGCTGGGGCTGATGGGAGTTGTAGTTTAAAAAACTTGTCCAAGCTCTGTTCTGTCACAGCGGCTGAGCATTTTTACACCCATATTGCAGGTGGAAGGACTGAGGTCAGGAGAGAGAGAGGGCTTGCCTAGAAGGACACTGAACAAGGCTGCTATTTATTTATCTATTAAAGCCGGTTAATCGTGCAGAGTTCTGGGGTACATCTGGACCCCAGGTGAATTTCTCTTTGTGTAATTTACACATAAGTAGACCTACCGGGAGGCCCCCTAGGACATTGTCACAAATGTTAACCTGGACGTCCCCAAATTTCAGGCAGTTACCACTGACTGTTTTCCTTCTGGAAACAAGAAACCACCCCGAGAAATGCATTGATACCCCATCATTTCTAAACACATGGGGCGGAATCCAACTAACTTTTATCCACTGAAATTAATGAGCATGACTACGTGAGGTCCATTGATTTCAGTGTGCCCCCTCTGAGTAAAACCTGGGGTGTAGCTCAGCGGCTGCACATGCCTCGAGGGTCACAGGTTCAGTCCTCAATGGCATCTCTAGGTAGGGCTGGGAGACCCCCTGCCTGAAAGCCTGGACATCCGCTGTCAGTCCGTGCAGACAGTATTGAGCTAGATGGACACAGTATAAGGCAGCTTCCTGTATTCCTAGTTGAAATCAACCCACGAGCTTGAACAAACAAAATTTTTTTTTATTTATGAAATTTGTTAGTCGCCCATCTGGTAGGGATTACCCTGCCACTCTAGGCGACGTACAATAAAATACAAATACAATCCATAAAAACATAAGCAAAAGATTAAAACTACCCCTAGAACTGCAAATGACCTAAGTCCCCTGCTCAGCCTGGGTAAAGAGCCAAGTCTTCAAGGCCCGTCGCAAACACAGCAAGGAGGGTGCCTGGCGGAGGTCAGTTGACAAGGCATTCCATAGCGAAGGAGCCACTACAAAAAAGGCTCTTGACCTAGTCCTCTCCAGTCTAGCTGCTTTTGTTGGGGGAACAAGGAGCGAACCATTCGCAGACGATCTTGTTCGACAGCGCCCCTGGTGAGAGTGGAGGCGTTCCTTGTTTGGCATCATCACAAGCTGCTGTCCTTTGCAGATAGAGCCCGATTCCAGTTTTCCCAGAACTACCGTGCCCATATCCAATTGCACCGGAGTCCAATTTCCCCCTCCCCGCCTTTGGAATTGCTTACAAACTTCCTTCACAGTGACAGAGGATGAGCAAACGGCAAAGGAAGGCTGCATTTGCTGAGCATGAGACGGCCAAGGAAGGAAGGACACAGGCTTTGCTGCTTCTACAAGCAAAGTTAAATTTTATTTTGAAACTGGTGGGGATTATTTGTCATTTATTTATTAGATTGATATCCCGCCCTTCCTCCCAGCAGGAGCCCAGGGAGGCAAACCAAAGCACTAAAAACATAAAAACAGGCTTTAAAATTTATTATTATTTATTAAATTTCTATACTGCCCCATAGCCAAAGCTTTCTGGGCAGTTTACAAGATAACATTCAATATACTATATATAATATACAATTCATATTGGTACAATTAAAAGGAAAAACAATGCATCACATTTTAAATAAACATAAGTAGAGAATATATCTCAATAATATACATAACATAATAACATAGCAGTTATAACAATATTTACAACATATTCTCCAATGTCTCATTGTGCTTCTCCCCATCTAACCCCATCTTCCATAACCAATAGCACTATAAACACATTACAACAAAACATCCTTAAAAACATATTAAAACCAAACATCTTTAAAAACAACTTAAAAAGCAATTCCAACAGACGCAGAATGGGATAAGGTTTCTACTTAAAAGGCTAGTTGAAAGAGGATTGTAAACTCCTCTCTTTGCCGAAGCGAACTGGAGGGTATGAAATTGTGAAATGTTCAGCAAAAAGTCAGTATTTTGTTCCACTTCATGCCACCCAAGCAGGATGAGCTGGAAGGGTGTGCTGTGAAATGCCCAGGGCACTTTTCTGGATCACCATCACCTTGCATAAAACAACAAGCAACTAAGTATAGTGAAGCAGTTTCCATTCATTTTACAGAGAGCAAGGAAGGCCAAGGCCGCACATGGGCAGTGCGACAGGCCTAGGAGTGAGCGAGCAACAATGAGGACTGTGTGCCAGACACGGGAAGCTGTGCAGGAAACGACTATCCTTCTTCTGCAGAAAAGCCCTCCACTTCGTCCAGCAGTGACGGGCTGCCTTTCGAAGCGCAGGGGCCAAGAGAAATGGCCCCCTCCTTTCTCCTTCATGAGGTATTCTCAAGGGCATGCTCGTGGAGGGGAGGAAAGATGGAGGGCGCAAGGCCCCACGCAGCAGAGCCTCTCCAAGAAGAGCAGCCAGAAACCACAGACAGTGATGTGATCAGACAAAATGACGGAACAGCCTGGAGGACACCTTCAGCACAACAACCAGGGGCGCTATCAGAGAACGCTCAGGGCCAACGCCACGTGAAACAGGCCTTGATGGAGACTTCTGAAGTCTTCGTTGCGCAGGACGTTCTCTTGTCAATCAACCAACAGGGAGGTTGAGCGTGCCTTCCGAAAAGGGAACGAAAGCCACCTAGCCATGCAGGAAGTGTCTCGGCACCACACTTGAGCCCATTATTCTGTGTCCTGCACTCTGGGATGATCGAGAAGAGATCCTGGTTTTCTTCTGTGTGGAAACCTTTCAAGGACTTGAAAAGTGCTCCCCTCAGTCTTCTCTTCTCCAGGCTAAACATGCCCAGTTCTTTCAGTCTCTCCTCATAGGGCTTTGTTTCCAGTCCCCTGATCATCCTCGTTGCCCTCCTCTGAACTTGTTCCAGTTTGTCTGCATCTTTCTTAACGTGTGGTGTCCGGAACTCAAGATGAGGCCTAACCAGTGCCGAATAGAGGGGAACTAATACTTCATGCAATTTGGAAACTATACTTCTGGTAATGCAGCCTAAAAAGCATTTGCCTTTTTTGCAGCTACATCACACTGTTGGCTCATAGTCAGCTGAGGGTGAATACAGGACTGGGGATTCTTGCAGGGCTGTTCCATTCCCGACAAGAGGCCACAGGGCGCCCCTTCTACAGGACAACGATGACTCTTAAAGAGATTCCGTGCCGTCAGAAAGTACATGCACTTTGCTGATAACGCCACTGGAGAGGAACGCAAGGCCACTGATAAACTGGCAGCTTTCATGACATTTGGAATATGTTTGTTCAGCGGCTTCTTCAGGCACAGACGTAACTATGGATGAGCAGCTAGTTGCATTTAGGGACCGATGCCCCTTCAAGCAGTACATGCCCGGCATGGCAGTGAAATATGGCATTAAGGTATGGTGGTGCTTCTGATGCCATGAGATCATTCCCTCTGAATGGCCACATCTATGTTGGCGAGCAGCCTGGAGTCACACAGGAAGCCCAGCTTAGTTGCACTGTTGTTGTTCAGAAAATCATAGAATGGTAGAGTTGGAAGGGACCTATAAGGCCATCAAGTCCATCCCCCTGCTCAGTGCAGGAATCCAACTTAAAGCATCCCTGACAAGGGGCTGTCTAGCTGCCTCTTGAATGCCTCCAGCGTTGGACAGCCCACTACCTCCCGAGGTCATTGGGTCCACTGTCGTACCGCTCTAACAGTTAGGAAGTTTTTCCTGATGTCCAGTCGAAATCTGGCTTCCTGTCACTTGAACCCATTCCTCCGTGTCCTGCACGCTGGGACAATCGAGAAGAGATCCTGGCCCTCCTTAGTGTGGCAACCTTTCAAGGACTTGAAGAGTGCTATCTTATCTCCCCCTCTTCTCATGGCTAAACAGGCCCAGTTCTTTCAGACTCTTCTCATAGGGCTTTGTTTCCGGTCCCCTGATAATCCTTGTTGCCCTCCTCTGAATCCGTTCCGGTTTGTCTGCATACTTCCTAAAGTGCCGTGTCCAGAACTGGTCGCAGTACTCAAGATAAGGCCTAACCGGTGCTGAATAGAGTGGAACCAATACTTCACGCAATTTGGAAACTATACTTTTGTTAATGCAGCCTGAAAAGCATTCGCCTTTTTTGCAGCTACATCGCAACTGTTGGCTCATATTCAGCTTGTGATCAACAACAATTCCAAGATCCTTTGTGCGGGTAGTATTGCTGAGCCAAGTATCCCCCACCTTATAACTGTGCATTTGGTTTCCTGAAGGGTAGGACTTTGAAGTTATCCCTGTTAAATTTCATTCTGTCTTCAGTCCAGTGCTGCAGCCTATCAAGATCCCTTTGAATTATGTTTCTGTCTTCCAGGGTATTAGCTATCCCTTCCAATTTTGTATCCTCTGCAAATCTGGTAAGCATTCGCTGCATCTCCTCATCCAAGTCATTAATAACAATGTTGAAGAGCACTGGGCCCAGGACTGAGCCCCACTCGTTACCTCCCCCCAGTTTGAGAAGGAACATTGAGAAGCACTCTTTGAGTATGATTCTGTAGTGAACTGTAGATCCACCTTATCTAAACCCAGCCATCCAGGATGCATCATCTGTTCTTTTGGCCATGAAGTGCAACTTCCATCTCTACCTGAAGCATCTTCCAGCAAAAAAAGGCACTTCCCCAGTGGCGTTAGGGCACAGGATAGCAAACATTGCAACAGGTGCAGGAGGTACCTTTGCCAGGAGCACAGCACAATGGAAATTTGCTGTCTGGGGGGGAATGTCATCAGGTTGGCACAAAATGTTGTTTAGGGATGTTTTTCTGATTAAGGGTGAGGGTTGTTGGTTTTTTTGCAAGTTTATTAATGGGGTTAAAAATTACCCCACAAGACCATTCATGTCATTTCTCAGGTTTAATAAAGTTTTTGTACACAGTTTGCAATGTTTTCATAACATTTTACTTTTGCATTAAAACATAGTTTGCGTTGTTTGAAATGGAAAATAAAAATCAAAGCTTTTTAAAGGAGCAGTCATGGTGTTGGTTGCTCAATTTGCACAGAGAAGGGACCAGCGTTTACTGCTCAGAAAAATTATACCTCCTCTGAATAAGTGGGTGCTTTGTAATGTCAAACCCACTTGGGCTAACAACACGAGACAAAAAATGGTGTCTGGGGGATAAAGTTACCCCATCCTTCCACTGGAAATCTCACTGGAGCACAAAGACAGCCAGTGTGATTTTTTTTTTTTGGCCGGGTCTGCATGAATGTTATAATGACAACATTTAAAAACACATCAAACCACAGCGCTGATAATGGAGCGCTTCCTAGCTTATGGTTCCTTCGCTCCTTTTTTGATAAATCTCTCTTTTTTAAAAAAAAATAAGGGGGGTGTAGAAATGCCTTTGCATTTGGTCATCCCAAAGCATCTGAAGCAGACGAGTGAGGATTTCACATTTGCCCAACACTTAAGGTTAGAGAAACCATTGCCAGCCCTCCCCAGAAGCAAAAACACCCCAGCCCGGAGGATGAAAACTGTGCCAGGAAAACAGGTTTAGCTGGGGCGTGACCTACCACTTAACAACTGGCTGGACGGGCTACGGGACCTTCGCAGAGTAGCCACACCAACCCAACAGGATTTTTTCAAAAGGCAACCATTTTTAAAATCAATAAGACTTTTAACACCCTCGTTTTATCCTGACGCCAACCCTGTGAGATAGGTTAAGCAGAGAGACAGAATGTCCCTGGATGAAAGTCACCTAGCCAGTTTTGGCTCTAAGCAGAGGTTTGGATCTAGGCCTCTAGCGGCTCTAAGACTCACAAATGCCAGAATTCCCACCCCCAAAACGCCAATGTGATTATTTAACTCAAAATTTGTTGCCACTGTTGTGATGTGGTTGTATTTTAAAACAGATAACCACTCACTTCTTTGAGAGCTGCTCAGCCAAAAAGATGAAGAAAAATAAATTAATGGGTTGTTGCTAACTAGGTTCAACTCAGAGTAGACCCCCTGAAAGTAATAGATCTAAGTTGCATGGCTGTTAATTTTGGTGGATCTACTCCCAAGTATGCAACTATGAAACTGCGTGCAACCATACATTTAAAACCCATGGCTTCCTCCCAAAGACTCCTGGGAGCTATAGTTTCTTAAGGGTGCAGGGAACTGTGCTTCTGTGAGGGGCAAACTACAGTTCCCAGGAGTTTTTGGAAGAAGTTGTGTGCTTTAAATGTACCTATGACTCTATGACCCAGTGACCCATTTTTGGGGGGGAAAACAGTAAATTAGAAAATAATAATGATAATTAGTTGTATCTAGAGTTAAGAGTAGACATGACTAAACTTAGGTTCATTAATTTCAGTGGATCTCCGCTTGAGTAAAACGTAGTTGGATACACCATAAACGACTATCATAGAATAGTAGAGTTAGAAGGGGCATTTAAGGCCATCAAGTCCAACCCCGTGCTCAACACAGGAATCCAAGTTAAAGCATACTTGACAAGTGGCTATCCAGCTGCCTTTGGGGGTTGATGATTATAATAAATCTGCTTATTCATAGGTTTCATTCCGAGATGTAGGTTTTTTTGGATCAAACTTCCCTAACCTTCAGACATTTGCATGCCTTCCAAATCTATACACAAGCACTTGTCCCAGCTGACAAGAGCCAGGATCATCCCACGCTGACCCTTCTCAACCTCCTCGGCTCTGCCTTCGCCGTCAACAGATCCACAGCACAAACAACAAGAGGCTGCTGTTTGTGCAATATGGTATTAACCTGCGGAACTCCCTGTGGGAATGGGCGTTGCTCAGTGGTTAGAGCACCTAACCATGCATGCAGAAGGTGCCAGATCTGATCCCCGATGGCATCTCCAGGCAGGGCTGGGAAAAAGACTCCCCGCCTGAAAACCTGAAGAGCCGCTGCCGGTTAGTGTTGACAGTTCTGAGCTAGGTTGACCGGCGGTCTGACTCAGCATTAGGCAGCTGCCTGGGGTCTTAGGCTACATGGTCGAGAGATGGCAGGGTGTTTTGTCTACACTGACTGGAGATGCTATTGGGGATCGAACCTGAGACCTCGCGCATGCAAGGCGGATGCTCAGCCATGGAGCTGTGGTCCTTTCCTTAAACATAGTGAAGACTCCAGTCCTCAGGGTTCCGGGGAAAAAGAAAGAGCTGATTTAAACAGGAAGCTGCCTTATACCATGTTAGACCTTTGGTCCATCCACCTCAGTGTTGCATACACTGGCTGGCAGCAGCAGCTCTCCAGGGTTTCAGGGCAGGGAGTTTCTCAAGACTGAACCTGGCACCTTCTGCATGCAATGCAGGTGCTCTGCAACTGAGGTACGGCCCTTTCCCTAGACCCCTGAACTGGGCGCAAGCAACAAGGATGCGGCGTCTGACTTGGCACATATTAGCCACGAGAGCCAATGGAACGTCCACATCCAGGGGCAGTCTACCTCAGAAGAATCAGATAATGGGTAGAAACCACTGAGAAGAGGAGGGCGAACAGTTGAAGTACCAGGCAGAACTGCTGCCTTTATGGCACAAAGAAACCATAATCCCATAAGTAATAGCTGTTTATGTGAGGAAAGGGAACAAAAGAAGCGACCTGAAATAAAAGCAAGATGATAAACTGGCCCTCGTTTTCTCCAGGTGACAGGAAAAGGCTGGACAACTGTTTAGGCCAACAATTGAGCTGGCAAAGGTACACTGTGGACTAGTGCCTTGCGTGAGTGTCTTTTTCC
Organism: Rhineura floridana; assembly: GCF_030035675.1. Taxonomy (NCBI): domain Eukaryota; kingdom Metazoa; phylum Chordata; class Lepidosauria; order Squamata; family Rhineuridae; genus Rhineura; species Rhineura floridana. The sequence continues at coordinate 8,452,583 of NC_084497.1, read as the reverse complement.
AAGTCTGAACAAGAGACTCATTATCTGCCCTCGAGTGAGCACAAACGCAAGAGGAGATAGTAACACATTGAAGGGTGCTATGCCAAAAAAAAAAGGCAAGGAACTGAGCAATCAGTCAGAAAGTCACTGGTTCGAATCTCACCTCTGCCATGGCTGAACTCACCAAGTAATCTTAACCAAGCTACTCTCTGTCCAGCTCCAGGTCTAACACCACCACCCACTCTAATACCTCAAAGGGCTGTTAAGGATCAGTGTTTCGATCTGAACATTCAGATAACTGGAAACAATTTTTTATCCTGCCCTTTCATAACAACAACATACCATCATTATCATTAATGCATTCTGACCCATAGAAACAGCACATGGAAAAGTGAGCTGGCTGCAATCCAACAGCCTGATCCAAAAAGCAGGTTTTACTCTGAAGCAAGCCCCAAGGAATCCAGGGAAACTGGCTTCTTTGTAAACTACTTTAGGATTGCACCTAGCCCGTATTTTAGCAACTAATTCCCCATAACACACACCGTAGCATGGGCTGATTTCGAAGTAAGCATACTTAGGCCACAAAATGAAGTATGCACATAGAGAAACCAGGTGTAGAAAAGCGCCACCCACTGAGAACCCTGTGGCATCTTGAGGACTAGAAAGCTGATCACAGCAGACGCTTTTCAGGGATTGTTCAGACCAAGCTCGGGCATGATCTAGGAAAACTTGCGCCAGGGGAAATCTGCCCCGCAAGGCTCACAAGCAACAGTATGTAGAAAGAAAGAAAAAATGAGTTGCGCCTGAACAACAACAGCATAAAGAGGAAACAAGAGTTGCGATGGGTTTGAAAGCAAGTTTCGTGAGGCGATGTGGCCTGGCCTCTTCAAAACCACCCTCCCCACAACGCAGATCTCCTTGGGAGGGGCTCCAAAAGGGTTAGGGATCCGAACCCTTCTTACTCCCAACCCCTCTCACACTGGACAGCCAAGCCAAAACAACAAATCTCCAACCACAAACATCCAACATCCACAGCTTGCCAAGATCAGCCCCTGTACTTTGCACCAGCTCCCTTTGGGAGTGCAGAGTTCAAACCAGCTCCCAGGCCCAGGTGCAAATCGCAAACGCAACATGCTCACGCACACTCACAAAACAAGGGGAGAAAGCTTGAGCCTCCCCAGGCTGCAAATCCCATGCAAATCCCAGTTGCATTGCTCCAAGACACCCCCATTAATACCCCCCAATACAGCTTGCTTGCTTGCCACACACTCACCTGGGCCAGGAATGCTTCCTCTCCCAGCCCAGCCCCCTCAGTGCCCCCAGACTGGCTCAGCTGACAACAGGAAGCCAATTCCATAGGCTGCCCGGCCTGCTCGTCAGAGCCTGGAAGTCTAACCTCCGCTCCGCCCCCCCTCCAGTTTGCAACAGGGACCTCTTAAAGGGACAGGAGCTCAGGGAACATTAAGAACAGGTGGCATTTTAAATTTTAAATACAGGCATCATTATTATTGCATCAAAAAAAATGCAACACACTGGATCAGTAGCTGTCAAATCAAACTGGGGCAGGGAGCACAGTGGAAATATGCCTTATGCATATCAACATCGACTTAGCATTTTGATTTTATTGATGTGCTCTCATTTTGTGTGGCTTTTTACATTTTATTTATTCATTTATTTAACATCCTCCTTTCTTGCCAAAGGTAGCCCAGGGGCACTTTTGAAAGTTTCATTTCTCAAATTCTGAGCAATGGCTGCCAATTTGTTTCTGGGCCCAGTCGAAAGGGCTTGTTTTGTCCTATAAAGCCTTATGTGGCTCAGGACCCCAATACCTCAAGGGCTGAGAGACTTCTACAACTTCCTCAGTGACTACCACGGCCACCACTACTTCCCCAGAAAGCACGGCACCTCCTACAATTTCATCGCCGAGTACCACGGCCATCACTTCCCCAGAAAGCACAGAGACTCCTGCCATTTCCAAAGTGACTACCATGGCCAGCGCTACTTCCCCAGAAAGCAAAGAGCCTCCTGCAACTTCCTCAGTAACTACAGTGGCAACTACTACTTCTCCCTATATGTACCGGACCCTGTGCTCGGCCTCGGAGGCCCTTCTTCATGAGCCCCCTCCAAAAGAGGTGTGGAGGGGTGCAACATGAGAATGTACTGGATGTTGGATGCTGAGATCAAGAGGGGGTGTTGTTTTTCGGTCTTGCATATGGACTATCACCCACACCGGTCTTTGTGGAAGGGTGGGAAGACTCACATCACGAGTTTCCATCTGAAGGCGCACATTTTGGACTATACAGATGAGAAGCCTTATTGTAACTGAATTAGTTTTTATGTTATTGTTTAGCTTTCTTGCTTAGTGTTTGGTGTTTTTGATGTTTTATATGTTTTTTGCTTTGTACGTCGCTCAGAGTGGCTGGGTAGCCAGCCAGATGAGCGACTAAGAAATCGAATAAATAAAAATAAAAATAAAATAAAAAACAGGCCTTCTCAGTGACAGCCCCCCATTTGTGGAACACTCTCCCCAGGAAGGCACGCCTGGCACCATCATTATCTATCTTTAGATGCTGGGCAAAAAAACTGAATCTGTCCAGATTTTGACTAAGATTTGTCAACAAAACAATGGCCCACAGACTGGAAGCGTTCAATATACATCCCAATTCCAAAGAAAGGGGACCCCAGGGAATGCAATAATTATCAAACTGTTGCCGTAATATCCCCTGCAAGTAAAGTAATGCTCATGATTCTACAACAAAGGCTCTTACCATATATGGAGCAAGAAATGCCAGGTGTCGAAGCTCGATTTAGAAAGGGAAGAGGCACCAGAGATCATATTGCAAATATACGCTGGATAATGGAGCAGACCAAGGAATTTCAGAAGAAAATCACCCTGTGCTTTATAGATTACAGCAAAGCCTTTGACTGTGTAGATCATGGGAGCCTATGGAATGCTTTAAAAGAAATGGGGGTGCCACAGCATCTGATTGTCCTGATGTGCAACCTATACTCTGGACAAGAGGCTACTGTAAGGACAGAATATGGAGAAACCGATTGGTTGCCAATCGGAAAGGGTGTGAGACAGGGCTGTCTTTTATCATCCTATTTGTTTAATCTGTACGCAGAACATATCAAAGCAGGACTGGACCAAGATGAAGGAGGTGTGAAAATTGGATGGAGAAATATCAATAATTTAAGATATGCAGACGATACCATACTCTTAGCAGAAACCAGTTATGATTTGAAACGAATGCTGATGAAAGTGAAAGAGGAAAGCACAAAAGCAGGACTACAGCTGACTGTCAAAAAGACTAAAGTAATGACAACAGAAGATTTATGTAACTTTAAAGTTGACAATGAGGACATTGAACTTGTCAAGGATTATCAATAGCTCGGCACAGTCATTAACCAAAATGGAGGCAATAGTCAAGAAATCAGAAGAAGGCTAGGACTGGGGAGGGCAACTATGAGAGAACTACAAAAGGTCCTCAAATGCAAAGATGTATCACTGAACACCAAAGTCAGGATCATTCAGACCACGGTATTCCCGATCTCTATGTATGGATGTGAAAGATGGACAGTGAAAAAAGCAGATAAGAGAAAAATCAACCCATTTGAAATGTGGTGTTGGAGGAGAGCTTTGCGGATACCATGAACCGCAAAAAAGACAAATAATTGGGTGTCAGAACAAATTAAACCAGAACTATCACTAGAAGCTAAAATGATGAAACTGAGGTTATCATACTTTGGACACATAATGAGAAGACATGATTCACTGGAAAAGACAATGATGCTGGGGAAAACAGAAGGGAGTAGAAAAAGAGGAAGGCCAAACAAGAGATGGATTGATTCCACCAAGGAAGCCACAGACCTGAACGTACAAGATCTGATCAGGGTGGCTCACGACAGATGCTCTTGGAGGTTGCTGATTCGTAGGGTCGCCCTAAGTCGTAATCGACTTGGAGGCACATCACAACAACCAAGCATAGCATAAAAACATTAAAGCACATTTCACTCACCCCCACCCCACCCAAAGAATCCTAGAAACTTAAAAGGTGCTGAGAACTGCAGCTCTGTGCGGGGTAAACTATAGTTCCCATGATTCTTGTGCGGGAAACCATGTGCTTTAAAGTTTTGAATGGAAATGGACTGCCGTCAAGTCGATCCCGACTTATGGCGACCCTATGAATAGGGTTTTCCTGGTAAGCGGTATCCAGAGGGGGTTTCTCATTGCCTCCCTCTGAGGCTAGTCCTCCCCAGCTGGCCAGGGCCTGCTCAGCTTGCCACAGCTGCACAAGCCAGCCCCTTCCTGGTCCGCAACTGCCAGCTGGGGGCATCTGGGCTCCTTGGGACTATGTCGCTTGCCCACGGCTGCACAGGTGGCAGGGCACGTCACCCCTGAGCCACTCACTTTGGGAGTGATCTTTAGCCGGCCCTTGAGACACAAGCAGGGATTTGAACTCGCAGCCTCTGGACTCCCAGCCAGGCTCTCCTCCCCACGGTGCTTTAGCATGTTCTAAATGAGAACAAGCAGTCAGCTGTTTGTTACCTGGATTAAGAACACAGAGTTTTGTGGCATGTTAAAAGGGCTTTCTGTCTTGCAAGCAAAGGGAGATTTCGGGGTTTTGCAGTTGGCCTGCAAGCCTGCTGTCGATGTGGATGCGAGAGACACAGACATGCTGGCTTTTCATCAGGAGAGCCTATCAAAATGGGCACTGCGGTGAAAAGCAACAGGCCCATCAACACCAGCCCCTGACAAAAGTAACCAGGTTCCATTGGCTAATCTTAATGCAACGACCTCCCAAGAGAAAATGTTTTATAGATGCTCTGTCTATAGGAGGTGCCCACCTCCCAAAAGTGTGCAGGTGGGGCATCTGACACGCTACATGATTTTGAAGCTGTAGCCTCTTTTAGGGGCTGGGTGGTTCCACCGCTGATATATTTAATGTGTTTTTAACTTTGGTTTAAGGTTTTTATACCAGTTTTAACTTTTTTTTTTTGTAGCTTGTAAGTCGTTTGGGGTTCACTTTTGTAGGAAAAGCAACAAAGAAATTTAATAAATAAATAAAAAGGGCTGTGCGTACCCACTGCATAAAAATGGCATTTGAACAATCAGCTGAAACTAAAACTAAATTCTTCTGACATTCACCAAGCAATTTAAAAATAATATTAAAAGTGCGGCTATGCCGTCTGGGGCTGATGGGAGGCAGGAGTCCAGCAACATCTGGAGGGTGCCAGGTTCCCCATCCCTGCTCCACTGCCATGAGACGGAGGTAGAACCTCCATTTACAGAGGAAGTCTAACTCAGATTACTAGACGCAGGCGATTGCCATCATGCCCTGGTTACAGGGAGTCCATGAAACCAGTGAACCTGGTTATAAGCTGATTTTGCAAGGCAACACTCATTATGGAAACTAATCGAACAGAAACTCCCATGTTCAGCTGCAGCCTACCTGCCTGCAGAGCAGACCTCAGAGGGGGGCTCTCAGCTTCGCATGCCTTGTGGAAAATGCTGGATGATGATAATTGGCCTGATCCTACAAGCCAAGTTCTGACATCCTGGTTGTTGTTGTTATGTGCCTTCAAGTCGATTACGACTTATGGCGACCCTATGAATCAGCGACCTCCAAGAGCATCTGTCATGAATCACCCCGTTCAGATCTTGTAAGTTCAGGTCTGTGGCTTCCTTGATGGAATCAATCCATCTCTTGTTTGGCCTTCCTCTTTTTCTACTTCCTTCTGTTTTTCCAAGCATTATTATCTTTTCTAATGAATCATGTCTTCTCGTGATGTGTCCAAAGATTACTTAACCCAGGAGTCAGGCTATGTATTAATTGCTCAGCGATTCAGAGTATGTGACTCTCGCCCTTGTAAATTTAACACACGTGGGTGAATTCTGGCCCCTCCTCACGGTATCGCACCCCCACCCACCCCAGACTTTAATTTCACAACTCTGGGCAAAATTAATAAAAAAAACCTGGTATACAAATGAAACAGAATACATTGCATTAAACAGCAATACACAGGCTTTTGCCAACCTGGTGCGCCTCAGATGCTGCTGCTGATGTATCTGCCATCATCCCGGACCAAGTTTGCTGAGGATGCCAAATCGGGCAGGGTGGTTAAAGCAAAAAAAAGGATTGTAAGGTCTCCAAAATGAGGGAACGGGCAGTAAAATGGCAAATGCGCTTCAGCATTAGCAAGCATAAAGTCAGAACACACACACACAAATATATAAATTTCACATTTATATTCTCACAGGGACTGAAGCAGGGGGTGACTGACCAGGAATGAGACCTTGGGGTTGCAGCGGACAGCTCGATGAGGATGTCGACCCAGTGGGCGGCCGCTGTGGAAAAGGCAAATTCGATGCGAGGGATCATTAGGAAAGGGATTGAAAATAAAGCTGCTGATATCCTAATGCCGTTGGACAAATCTATGCTGCGGCCATATTTGGAATACTTTGCCCAGTTCTGGTCGCCTCACCGCAAAAAGGAGATTGTAGAGCTGGAAAAGGTTCAGAAAAGGGCAACCTGAAGGATCAAGTAGCTCCCCTCGGAGGAAAGGCTGCAGCGTTTGGGGCTTTTTAGGTTCGAGCAAAGGCGAGTCAGAGGCGACATGATGGAAGCGCATAAAATGATGCATGGTGCGGAGAGAGTGCACAGCGGAAAGTTTTTTCTCTCTCTCTCTCGTAAAACTAAAATTCGTGGACTTCCAATGAAGCTGAATGTTGAGAGATTCAGGACAGACAAAAGGAAGGATTTCTTGACACAGCGCAGTGAGAGTGGATTCATCTGCAAGTCTAATCTATGACTGTCTTCTCAGAAATCAACCGCATTGTGGTTTTATTTTTGTTTTCTTAATTTTAAGTATTTTATACCTCCCGTCACATTTCAGTTTCTAAAAAGAATTTTTAAAAGGCCAGGCTAAAAGCAGCATAAAACAGGCAGCACAATTAAAACTGCACCTAAAAAAGAACATTTCATCCTCCTTACATACAGCCCTGTCAAGTAGGCTAAGCCCTTGGGCCACTCACTGCCTCTCAGCCTCATGAAAACCTTATCCATAGGGTCGCCATAAGTCAGAATTGACTTGAAAGCAGTACATTTACATTTATGCTGTTTATCGACAAATACACTCCACACATGGCCAGAAACCGTGGGGACCAACTGGTGCCTACCTTGTTGTCTATGTAGAAATAAGCTCTGCATGTGCCCAGAAACCCTGGGGACCGACTTGCACCTACCTTGCTCTATATGGAGAAATACACTCTGCACGTGGCCAGAAACCCACATGGGAGCAAACTGTTGTTAGCCTGCTGCCGAGAGGGGATGCAATTTGCATGTGCCTAGAAACCCTGAGGGCCAAAATATGGCTACTATGTTATCTATGGAGAAATACACTCAGCACATGGCCAGAGCCCCGGGGGGGGGATATGCTTACCTTGTTATCTATGGGGCAATACATTCTGCACGTGCCCAGAAACCCTGGGAACCGACTTGTGCCTGCCTTGCTGTCTATAGCAAAATACACTCTGCACGTGGCCAGAAACCCAAGCGAGAGCAGACTGTCCCTACCCTACTGTTGGGGGGGGATGCACTCTGTACGTGCCCAGAAGCCCGGGGGTGGCAACATATGCCTACTTTGCTATATATGGATTTCTGCACTCTGCACATGCTCAGGGGCGCTGCCCTGCAGCCGCACCTACTAGGAGAGGCAGCCAGAGAGCTCCTCCTCGAAAGAGAGGGGCTGAGGGAGGCCTATAGGGGCGTGGCCTAGAGCGAGCCGTGGGGCGGGGCCGTCTGGGTGCCTCTTCCCAAATCGAAGCAGAGGAGAGGCGGAGCTGGAGCAGGGAGGCGGAAGGAGGAGCCCGTTTCCAAGGAAACCAGCTTCCTCCTCCAAGACGACACACGCACGTACGCCACGCAAAACAGCTGTCGAGGTCGCGCCGTGCGTGAGCCGCGCCTCAACCCGGAAGCGAGTGAGCTGGGCGGTGTGTATGGCAGAAGGCAAACCGCGGCGGCGAGGTTGAGCCAGGAGGAAAACTTTCCCCGTCGCGACCCCCGCTCACGGCCCCCCCGCCCTAGTGGCCCCACACAGCGCCCGGCATGTGAGGCGTTGTGGAGGTGGGCGGGGCCTTTGTGCAGGGGGCGGGGATAGGCGGTGGAGCGAGAGGCTTCGTCTGTCGGGGGTGGGTCCTTTTAGGGGAGGCTGTTTTGGATGGGGAGGGGCTTATTGTGGGTGGGGCTTTCTCCAACTGGGGTGGGGCCTGTTGAGAGCAGGGGTGGGTGGTTTTGAAAGGGGGGGCTGTTTGGAGTGGGAGAGGTTGGTATTAAATGAGGCGGAGTCTGTTGGGGGCGTAGGACGTTACTGAATGGGGTTGGGTGGGGGTCCCTTAGAAAACAGGTGGGCTGGACTATTCTTCTGGGGGAGGGGGGGTTAAGCTCAACATGTTCTTCTCGAGTCTCATAGACATCTACCCCCTAGGAAAGGCAGCCCTCCTGCTGCTGTTTTGTCCTTTGCTGCTGCATGCAGAGATTACCTGGGGGGGGATTTTCCTTCACCCGCCCTTCCCCTGCAGAGATGCCACCCTCAGCTGCGCCCTTCCTGGTGGGTCCTCATTGCTTGCCTGAAGCACTTCCCCAAAGTTGATGTGGCAAGGCCTCTTCTTGCTCCGTCATCCTTCTTGCCACCCTCACCCTCCTCTTCTTCCCCGTCAGGCTAGAAGCCCCGTGATAAGATGGAGCCCACTGCCTCAGCTGTCTTTTGCAGCCGAGTGCTCGGCATGGTCAACTCAGAGGACGTGAATGCCATCATCCTGGCTCAAAAGAACATGTGAGTGGCCTGCTGGCTTTTATACATATATATTGTGACACTGTGCTTATCCACTGTGGCACCATTTCTTTTTCCTAATTCACATTCTGTCTCCGTTTCCGACCTAATAATAGCCAAATACTAGGGAAGCAATACTTCACATGATTTGGAAACTATATTTCTGTTAATGCAGCCTAAAATAGCATTTGCCTTTTCTGCAGTCACATCTCACTATTGGCTCATATTCAGCTTGTGATCAACAACAATCCCAAGATCCTTCTCGCTGCTGTTGCTGAGTCAAGTATCCCCCATCTTGTAACTGTGCACTTGGTTCCTTTTTCCTAAGTGTAGACGCTTGCACTTACCCATATTAAAATTTATTCTGTTGTTTTCAGTCCCATTCTCCAGCCTACCATGATCACTTTGAATTTTGTTTCTGGCCTCCAGGGTATTAGCTATCCTTCCCAATTTTGTATCACCTGCAAATCTGATAAGCATTCCCTGCACCTCCTCATCCAAGTCATTAATAAAAATGTTGAAGAGCACTAGGCCCAGGACAGAGCACTGTGGTACCCCACACGTTATCTCCCCACAGTTTGAGAAGGAACCATTGATAAGCGCTCTTTGAGTACGATTCTCTAGCCAGCTATGGGCCCACCTGATAGTTGTTCCATCCAGCCCCAATTTTTCTAGCTTGCTAATCAGAATATCATGGGGCACTTTGTCGAAAGCTTTGCTGAAGTGAAGATATTCAGGTCGAGCATTCCTGATCCTTACCTCTGGTTAAATGTTGGAAGATCCAGAACAAACTAACAGGTAGTAGTTCCTCATATAGCGCACAGCACTATGGAATTTGCTCCCAGAAGAGGTAGCAAAGGCTACCAACCTGGATAGCTTTGAAAGATTAGACAGATTCGTAGAGGATATTCCTATGAATGGCAACTAGCCACAATGGCTCTTGTCCTACCTTCACTGACAGAGATTGCATGCCTCTCTGAGTGCCCGTTGCTGGGAATCGCAGGTGAGGAGAGCTGCTCTTACACTCAGGCCCTACTTGGGGGCATCCAAGTTGGCCATTGTGAGGACAGGATGCTGGACTAGATGGGCCTCTTTTGGCCTGATCCAACCGGATGCTTCTTATGTTCTTATGCTTGCTTGTAGCTCCTGAAAGAAGGTGTCCCTAAATCCTTGTATTTGAAACCTATTTCTTGAGCCAGCCCCAAAGCAAACTGGTTGTCTTCCTCTCCAGGCTTGACCGATTTGAGAAAACCAACGAGATGCTGCTCAACTTCAACAACCTGTCTGGCGTCCGCATGCAGCAGATGAGCGAGCAGTTCCTCCACCACACGCGGACGCTAGTGGAGATGAAGAAAGACCTGGACAGCATCTTCCGGAGAATCAGGTGAAGCAGGTCGACGCATGCATCTTTTGGCCATTGAGGGTTTCCCTCCCTGGCTTTAAGGACTTAGCCAGGCCTTGCTCACCTGCTTCTGAGCCCTGTCTGGAGCTGAGAGTCTTAGCAAGGTGCATCCTAAGATTGGAGGTAGCTCATACGTGTCATAAGGTCTGCAGTGCCTTGCATAAGCATAGTCTTAGCTAGTGTGGTATAGATAGGGGCGGCTAATCTACGGTCCCTGGATCTTACTGAACTACAAATCCCATCTTCCCTGACCATTAGCTGTGGTGGCTGATGGGAGTTGTCTTCCAGCAACAACTGGCAGGCCACAGGTTTCTCCATCCCTGATCTATGAAGAGGCATTCCAGTCTCTCTCTCTCTCTCTCTCTCTCTCTCTCTCTCAGGAGGGAATGCATCTTCTAAATAGAGACGTCCTTCTATCCCTTGCATGCAGTAAGAAACGCTGCTTCATAGAGTAGGGCTGGGGAACCTGTGGCCCTCCAGATCTTGCTGAACTACAACTCCCATCATTCCATGCTGTTGGCCATGGTGGCTGTGGCTACCAGGAAGTGTAGTTCAACAAAATGTGCAGGACCACAAGTTAGCCACCCCTGGTGTAGGGCGTCAGGCTAGGGCCTGAAAGACCAGGGTTTGAATCCCGACTTCATCACAAAGCTCACGGAGCACCCTTGGCCAATCACTTCACTCTGAGCCTATCCTACCTCACAGGGTGGTTGTGAGGATAAAACAGGGGGGGGGGATAACTATGTTCCTTGAGCTCCTCGAAGAAAAGATGGGATATAAACAAAATCACAAATAAAAATAACCTCTCTTCTGCTGAAGGGTTGGAAACTGTTTCCACCACACCTTTTTCTTCCACATTATTAATAACACTTTCTTACCCATGGTTCTTTCTGCTTCACACAGGACGCTGAAAGGAAAGCTAGCAAAACAGTATCCAGAGGCATTTAGCAGTGAGTACCGGAACACACACACTCTCTCTGCTTAATATTTTAACTGTGGTTCATGATCCTAGTTCTCAAGACAGAATTTTGCCTTCCATCTAGTAGTAGTAGTGGTAATAATAACAACTATGATTAACTTGCATGTTTCACAATAGTTTTGGGGGGACATTTGAGCCTGAGGGCTGCATTCCCTTCCGGTGGTGGCCGGGGCCAGCAGCAAGAGTGGGTGGAGCAGCAAATGTAAATTTTACCTTTGAACAGGAGGCTAGTTTCTATACACACTCCTCACTATTCTCCATCCAGGCAAGCAAGAAGCATTGTAAGAGTTCAAGAACACACCCCAACCCAGACCAAGATCTATTGGTCTGGAAAACGTTTCCCTCCACACTGGCCAAATCATAGAATAGTAGAGTTGGAAGGGGCCTATAAGGCCTTCGAGATCGCTGCCGCCGCCCTCTCAAGGCAGGAATTGAACTTAAAGCATACCTGAAAGTTGGCTGTCCAGCTGCCTCTTGAATGCCTCCAGTGTTGGGGAGCCCACCACCTCCCTCGGTCATTGGTTCCATTGTCGTACTGTTCTAACAGTTAAGGAAGTTATTCTTGATGTTCAGCCGAAATCTGCCTTCCTGTCACTTGAGCCCATTATTCCGTGTCCTGCACTCTGGGATGATCGAGAAGAAATCCTGGCCCTCCTCTATGTGACAACCTTTGAAGGACTTGAAGAGTGCAATTCTATTTCCCCTCAGTCTTCTCTTCTCAAGGCTAAACATGCCCAGTTCTTTCAATCTCTTCCTATAGGGCTTTGTTTCTAGTCCCCTGATCATCCTCATTGCCCTCCTCTGAACTTGTTCCAGTTTGTCTGCGTTCTTCTGTCCAGAACTGGAGGCAGTACTCAAGATGAGGCCTAACCAGTGCCAAATAGAGCGGAACTAGTAGTTAATGCAGCCTAAAATAGCATTTGCCTTTTTTGCAGCCACATCGTACTATTGGCTCACTCATTCACTCAAGGGCTCCTTCTCGGAGGAAGGGCAGGATATAAAGTTAATAAATAAATCAATAAAGGTGTGAAGCAGGGCTGGTGAGGCAGGTGATCTGGGGAGAGTCCCAAAGGTCAGACAGAGAGGTCTGGAGGGCTGCATTTGGCCCCTAGGGTTTCTCAACCCCAAGAGCATTCCAAGCATTTCACTTACATTGATTGATTTTGATTCATTCATAGAACGCCCTCCATCCAGTCTGGCTCAGAGGGAGGTCTGTGAAACAAAAATTAAATAACCAATGCACTTGCGTTTCTAAATCTGCTCCAGAGAGTTGGTTGGGGGGAACCCATAACAAATTTGGGGGAGGCATGCCAGGGAAGGAAAGTGAAGAGAGGTTCCATTACACCCCTGAAGTCCCTGCATGAAAGGGTGACCGGGTTTGATCCAGAGGTCCAGAATATGGCTAGAGGCATGCACAGTCATGTCTTGCAATAGTCTCTATTAAGTTCTGTATTAATATTTGTTATTCTTCACCATCCTGAGTTTGTCTGGCATCACCTCTGTTTAACTTTTGCTGCTGGCCCTTGTGACTGGTAGGGCGGAAGGCAGGAGTCCAAACAGTAGGCGGAGCCAGAGCCAATGGCAGGCGGAGCTGTGAGGCGTCCTTCCCTGGCTCTCCCTGTCAGGTTCCTACCTGCGCGTGGCTACTGCCTGTCACTAGGCACCACCAGGGACTCCACCAGTCCGGACTGTCCTTTTTTATTGTTTCTCTCCCTGCTCTAGCACAGATCTCAACAGATCTCCCTGCTAGGCAACCACCAGTCACGTCCTAATACTAGTATTCCCAGAGACTCTGAATACTGGTATTGTTATTCTCTTCACCGCTGCCACCATTTGTTACAGTTTCCCTTCAGCCTTGGTCATTACCTTACCCTCCCTTCTGGTCTGTGAAACCCCAGCCAAGGATCAGGCCTTTGGTAAACCAAATTAAGTATTTATTAAAGATAACAAAGCTAACAAGATTAACAAGATTTCTTCTTAAGGCACATAAGCATATGGTTTTACTCAATACTAATCCGAACTCCACCCCCCTCCTTCTCCATTCTCTCCTGGTAAACCACTCTCTCAAACCCCACCAAGCAACCTATCAACATCCACTCCAACGTTCACCACCTCACATCCACCCAGATTTACCTGTCACTCTTCCTTTTATACTCTCAGCCATTTTAAAACACTCAGCCAATCATCCAGCATTCTACTGCCCATTCACTCCCCCTCCTCTTTCACTCCACTTACCATGTATCTTCTAAACAACAACACTTACCATATATACATTAATATAGGAACATCACAGGAGCCAACTCAGTTCTAGTCTTGTCCCCATTCTCCTCCTCCCTGCTCAGTTCTACAAAGCGCCACAGCGAGACTGAGCAGGCAGGTGGGGGCTGGATGACGACAGAAGGCGATTGTTGGAGCAGTGTCCCCTTTGCCCTCATGGAGAAGCCTGCGATGCCTCTGTACAGTTCATGCCTGTACTGCACAGACAGCAAAACTGATAACCAAAGACTGGTGATTTAGCCTTCCTTCCGCAGCCAAATGCACGTTTTAGAAAAGTGTCGGCAGTCCTCCTTTCGTTATAATGTCATGTACATCGTAGAAATCTAATACCCCCCTTGCCTGAGCAAGTCTTGTGTGTCAGATTTTGTTACGCCTTTAACAATTGAACTCTGTTAATTTTTTATTCTTGGCCTCCACCCCAGAATCGTAAAAAAAACCCAGTCCAGCAACAATAATTTCCTAAGCATTCAAACAGCACCAGCATTATTTTGGCGGCCTCCGCAACGGTCCTGTAGGGTAGACCAGCTTTGTGCCTTCCATAGAATGGACAGAGCCTGAGACGGAGACAATGCCTGCATTTGTTATGTTGGCATAGCTGGTGTGGCCCTCTCTAGCCTCCCCTGATGTTCTGCAACAATCCCTCTCTTATCTATCTGTCTCCCTCCTTGCTATTATAATTCACAGATATCCACGAATCCCCTATCCTGGAAGATGATGACTTTGACCCGATCCCCAAAAGCACCGCCACAACCATTGCTACCTCGGAGCAGAGCACGGAGTCCTGCGATACCAGCCCGGACATCATCTCCCCCTCTACCAGCCACGACTTCGAAGACCTGTCCCAGGGCCCCTATGACTCGCCAGCTGTGAACGGGCAGAGTGTAACAGACGACGACAATGAGACGGACTAGTCCGTGCAAGTTAAGCTTTTAGGGGTGGGGGACGGGGTGTAGGTGGGCCTTCCCCACCCCCTACTTGCTGCTGGACTTGCAAATTGGAGACCCTTCTTTTTTTAAAAAAAATCTGTACTTTCTGTGTTGTCTTGGCCAACTGTTTCTGCGTCTCGCAGGCAGCGAAGGGAGCATGAACAAAGGGGCTTTTTGCATGAACCGCCATCTTCCTTGCAGTGCTGGTCTGTGATTTTTATGCCAAATAAGCAAAACGGCAAGTGGCCCGTTCACATTTGGGGTGTGTGTGAGGGAATGGCTTAAACGGGGATGCCCAGTTGCACAACTGGGCATTTGCACCAAGGGCTGACTGCAACCTCCCGGCCAACAATAACCACACTTAAGACATGCATATATGTACGCAGGCACTCCAGGGAGGAGGCTGTAATTGGGATACCATCAGCCCAAACTGTGCGGCTTTCATAAAAACAGCAAATGTGTCACCCGCTCGCACCTGCAACTGCTCTCAGCTGGTTCATTCTTTACCCTGTAAACAGAGTAGCCTGTAACTCAATCCTCTAAGTAACATTATACTCGGAGTAGGCCCATTTGAAATGAATTGACATGGCTAACATTAATTCTGATGGGTCTGTTCCTGTTTGAAACAACCTCCTACGATAACAGCCTGCTGTAGTGGGCTTGGTTGTACCCTGCGACCACGCAAGGAAATCTTTGAGGGATGGAGGGAGTTCCTAGTGAGAATGAGTGACAATGAATGATAGAGGGGTTTATCCCCTGCTGCCATCCTGTTTTAACAGGGATGAGCATTAATAGCAGAACGCAGTTATTTCTCCCTGTTATTTGAAGCAAGCCATGTTCCTGTGCAGTCTCCATTCATGCATGGGGCTGAGATGTCGAATGGGTTGTGCCTTCCCCCCCCAAAGAAAACCGCTCTTTGGGCCGAGATCTGGTCACCTGTCTCAGTATGCTTGCTAACTCAGTAAGGGTCGGAGCGCACAGTAATCTCTGTTGCTAGTTCCTTGTAACTCCCCCTCAGAGTCTTGCACAACTTTTTTCATCTTCTGACAACACACTTTATAATTACACAAGCGCCATCTTAAGCGGAGGTTGCTGACCGCCTCAGCCCACCTGTTATATGTCATGTTTTAACAGTCAAATAGGTACCTTCCTGGCTTATGTCCAGCGTTGGTCCTGCTTGAAGTAGCCCCACTGAAACTAATGGATGTAACTAACTTTGGTCCCTTCCTTTCCCAGGACTGCTCTAAGTAGGACTGAGCTGGATATGATCCCCTGTTCTGTTTGGATGCCCACCTTTGATGATACCATCAGTTACTGTATTGCTGATGAGCGTCCACATCTGTTGTGTTTGCTTTTTAAGCCCCCTATGTGTACCGCCGTTTGTATTAACAGTTCCCCTTTCCGGAACTTGGGTAACAACTAAATTTGTTGAGTGGAGGTTGGAACAAGAACCACTTCCATCCTGAAATGCATTATAATTCAAAGAAGAAAAATAATATTTTTGTACGGCTAACAAGTTTACAGAGATTAATAAGGAGGTACTATTAACCAATAAAAGAGTTAATTGATAGATCTGGTGTTTCTAATAATGACATGTGTGCTCTGGTGTACAAAACTTTTATTATACTGTAATTTATTGCTTTGTATCAGGGGCGGGGAATGTTTTTTCAGCCCAAGGGCTGAGTGCCGTTCTGGGCAGCCTTCCAGGGGCCACATGCCAGAGGTGGGCAGGGCCAGAGGCAGATGCGGATGGAGCAATGAATGTAACGTTTTCCCTTTGTACAGTAGGCTAGCATCTACACACTCACGCACCTCCGTCTAGTTAAGCAAGAGCGATTATCGGTTCAAGGACACGTCTCAGCTGGGGAAAAACGCTCAAAAAGGGTTCAGAGCAGGGCCAGGAAGTGAAGAGTCCCGAGGGCAAAATACACAGGCCAAGAGGGCCAGATTCAGCCCCTGGGGCTGAAGTTCCACATCCCTGCTTTATTTTTGGACTAATCAAAATGTCACAAAACGGCAAGCAAGTTTTCAAGTTATCAAGTGCTGTTTGTCAGCCTGGCTATTAGGCCGAGCTGGGCGTACAACATCAAGCCAATTTTAGTTCCTTGTGGTTTTTACCTTCTCTCGCTCCCCCTGCACGACTTTTCCTGCTTTGCAAAGCTTTGAGACCAATGTTCTGCAGAACTCTAAAGGTTGCTGGTGGGTTTTGTGTGTGTGATATTTTGGTCTGATCCAAAGTAGTCCCAACGGTGGCTTTTGGCATTTTTACTTATGGATCACCGCAGTTTCCTTTGAGTTTTGTACTCTTATTTTAATAGGCATGTGATAGATTGATGGCCGATGGTGTTTTTATTTATTTGGAGCGTTTTCCTCCCCGGTTCTTTAGCTGAAACCCACCTCCTGAATGCAGCATCAAGATGCAGTAGTAAGAGAGCTGCTACTCTCCAGTTTAACAATCTGAAAGACACAACACATGTCGGGGGGGGAGATGGGAAGGGAGGAGGGGGGAAAAGCAACCTCAGGCACCAGTTTTTAAATTTACAGTCTTGATAAGGACAAGCTAGGACAGAAACAGTCCTGGATGTCTGATGAAATGGCTGCCACCAGGTGACATTTGAAGGAAGGCCAAAGGCAGCTGGCCTCTCAGCAGAGCTGTTGGTGCAGCCCTGCTTCTGTCTCCCTTTGCTGCTGCTAGATGACAGTTGAGGTTTGTTAAGTTCTGTATTCTGTCTATAATATGTAAAATATTAGCCATATGATATTGTGTGTTTTGTTGATTCTTTACAGGGATTACGGTTGCAATCCGAACCTCCTTACCTGGGAGTAAGTCCCGTTGAATTCAATAGAACCTATCTCTGAGTAGACTTCTGAGTCAGATTGTACTGTAAGACAAAAAGATAGTGAAGTCTTCACAGAAAACATTTTGGTTTCTGCTGCCTTTTGCGGCTCTAAACCTCCATCAGAACAGCTGAAGAAGGCAGATGCTGAAGCATTTTGCTTTTAAAGGCTTTATTTCCCCACTGCAACGTGGTTTAACACAAGGATGGGACCTTCCCAGTCCTATTGGACCCCAAGTCCCATCCTCTCTGCCCGTCCGCCATGCTTGCTGGGGCTAAGGGAAGTTGTAGTCCAGCAACATCTGGAGGGCCATAATAGTCTCCCACCTCTGCTCTAGGAGACATTCCCTTCTCACAGGTGGGAATGCCTCTTCAAAATAGAGGCATTCCTCCATCTCTCACATTCAGTAGGGAATGCAGCTACGTCGGTCAGGAATGAGCAACATCTGTGGCCCTCCAGATGCTGCTGGACTCCCAAACTCTCATCCTCCCTGAGCACAGGCCAGGTTGGCTGTTGATACTGATACAAGTTAAGGAGAGTCCAACAAGATCTGGAGCGCTACAGATGTTACCCCACACTTTTTAGCAATCAGCTGCATCCTTCTGGGAACCACAACAAAGTTGTCCGAAGCACTGTTTGATGCTTAAGTTTATATCATATTCATAATATATATATCAAATGGTATTCTACCGACCTAATAATAGTGTTTTTATTAAACAATGTCTTATTTGTTAATATGTTAACGTGCAAAAACAATGGTATGTATTACGCTGATTATGAGATTGTTAGATGTTCTATACAGCTAAGGCATACTTAAGAGTAAACCCATTGAAATCAATGGGTGTGATCAATCATTTTGCTATTTAATATGTTACATGCCAAAAAAATGGTGTGTATTATGCTAATTATGAGGGTGTTATTGTTTAATGTTCTAGGGTTCTGTGTACTTAAGAGTAAACCCATCGAAATCAATGGGTGTGATTCAGAGCTTGGAAAAGTTACTTTTTTTTTAAACTACAAGTCCCATCAGCCAACCCAGTGGCCGTGCTGGCTGGGGCTGATGGGAGTTGTAGTTTAAAAAAAGTAACTTTTCCAAGGTCTGGTGTGATTAATAAGTTTAGTCGGTTGGCTTCAATGGGCCGCCTCTGACTGAGTTTTACTCAGAGCAGATCCACCGAGTTGTTTCCAGTTTTAGTCCTACTCAGAGCAGACCCATTGAAAGTGACTGTGAGGGCCATTTCCATGCGTCTGCTCTTGAGTAGAACTTAATTGGCTGCAACCCACTGAAATAAGTGATGTCCTTTTTATTTCAATAGGTCTACTCTTGAGTGAGACTTCGGGGCGCAACTGCTCTCTCGAGTAAGGTCGGGATTTATACACAGGGCCGCCAGTTTTGCCGTTGGGACTCCAACTCCCGTCATCCCTTGCCCATCGCGAGAGTTGGGGAGCGACAGCGAACTGTGCGGCGGCTACGAAGATTGTGCGTGTTTCTCTATCCCTCTACCTCTATGGTAACTTCCGGTTTGCGGGGAGCGGAGGGCCGGAAGTCGCTCTTGGGCAGAGGACGGCTAGGAGTGGCTGGAGCGCTTGCGCACGCGCGCCAGAGGGAGAGCGGGGCGGGCAAGATGGCGGCTGCCGGCAGCGGCCCGGTGGAGGTGGCGCTGGTGTCGGCGGCGGAGGCGGCTGCCTCGTCAGGCGGAGGCGGCTGCTGCTCGGTGTGGGACGTGGGCTCCGGGGCGTCGGTGGCCGGGTACCGCGGGGGCAGCTGCGCCGCTCGCGGGCTGGCCCTGCTGGGCGGGGAGCACCTCCTCGGGGCGCAGCTGGGCAAGGCCTGCGTGGGCGCCTGGGAGCTCCAGAGGAAGGTAACACCGCGGGGGGAGGGAAGAGTGCGCATGCGCGGCCCTGGCAGCCTTAGGGGGGAGGGTTGGCGGGGGCCCTGCACACAGTAGGTAGGAGTGCGTGCCTCTTCCTCTCCCCACCCATGTGGGAATAACCCTCCCCATAGGGATCCCCCAAAAGCCCCCCCCACGAGTCCTCATCCTCAGGAAGCCCCATTCCTCTTGAAAATGAACCCCCTATGGCAATCTTCCTCAGGAAGCCCCCACATAAGAACATGGACTCCCCTCCCAGTCCTCCTTCTCAGGAAGGGCCTCTTGGAAATGAATCCCCAATGGGAATACTCAGGAAGCCCCCCCCATGGGAATATGGACTCCCCCCAAGCCCTCATTCTCAAGAAGTCTCCAGAGATGAATCTACTGCAGGAATACTCAGGAAGCCCCCACACCCATAGAAGCATGGCCTCCCCTCCCCTGAGTCCTCATCCTCAAGAAGCCCCATCTTTCTTGGAAATGAACCCCCTATGGCAATCTTCCTCGGGAAGCCCCCCCCCAGTAGGAATATGGACTCCCCATCCTAGGAATCCTCATCTTTAGGGACCTCCCCTTTAGAAATGAGCCCCCTATGGGAATTTTCCTCTGGAAGCTCCCCCCCCCCCCAGTTCTCATCCTTGGTAATCCCTCATTGAAATGGCCTCTCCATGGGAATTCTTAAGAAGGTGCCCATAAAAATATGTCTTCCTCAGGAATTTCCCCCCATGGGAATTGTTCTCCTCAGACAGCCCCCCCATCAGGAAGTCCCCCCTTACAGAAATATGTAGGAGACTTTCTCCCTTGGAAATCCAGCCCCCCTATAACTCTGGGTTGCATCCCACCAAGTTCTACTCAGAATAGACCATTGAAATGAATGAACCAAAGTTAGTCGTCAGTGGGTGTGGGCCTCCCATAGACCCATCTCTCCCTGTAACCCCCATCTCTTGAACAGGATGGATACCCTCCCATCACATGCACACACACACACACATGTGAATGCCCGGGGAAGTTAGATAAATCAAATGGGGTGCAATGGGGCAGATAGCTGTCCTCTAGAGAGCCTCCTTCTCAATAGGTCCAGGGGGTGGGAGGGAACTTAAGGAAGCCCAATTTTGTCTGCACTAGCTGGCAGCTACACTCTAGAGTTTCAAATGGGGCACGTTCCCATCCCTACCTGAAGATGATCAGAGACTGAACCTGGTGTTTTCTGCATACAGAACAGATGCTCCGGGTTCTCCCTTCCGGTCCCTACTGCAGGCATGAGACAGAAGAATGCCTCTGTTTAGAAGGGACGGTGGGAGTTGTAGTCCAACAACATCTGCAGGGCCACAGCTTCCCCATACCTGACCTAAGAGGCAGCATTCTCTGCTGCATGCAAGAAATTGAGGCGAATGCCTCTACAGTAGGGCCTCACTCATACAGCGGGTTACGTTCCAGACCCTCACCTAAAAGCAAAACCTGCCTAAAAGTGGAACTCCTTCAATAAAATGGCGCCCGATGCCCAAAAAATGCTGTTAAAGCTGAACAAGTGCCGTATGAGTGGGGCCTTACTCTAATTTTAGCCACTGTATTAGCGGAATGCCAAAAATCAGGGCCCTACTGTATTTAGAAGAGGCATTCCCTTCTGGAGAAAGGGAAATGCTGCTTAGAGCAGGGACTGGGAGCATCGGTGGCCCTTCAGATGTTGTTGGGCTCCAACCCGCAGCAGCCAGCATGACCAGTGTTCAGGGACAATGGGAGTTGTAGTCCAACAACATGTGGAGTGCCACAGATGTTCCCCTTCCTTATCTAAGGGCTCATCCAGACGACTGCAAAATGTGTGACACGCTCACTATGTGTGTTCATTATTTTTCGGTCGTCCAAATGACGTCTTGCGCTGTTACGCATTTTCTCGGGTTAAATCCGCTCCTTGCAATACCGGCAAAAATGCGATTTGCTGTTTAAAATCGGGAATCATCCGCTGTGCCTTCAGGAGTTAGGATGCAATACCGCGCACCTTACAGCTGATGGGCAGTTCTTGGGCGGTTCCCCTTGCCCCTTCTCCTCATTCCAGCCAATCACGTATCTGCACTTTTGCGCATGTGCGAGAATAAGCCTGGGGAAATTGAACCAATCATCGCAATGGTGGGGTGTTGGGGGGGGCGTCTGCAACTACTGCGGAGATGCATTTTATTTTTTGCCAGCCTGCAAACTGGGCGGCCGCTCTGGGTGAGATCTGCAATGCACAGCAAGCGAGAAAGGGGGGGTGTTCGGTTTCAGCCTTCCTCCGAAAGTGTTGTCAATTTCATTCTACTTGCTGGGTTTTTTGCTTCAAATCAGAAAATCATACATTTGTTTAAGTGTAATATCGCAAATGCAAACAAGAAAAGGGCTTTTGGTTGGTTTCAAGCCTGCTCCGGAAAGCTTTGTCAATTTCATTCTCTGTGGGAAGGAAAGGGAGAAGGGGGGGACAAGTTTCTTGCTTTTTTGGAGAAATAAGTGCATTGCCAGCGTGTGTGTCTCCTTAAATATCAATAAAGGCAGAAAAGCATATATTTCTTTAAGTGTAATATCGCAAATACAAACAAGAAAAGGGCTTCTGGTCCATTCCAGCCTGCTGGAAAGCTTTGTCAATTTCATTCTCCTAGGAAGGCAAGCGTGAAACCGATCAGCAGCCTTTCCTTCTAGGCAAGAACTCCTTTACAGCCATATTGTGCTTGTTGCAAAGGGGGAGAGGAGCATACGTAATTTTTTTTCTGACCAATTGGTTGATAGGGGGAGGTTTTAGAGGCGGAGCTTGGAAAAAGTGAAAAGAATGTAGGGGTCTTACCGCTGCGTGTGCGGGTGCAAAAAAGCATTTTTTTTAATTGGCAAAGAGCGAACTAAAAGGCAAAGTGAGGACTATCAGATGACAAACCGAATATGAAAACCGTGGATTATCCCGCTCTGTTTGCATAAGCCTTAAGAGTGCCTCTACTTGGAGGAGGCATTCCCTCCTGAGAAAGGGGAATGTCTCTTCTTAGATCGGTGGACAGGCAGATCTGTATCTTGTTCAGTTGTTGTCAGGCTCCCCAACTCTCATCAGCCCCAGTATCCAGCATAGTCAGGGATGCTGGGAGTTGTAATCCAAAACGTCTGGAGGACACGAGGGTGGGGAAGGCTGCTCTCCGTTGCCCCTGCCTCTCCTCGTGGGAAGCTAACCCTCTCAGAAAGCATCACCCCATAATAAATAGCCTACAAGAGAAAGCCAGTGATAGTTTATTTGGGCTTTGCATACCGTACATTTTTAAACCTTATGATAGCCAGGCAAGGTAGGTCAGTACTATTAACCTGGTACTGCAGACGGAGGTGGGGAGGGAGAGGGAGAGAGTAGCTTGGATGAGGTTTTGCCACAGGCATTTTTTTACATACAGTTGCAGCCTTAAAGCATTAGGATTTTCAAAGCTATGAGTAGGAGAAAGGAGTAATCTTTCATCCTGGGCCCTCTAGAATTCCGAGCCATCTCTTTTCACTTTTATCAGACCTGCCAAAAGATAAGTTGAGCCGCCTGCTTGTCTGAGGTGCTGTTCCTCTCCAGTCCTGCTCCTCTTTTCTGCTGGAATCCCGTTCTTTCACTTCAATTTTTTTTCTCCCTGACCTCATTATTGCCTTAAACCTCTCCTGTTCTGACTGTGTGGTGACAAAGATTTAAGGATTTCCCAAGTAATGGATTCAAATTGAACTCCCCCCCCCTTTTATTTATTCTGTTCAGCTCCCAGTAGCTTAAAATGTGGACGGCACAAACCAAGCACTTCTTGTTTCCGCTACCAGAGTGTAGTTATTTACAATGCCATGTTTTTTAAGAGCAGTGCCTGTTCTATAGTTGCATGGGCATAAGCTGTAAATTGTGTATCCAACTCTTTGTTGGGGGGGGGAGGTGGTGTGTTGTCATCCCCACCCCAATCCTGGCTGAGATTCTACCCGGTCAAGTGTTTCCTGCTGCATCCATTTTTGGTGCCTCCTAAAAGTCATATTTGCATGCCCCAAGCCTTGGCTGGTGCTTGATTCTACTATGGGGATTTAATCTCTTCATTGTAGCTGCATTTTTGTTGTGATATTTTAAGTTTTTTTAAAAAAATCTCCATCACCTGGAGACTGACATGAAAGGTGGTATAAAAATGTTTTGAAATGGAAGTCGGTCCCAACTTAACGGCTACCCTATGAATAGGGATTTCATGTTAAGCATCATTCAGAGGGGGTTTCCCATTGCCTCCCTCTGAGGCTAGTCCTCCCCAGCTGGCCGGGCCTGCTCAGCTTGCCACAGCTGCACAAGCCAGCCCCTTCCTGGTCCGCAACTGCCAGCTGGTGTGCAACTGGGCTCCTTGGGACTATGCAGCTTGCCCACGGCTGCACAGGTGGCAGGGCACGTAACCCCTGAGCCACTCACTGTGGGGGTGATCTTGAGCTGGCCCTTGAGACACGAGCAGGGGACTTCCGGGAAGGGTGACTTCGCTTGTGCCTGCTTTTGGGACGGGCTCCCGCCTCAAAAGAAGCTTATTCAGATATAAATCAGTCAGAACATTTTTTTTTTTGACTGATGAAATTTCTCCCGGGCAGGGAGAAACGTAGAGATCAACCTCAAAAGCCTGTTTTTGTTGGGAGGACTGGATTTCATTAATTTATGAGATAAGGTCCAGCCAACAATGCCGGACGGACTTTCGAACAAGCTCTATCTGCTTAAGCGATACGTTTATCTTTTCTTTAAAGAGAGAACGGACTAACAGGCAAGCACCCTTCTTTCTATTATTTTTTTTACTTGGTTTAAATTGTTGCAGCAAAAGGAGATTTGTCAGATTGATCGGCTTTGGACAGCTTCTGGGTGAGCTATAACTCTTCTCTGTTATCCACGAAATTAACAGCTTATCTCTGTTTCTGTCGCAAAAAGCTGTCCGGGAAGTGCATTCTAAAGATATACACAGAAGAGGGATTTCTATTCCTGATTTCTATTCCAAGGAATACTATATTGTCTGGGACTATTCTCTTTTTGGTCTATTTTATTTTGACGAATCTGCTTCTTCACGACGCCACTAACTGTTTTGATGCTGGGAACTAAATTTGTTTTGCATTCTTGAACATAGAGAGATAAGGCAGGTTGCTCTGTTTATACTGTGATGTCATCAAGCCTGGAATATTAACCCAATTGTTGCTGAAATAAGAAGTGGTTTTTCTTTATTTTTGTTTTGCTTTGTTTTCGTGGTTTTAAAAATGGCAATCAAGAAAGTGGCTGAGAATCTGGAAGTAACTATGTTTCAGAAAATAATGGATGAGATTGAGATAACGAAACAAACCCTGCGACAGGGTAGTAAGGAGCTGAAAATTGAACTGAGCAAAATGACGCAGGAGTTTAAAGAAATAGGGGATCCTGTGAGAGAGGAGAATGAGATCAGAGATGAGAAAAGAAAAAATAAAGGGAAGATACAAGCCCTGGAGATTGGAACAAATGTGGAATTGGAAAAAGATCTGGAGTTTATGGATTTTAGAAATAAAATCTACTGTTTGGAATTTAACGTTATCTCTGAAGAAATTAATGAAGATATTAGAGATAAAGTTATCAATGGCTTGGATAATCTTCTGGACTGGAATGATGTGATGGAGCTTGATATAGAGAAAATCCATGGAATTAACTGCAGCCATGTGACAATGGAAAAACTCTTAAGAGATGAGCCAGTGCATTTTGTAAAAAAGAAGAACACAGATATGACTTTACAACAGTATTTCAGCAACTTATTCAGAATTGATGGCAAGAAAATATTTGGGATAGAGGAAATTCCCATCAGACTCTTATTATATGACTATGGCTATGACAGCAAGATTATTATGGAATACTGATAATGGAAGATTGGACACTGAAATTACTGGACTTAACAGGACTATTGAAGATGGAAGATGGAACTAATAGGGATAATGGAATAATGGCTATTGAAATTATTGGACCTAACAGATTCTGATGAGATGGATTAATCGAAATGTTTATTTGGACTATGGTTATGACAATAAGATTATTATTATTAACGAGATGGATTAATTGACATGTTTATTTGGAGAAAAATTGATAGATATATTTCTTAAAGAATTGAAACCTCTCTTTGACTTTTTGTGGAAAGAATAAAGTAATGTTTATGAGATTTGATGATTAATTAAGATAACTACTGGAGGAAAGTGATTTTATAATATGATTTAAGAGACAGGATTGTTATATATTGTAGACCTATAACTGATTTGATATGTGACAAATGGGAAGTCAACATTTTATTTTTTTTTGTTTAATCATTTTTGTTTTGTTTTGTTTTTTGTCTTTGAATGTTTTATGATTTTGTTTTCTATCTTTTATGAAAATTTGAATAAAAATTATTGTAAAAAAAAAAAAAGAGACACGAGCAGGGATTTGAACTCACAGACTCTGGACTCCCAGCCAGGCTCTCTTCCCCACTGTGCTGTCAGTTGGTATAAAAATGCTTTAATAAGTAATAAATAGATAATTATCCTTGCTCCCTTCTTTGCCCAGGATCAGCTCCAGCAGAAGATAATATGCCCGGGCTTGGTGACTTGTCTGGCAGCTTCTCCCAATGGCCTCTACATCTTGGCAGGTATTGCCGAAAGCATCTACCTCTGGGAGGTAAGGAAGGTGGCAAAACGGGCGACCGGTCTGCCTTTGACCCCTTGCAGGAGGGTGGCTCAAAGCAGGCGTGGGGAACCTTTCCCATCCCCTGCCCCAATGTGGCTGAGCTGCATCTCTCATCAGCCCTACCGAGCATGGCCAGTGGGCAGGGATGATGGGAGTTGTAGTCCAGCATCATCTGGAAGGCCAAAAGTTCAGCACACCTGGCTTTACAGCAAGCTTAGGGTAACTTGAGGACTTCTATGCATCTCTGTCTGCTCCTCAGTGCCCTTCTAAGGCCTCACCCCTCACTGGACCTACCCTGTGCCCTCGTGAAGCATCTTGAACTGAGATGGTGATGATTCATTCTTATCTGCCCCTCACCATGAGGTCCCAGGGCAAGTTACACAACAACTTTAAAATGCAACGTTAAAATCAGTTACAGCACTTTTACAGTCAGAAGAACAGGTGGGACCATATATAACAGCGGTTCCCAAACTAGACTGCACCAGGTGTTGTAGGATTTTAACTACATTTGTATTGCTTTTTACTTATATCTTCTTGTATTACATTTTGAATTCTGTGGAATGCAAATCGTAACACAGTATATAATTAACTTGAGTGGGTTTTTTTTGTAAACCACGAGAGGTTTATCTGCAATCAAGCAGCATGTAAATTTTGTTAAATAAAAATAAAGTACAAGAAGTGAAACAAACAATGAAAATACAATTTAAAAGCTGTATGCGATGGAATTGTATGGAACAGAAATGGGAGGAATTTGCAGAGGGGTTTGTGCGTGGAGGTGGGAGGTGGGATTGGTTGCAAAAGACTAGTAATTTGGGTAAGGGGTTGGAGTGGGTTGAAAAGGCTTTTGCTCAAAGCACTCCACAGATGTGATCTCGGTTATCCCCAAAAATCCCTTACAGCCTGTCAGTGCTTCCTCGTCTCCTTTGCTCTCCGCCACTATTTTGTGTCTTTTTCCCATGCATATTTACTCAGATGGAAGCCTAATTGTGTTCTGTGGTGCTTACTTGCAAGTAAGCCTCACAGTTTGCAGCTTTGAAATGTCTTGGTTTTAGCTGTCCTTGCCGCGGCTGTCAGGCCCTTGGCACACACAAACACCAGAAGAGAAAGGGCAGGAAGGGCCGCCAGGATGGACCTCACCAGCGAGGAGGGAGGGGTCGACTACCCTCCTTGTGTGGCTACTGCAGCTAGGATTGGAGGGCTGGGGCAAAGATGCTGCTGTTGCTCGCAGGGCTGGGGGGAGAGACTTTTCACATCCAGAAATCTTCCGCTTCTCCAAAGTGAAGTAGATCTAGAAGAAAGAGCGTGGAACGAGGGGGAACAAGGATTGCTCCGAGGAGCAGCCGCCGCTTTTGTCGTTCAGAGGCACGCTGCTGGCCACCAGGATGAAGCTTGGGAATATCAGGTGCCAGAGATAAAGAGGTGCATCTCTGGGGGAGGAAGCCTTTCCCAGTCTTCGAGATGCTGAAGGTTCAACCTGGGACCTTCTGCAGGCAAGGCAGAAGCTCTGCCGCTGAGCTGCGGCCTTCTTTAAAACAGAACAAGATTGCAGAACTTGTTCCTGAATAAAAGGGTGGTTTTAAATAGGAAGCTGCTTTGCTCCAGTCAGACCGTTGGTCCATATAGCTCAGTATTGTCAACACTGACTGGCAGTGGTTCTCCAGGGTTGCAGGCAGGGAACATTCCCAGCCTTACCTGGAGACAGCCAGCATCTGAATCTTTTGTGGGCAAGGCAGAAGGTATGCCAGTGAGCTACCATCCTTGCTGCCTCGGTCCTTATTGGGAGGCCTTTCCCCAGGCACAGAGGCACTGCCAGAAAGGCAAAACGCAACAGTGGGGGCTGGGCTGCTCTCCTCCCTTCCTGTCCCCTCATTCCAAACAGCAAACTGGATCCAGGCTGCTAAAGTTTAGTCCCTTTTGAAAAATGGAAATGGACTGCCTTCAAGTCGATTCCGACAAATAGGGCTTCCATGGTAAGCGGTATTCAGAGGGGGTTTACCATTGCCTCCCTCTGAGGCTGAGAGGCAGTGACTCTCACCCAGTGAGCTTCAGGGCTGGGTGGGGATTCGAACCCTCGTCTCCCAGGTCATAGTCCTGGCTCTCTTAGTCCCTTTTAACAGCAGCAAAAGGATTTGGAGGCTTGTTGATGTGCAGAACCCAGACCTTGCCACAAGGGGGCAGGAGCGACCTTTGTTTCCCTTCCAAGCCGAACAGAGTCTCCAGGAGAGGGGGTTCCCTGGACCGGCTGGCTTTGTTCCTCCTCCCTAGTTCTGCAGCCACTTCTAAGATTATCAGCCAGTCGAGTGTCCTGCAGGAGAATCTTATAAAAAGAGTCCGGCTGCTGGATCAAGCCAGTAGCCCATCCAGGCCAGCGTCCTGTTCTCACAGTGGCCAGTCAGGTGCCCCAATGGGAAGTCTGCTCAGAGGCATTTACTGCCTCCGACAATGAAGGGAGAACATTGTTAGTAGCCTTTCTACACCTCTTTCTTTTAGAAGGAAAAGGTGGGTGGGAGGGTTGTCTCCTGCCCTGGTCTTGAGAGCAGATCGTGCCTGGGCACAAGTTAAGCTCTCTGGAGGGCAAAGGACAAGAGGGGGAGGTTGGGGGGGGGGAGAAGGATTTGTTGGAGAGCCTCTGCTACATGAATGGTGAAAAACCAGGTCTGTTTTAGTGTGTGTGAGAGAGGCTGCGTTCATAATGGCGTACAGCAATCTCCCCCAACTTGGGGCCCTCCCATTGTTGTTGGACTTCCCAACTCCCACCAGCTCAAGAGTTGTGATCCGAAACAACTGGAGGGCCCCAGATTGGGGGAAGGCTGGTGTATGTAAAGGGAGTTTGGGACAGTGTTAAATTTCTACTTTAAGGAGGTGTGTGGGGAACAGAAAGAGGATGGGGGGAAGGAGCCAAGGGAATTGCCCTCTCCTGACTCGGACCGTTGGGTCATCTCACTCAGGATTGTCTACACCACTGTTCTTCAAGCTTGGGCCCTAGATGTTGTCAGACTGCAACTCCCGTTATCCTTGGCCATTGGCTGTGCTGGCTGAGGTTGATGGGAGTTGTAGTCCCAACAACATCTGGGGGCCCAAGCCTAAAGAACGCTGGCCGGCAGTGGCTCTGCAGGGTTTCCAGTAGGGGATATTCTCAGCCCTACCTGGAGATGTCATTGGGGTTGAACCCGGGACCTTCTGCATGCAGAGCAGATTCTCTGCCACTGAGCTACGGCCCTTCCCTTGTCGGACATAGGAAGCTGCCTTATACTGAGTCAAGGTATTGGTCTATCTAGCTACAACTAACTGGCAGTGGCTGTCCGGGGTTTGGGGGGAAGCCTGTCCCAGCCCTGCCTGGAGAGTCCGTTGGGGATTTAGCCTTTCAATCTGGGCACGCTCTGTGTGTGTGTGTAACAGAGCGGGGAGTGAGGCTGCACTTACTGGAAAGGGAAAGTGGAAAGGGAAAAGCACTTTGTGTTCAGAGGCACTTTCAGCATATTCCTGCTGGCTAGTAGAACTGTATCCTTGGCTACCAAGCCCTGTTGCAGTTTGCAGACCCGCAACCTACAAGGCCATCGAGTCCAACCCCCTGCTCAATGCAGGAATCCCAGCTGCCGGGAATGCTTTGATTTGGATTCCTGCATTGAGCAGGGGGTTGGACTAGATGGCCTTGTAGGCCCCTTCCAACTCTACGATTCTATGATTCTATGACCACTGCTCTGTGGTAGAGCTCCTGCTCTGCAGGCAGAAGATCCCTGGTTCAGTCCCTGGCGGCATCTCCATGCAAAGTTGTGTCAGCAGGGGAACCCTCATTCCTCCAGGGGTTGTTGGACTCCCAACTCCCAGTCTGGCCAGTGGTCAGGGACGATGGGAGTTGTAGTCCCAGCAACATCCTGGAGGCCACAGGTTCCCCCCATCCCTGAGTGTAAAGGATCTCAGAAGGTGGGTGAATGGGAACCACCTTTCTCCCGCTATGTTCCCAGAGAGCCTACTGCCTGTCAGAACGTGGCACCCTCTGAATGTTGGTGGACTACAACTCCCATCACCCCTGACCATTGGCCATGCAGGCTGCTGGGAGTTGTAATTCAGCAGCAAGTAGAGTGTGCCACCCCAGCTTTACTGGGTACGGGATTGCCAGTGTGGTGCTCTCCAGATATTGTTGGACTACAACTCCCACCCACCTTCTGAGTTAGTGTGGCGTGGTGGTTAAAGTGCCAGACTAGCACTAGGGAGCCCTGCGTTCACTGGGTGAACTGGGTGACTTTGGCTTGGTCTCAGTCTTAACATACCTTGCAGGGTTGTTGTGAGGATCAAATGGGGGCAGGAGAGATAAAGACCATGTATGCTTTTGGAGCTCCTTGGAGGAAATGTTCGCGGAGTGGTCTTGCAGCTTCTCTGAGCAAGCTGTGTATGTGTGTAAGACTCTTTTCTTAAGCAGTGCACGTTTCTGATTTAGTCACGCTGAGATTTTAGGCTTGAAAAACAGGAAAGCTGTCTGTTTAGGAAACACATAACGTGATAGAAGACAGTCTGCTTTTAAATTAACTACCTAAGTTGGAGAGCACATGGATCAAGCCTGCTCTGTGTCCTCGTGTTTGGGAGACAAAGACAAAAGATGTCTTCTCTTGTCCAGAGACTGAGAAGAAGCAGGAAATTGGAAGTGAGAAAGCAGCAACTAAGAATATTAAATTCACACAAGATCAGCGCAGAGATCAAAGACAGAGACAGCCTAGGAATCTGAGGTTCTCTCTGTTTTTAACTCATGCAGACCAAACTCACAGTTCTGTTACATCCACAACACTTTCCAACAGGAAATGTGCGGTAGAAACGCAATAATAAATAAATCCCTAACGAGTGGCCGTGCTGGGTGAAGGAGTTGGCAACAGCAACCTGAATGGAATTCTACTTCTCACTAAATGTGCAGAGCATAATCTTGTTATTACAAACACACTCTTTCACCAGAAAAATACCTTTAAAACATCAAAACACTGGCATCTCCTAGATTACGTAATTGTCCGTGCTAGAGATCGTCGTGATGTACTCCTCACTAGGCCATGATGAGTGCTGATGACGGCTGGACAGATCACAGATTAATTCAGTTAATATTGTTCCTCAACGTAGTCTCCAAGGAAGAAAACCAAGGCGTAAAATGAACACCCATGCCCTTCAAGATCGTATTAAACGAGCTTGTTTTCAAACAACACTTAAGAAACATCTACCTATGGAAATCCCTGAAAATGTCGAGGAACGCTGGATTAAACTGAAGACTTCCATTACTGCAGGATGTGAACAAAGTAATGGATACCGAACTAAGAAACGTCAGGACTGGTTTGATGAGAATGATACTGAGACTGAATGTATCATCGACAAGAAAAGGAAGGCCTTCCGGATATAGCAGAACGACATTGACTGTACTGCTAAGAAGAAAATCTATGCCAGTGCAAAGGCTGAGATTCAACAAAGAACTAGAGAACTTAAGAACAGCTGGTGGACAAAGAAAGCTCAAGAAATCCAGCATTTTGCAGATGCTCAGGATATAGGGGGCTTTTTTAATGCCACAAAGACCATCTATGGACCAGCAAATCATGGTACGAATCCCTTACGCTCAAAGGATGGTACCAAACTTCTTAAGGATAAAGAGTCTATTGCACTGCGTTGGAAAGAGCATTACCACGACCTCCTTAATTGTAACTCTATCATGGCTGGAGAGGTCTTCTCACAAATTCCTCAACAACAAACCACAGAGGAGCTTGCAGTATCCCCAAATCGGGATGAAGCCAGTAAAGCCATCAATCAAATGGAAAATAACAAAGCTAGTGGACCTGATGGGATTCGTGCTGAAGTCTTTAAAGAACTTACACAACAGCTTCATAAGCTCATGGAAAACATCTGGATGAGGGAGGAGATCCTGGAAGACTTTAGGGACGCCATAATTATCGCTCTTTTCAAGAAGGGTGATAGAACAGATTGTGAGAACTACCGAGGCATCTCTCTTCTTGCTACCGCAGGTAAAATCCTTGCAAGGATCCTTGCAAATCGCCTCACTTTTATTTTTATATACATATTTTGACATGGTGAAGAACTCAGTTCATACATTAACTGAGAGCGAGAGGGGTACGTCATATATAAAACAGGTTTTCCTGCACCTAAATGTACCAATAAGTATATTATTATTATTATATTAGTAGTAGTAGTCACCTTTATGAAATCCAAAGGTTCTGAAAAGCGTTGGGGACCTTGTTTTTATTGTCTGCCGCATTAGTGTACAAAAAAAGAGCTCCAACCTTCTGCAACAAATGCTTGCACGTTTGTCCTTTTGCAGTCTTCAGCTTCTGTGTCATTTTTTCTATCAATGCTTGTTGCCAAATTTTAGTATATAACAACAGAACAGAGATACCTTTCAAATCTTCCCAGAATCTTGGAATTAATGCCCAGTCTGCCACCAATAAAAAGCTAATCAGCTGTTTATCCTTTATTCAGAAAATAAATTTAACAGAGATAATCGGGAAGCCCTGTAGCTCTGTGGTAGAGCATTCTGCCTTGCACACAGAAGGTCCCAGGTTCAGTCCCTGATGGCATCTCCAGGTGGGACCGTGAGAGACTCCTGCCTGAAAACCCTGGAGAGCTGCTGCCAGTCAGTGTAGGCAGTACTAAGCAAAATGGACCAGTGGTCTGTGTTCCTAATGTCCCAAAGGGAAGGTGGGGTGGTTGGAGGGGATGTTGGTTTAATAGCAGGATTGGCAAGGCTTTAAAATAATTGGATGTGTCTTGGATGAATTAAAAGTAGCAAATTTGGGTCTTTCCAAATACATCCAAACCACTTGACAAAAGGCGCAGTCTTGCAAGGGTGACGGCAGTGGCGCTCTCCACCCTGCCCAGCCCCGGAGACATTTTATGATCACTTTAGTTTTATTTATTTGTGTAGTTTTTCCTATTTATTTGGAGCATTTATGTCCAGCTCTTCAGCCAAAAAGGCCCCCTGAGCAGCTTATGTAAAAGTAAATTGAAAGAAGGTAGTCCCTGTCCCTTCCTCCCCCCATTTGCAGGGTTATAATTTAAAAAACACGACACGCAAGGAAAAAGGAACAGGGAGGGAAGATTGGGGACGGGGGATGAACAAGCTTAGGCACCTGTTCTTGTTGTTCACTCAGGGATGGGGGAACCTTTTCAGCCGCGTCATCCTTCTGAGCAACCTTACATGCCAGTCGTGGGCAGAGCAACAGATGTGACATTTACCTTTGTGTGGCGGGCTAACCACACCAGCCTTGCACGGGCTGATGGGAGATGTAGCTCAGCAACATCTGAAGGGCCAGTGCTCCCCGTGCCTTCTGTGTGGGACAAGAGGGGCTGCAGGTAGATGGCATATGCTGTGGTCTTAGAGTACACACACCTGAGTTTGGGAAAGGGCTGCAGCTCTGTGGTGGAGCATCCGCTCTGCGTGCAGAAGGGTCCTTAGTTCACTCCAGGAAGGTCTAGGAAAGACTCGCTTCCTGAAACCCTGGAGAGGCAGCGCCAGTCAGTGTGGACCAACGGCCTGACTGGGCATAAGGCAGCTTTCTGTGTTCCTATTTAAATTGTCTGTTTGCCATGAGGACTAGAACCTTACTTTATCTTTGGGGAAAGGCCCCCGATTCAGTTGTAGAGCACCTGCTTTGTGTGAAGGTCCCAGGTTGGATCCCTGACGGCATCTCCTGCCTGAAGCCCTGGAGAGCCGCTGCCAGTCAGTGAAGACAGCACTGAGCTAGGTAGGCCGGTGGTCTGACGCTGTATAAGGCAGAGTCTGTGTTGATTGTTTGGAATTTAGGAACAGAGGAAGGTGCCTTACACTGGGTGAGGCCTCTGGTCTATCCAGTTCAGTATTGTCAACACTGACTGGCAGAGATGCCAGTATCTCAGAATCTGGGGGGGGTCTCACCTGGAGATGCCAGGGGCTGAACCTGGGGCGCTGGGCATGCAAAGGAGCTGCTCTGCCCCTGACCTGCAGCTCTTTCCCCAATTTGGCCGCTTTCTGTTTGTAACTGTATGCAGTCTGGGGAAAGAGGCAGTCCAGGGCATCTTGAGTGCCTAAATCCTCCTTATTTTTCCTCTCTCCCACCCCTTTTCGGGCCTCAGGTGTCTAGCGGGAACCTGCTCGCCATCCTGAACCGACACTACCAGGACCTCTCTTGCCTGGCCTTTACAGACGACAGCAGCCATTTCCTCTCCGGAGCCAAAGACAGCCTCGTCATAGTGTGGAGCCTTTACAGGTACAAACAAGTCAGCACCGCTGCGTTCATCATCGACGCAGCTGCCCGCAAATGTTTTGTACGGAAACGTTAAATCAGGCTCAAAGCAACCTGACCTATCGAGGGGTGCTGCCTACCAGTGTGCGGAGAATAAGAATGTAGGAAGCTGCCTTATACAGAGTCCAGAGCATTGGTCCATCTAGCTGTATGCTGTCTACACCAGCCGGCAACAGCTGTCTGGAGTTTCAGGCAGGGATTCTTTCCATTTCAAAACCCCACCCCTGGGAAGGTAACTCCAAGCACAGCTGGAGAGAACACCCCTGACTGGGAAGCTGCTGCCGGTCAGTGTCAACTGCACTGAGCTAGATTGGCCAGTGGGCTGACTCGAGATACAACTGCTTCCTAGGTGCGACGTCAACAGACTCTTCTTGGCATAAAGCGACGGATTTTGTGCCATTTCTTTTCTTGACAGCCGGTCCATCTCTGGAGGGACGCCCGTTCCAGCCTGTTTGCCTGGTATCCTTTTCAACTAGAGGCTCTAAACGCTGAAGCTGCCACCTTCTGCGTCGACGTTGCCCATACAGTCACAAAACGTTTTCTAGTCCATAACCCTTTGGCTCGCCTGTGTACATCTCTTGTTAGTCGCTTCTTAAAATGAAGGCCTGCTTGCTTGGAGGCAGCTCCGGAGCAGCAACTCGTGCAGAGGCGTGGCACACAATTTCCTCTGCTTGTCAGGGAGGGGGCGATTGATCCAGTTGCGCAGAGGCTCAGTAGAGTGACCTGCCCCCGCTGGAGGCTGATTGGAAGGAGGCGAGGGTAGAACAGTGACTCGTGCAGGGGTGCAGCAGGCAGCCGCCGCCTCTTAGTAGCTGTTAATTGAAACAAATTGTTTCGTCAAATGGAGGTGTGGGAACCACTGCTACATCAGTCCTTTTATCTTCTGTTGCCAGTAGACCCCCCCCTTCCAGTAAATCGGACTGGTTTTTTGGCCCTCTTTGATGGAAATAATTGCACAACGGAAGCCACAGCCGCCCGACCCTTTGCCCGCTGTGCTGGGCAGAATGTGCCTTTGTGCCAGCATCATTTTTCATTTTTGTTTTTTTGCCTCCCTGTGCATCAAAGGTGCAGCTGGCATGGAGATGTGAGCACGTCCCTGGCCCCCGGGCAAGCGGTGATTTGACAGGCGTCATCTCTTCCTTAATTGCATTGACCGTTGGGGTTGTGGGGGCAGCCGGCCCAAGGGAGGCTTCGTGCTCGGCCTCGCTGCCTCCCCATTAATTTATCAGGCCCCGTCCAAGGACAATAGCCCTTCATCCTGAATCTTGCAGCCTTCTTCACTTCAGCAGGGACAAAATGACACTGTGTAGGATGGAGGTAGGGAGCCCTTTTCAGCCCGGGGGCCGCATTCCCTTCTGGGGGCCACATGCCAGTGGTGGGCAGGATGAGAGGCAAAAGTGGGTAGAGCAACCAATGGAAACGTTGCCTAAACTCATTTCTCTCCACACCCCTCTGTATCCTGCATCCAGGCAAACAAGAGGTGTTATCTCAGAGTTCAAGGATGCATCCCAGCCCTCAAGGAGTGTGTTAAGTGGAGCCAGGGGGTGGTGGCCAAGGAGAGTCCCAAGGGCCAGATGGACAGGCTTGGAGGGCTGCATTGGGCCCCCAGCCCTGAGATTCCCCGGCACTGGTGTATGGCACAGTCTTGAGTTTGGTCATCTGTCTTGCTTGTGGCTTTTAGAGCTGCACCCATCCGGGAGTAAAGTCAGCATCTTCCTTGCCAAGGAGGGCACTATTTTGTTTGCACAGTCCCTGATCGGGACCATTTACGGATGATGAGCAATGAAGAACGGGCAGCAATAACAGGAAGGGCCAGGCCTTGGGTGTTGAGTACTTCACAGTGAAGGAGAAACAAGAGAGGGCGGTTGGAGTGAGAGGCTGCAGTGACCTTCCCCAACTTCCTTCGACTCCAGCTCCCATCGGCCTTATCCAGAGAGGCTTCCCCCACCCTGATCTAAGGAGAGGCATTCCCCACTTTCAGGAGGCCCTCACTTGCGACCCTCCAGGTGCTGCTGGCCTCCAACTCCCATAATTTTCCATGACCGTTGGCTATGCTGGCTGCTGGAGCTGGTGGGAGTTCAAGTCCAGCAACGCTTGAAGGGAATGCAGGTTTTCCCTATCCCTACTCTAAGAAGAATCATTTCTCTGCTTCAGGAGGGAATGCCTCTTCTAAACAGAGGCATTCTTCCATCTCTAGCGTGCAGACCATTTGCTAGGCTGGTTGCGCCTGATGGGAGCAGCAATCCAGCAACATCTGGAGGGCCACCAGTTTCCCCCATCCCTGATCTGAGAAGAGTCATTCCCCTCTCTCGGGAGGGAATGCCTCTTCTGAATAAAGGCATTCCTCTATCTCTCGTTTACAGTAAGGAATGCTGCTGCTTAGATCGGGGGGGGAACATCTGTGGGGGCCCTGCAGATGTTGCCAGACTCCCACCTCCCGTTGTCATCCCTGACCATTGGCCATGCGGGCTGCCTGGAGTTGTATTAGAGGTGGGGGCTATATTAGAGAACGTGCCGATGCAGTGGGCAACCTCCCCTTTGTGTGGATTACTTGGAACTCGTTTATTTTTCCTAGGCTTCCCTTGAACACAAGTGGCTGCCACCTGGCACCCCTGAATCTTCAAGCCCAATTCTTGCGCCTTCTGGCCTTCCAAAACAAAAACAAATCCGCTTTGCTTGTTGCTGTGTGCTGAGGTTCTGTTCCTTCCTTTTTTCCTCCCTCAGCATATTGCAGGTCGAGCACACCCAGAGCCCAGAGCCCTGGCATGTGTGGTCACGACACAGCCTTCCCATCACGGACCTCTGCTGTGGGGTCGGCGGCCCCATGGCACGGGCTGCCACAGCCTCCCTGGATCAGACAGCAAAGGTAAGGGAACAAGTCCCCAGCATTTGGTAATCTGAGGGTAGAGTGCTTCTGTGCATGGAGGTTTCATTTTACTGTCACAGTTTATGAGAGCTTCGTAACAAGAGCCACGCTCGATCAAACCAAAGGCCTCTCTGTTCCACCATCCTGTCCTCACAGTGGCCAGCTGGATGCCCCAATGGGATTCAAGGAGTGGGGTGTACTTGTCTTGCTTAAGCTGAATCCTTTAACATTAAACTTGTGTACGGTTTCCTGATTATTTTAAAAAAACTGGTTCATATCCATATTGGTGATCTTTTGCAACAGTCTTGCAAGGTTAGCCAGCGTTATTATTTATTAATTAATTGCCTTCCACACACATGGTGTCAATGCCGTGTATGAAATACAGTAAAAACAGCTTTAAATTTAAAAAAAAACCCAACACAGAAAACAGCACCAGATAAGTTTAAAAATAAATACAAAGTCGGCACCCCTGGCAAAGCCCTATTCCTCCGGCTGGGAAAGCTTGTAGGAACTAAAATGCCTACAGTTGTTTCCGGAAAGTGCAGATAGAGTGGGCACCTGTTGTAACACGACAGAAATGCTGTTCCACAGAACAGGGGCAGCCACACAAAAAGCCCTGCTTTGAGTTACTGAGGGGCAGGCCTCTGATTCCCACTATAGCACAGCTGCAGAGTTCGTGTGGCGATCCTTCCTTGCTCTCGGATTGGCCGTGTCCATTTATAGCAGAGGGGAGGAGCCTGTGGGACCCTCTGGATGTTGCAGGGCGGCCTGTTGGCCATGCTGGGAATTGGGAGTCCGGCAACATCTGCAGGGCCACAGATGTTTCCCCATCTCCTCTTAAGCACCTCTCCACCATGTACGGCGGCTGTCTGTCTGTTCCAAAGCTGTCGCATTCACAGAGGGACTTCTGGCCCACCTTCTATAAATCCCTGGCTTCACCTTTGATCTTCTCCTTCCTGAAGCTTTGGGAAATCTCTTCAGGCAACCTCCTCCTCTCCGTCGTCTTTGATGTGGGCATCATGTCGGTGACCCTTGACCTCACGGAGTACCACATGTTCTGCGGCGGCATGGATGGCTCCCTTTTCCAAGTCGACCTCTGTGCCTGGGTAGGTCCGATTCGGCATGGTGCTTTGGGTGTCCTCTGGGGGTACGAAAACCGGGTTCTCTGAGCGCAGCGTGGACGGTTGCTTCTGAGGCAAGCCACGTGTCATACGTGAGGTCAGGTGTGGGGTAGGTGAGGACACAGCTGGGTATTTGGGAAAGGGCCGTCACTCAGTGGTAGAGCCCCTGATTTGCAGGCGGAAAGTCCCAGGTTCAGCCCCCGACAGCGTCTGCAGATAAGGCTGGGAGAGATGCCTGCCTTGAAACCCTGTAGAGCCGCTGCCAGTCAGTGTGAGGAATATTGTGGAGCAATGGACCAGTGCTCTGACTTGGCATGAGGCAGTTGACGTGTCAGGTGATTGATAGGTGGGCAGCCCCGCCCAGCTGTCAGGCTTGGCCAATGGGGGTGGGAGGGAGAGAAGGATCCAGCCTAGGAGCCGGATCCACTTCCCCACCCTGGGCTGTACGTAGAAACAGGATGAGACCCGGTGTACGGCAGCTTCCTGTATTGCTAGGTCCCGCCCGCCCGCATTTCTTGACGGTGCATTAAAGCTTAGTTTGTAACTCTACCCCCTCCTCTTTGCAGCCTGTGCAGAGGGAGAGGGGCTTCCAGACAGAGCGGGAGGACGGGAAGCTCTTCAAAGGGCACCGGTGAGTGTTCCCTGCCCCCATCTCTTTCAGATGCTCGTCCGCCCCGCAGCATCGCACGTCCGCTGAGCTCGGCCCCATTTCCTGGAGCACATCAGCGTGTCCTTATATCTGTGGTGGGCACTCTGGCTGGTCCAGAATAGGGCTTTCCATTCCCTCTTGATTAAATAAGGGGGGGGAGTGTTAAGGATTTTCTGAGGATGGAGGCAGCTGGCGCAGGCCACAGGAGGCCCACCTCGTATAGCATCCTGTTCTCACAGTGGCCAATCAGATGTTGATGGGAAGCAAGTGGTGGGTGGGGCCAGACGCAAGTGGGCGGAGCAACAAATGTAAATATTACCTTTGTACAGCAGATTAGTTTTTACACACACACCTTCTTTATCCTTCATCCAAGCAAACATGAAGCTTTATCAGAGCTCATGGAAACACCCCAGGCAGGCACACTGCAGGGCCAGTGACAGATGTGGCCTAAGGAGAGGGCCAAATGGAGAGGCCTGGAGGGCCACATTCAGTCCGCAGGCCTGAGGTTCTTCACCCCTGACCTAAGCCTTGGATCCTAACCCCCTCAAGCCTACAAGAGCTTTGGCAGAGGGGCAGGCATTTGGGCTGTGGTCACAGCCCTATTTCAGCCTTTTCCTTTCCCTGCGCCCTCGGTTGCAACATGGATAACTGCAGTTGCACTTGAGGGACAATTCGGCTTCAAGCTCTGTTCGTTCTCTTCCCCCTCCAGGAACCAGGTGACCTGCCTGTCTGTCTCTACCGATGGAAGCCTGTTGCTGTCTGGCTCGCACGACGAAACAGTCCGGCTGTGGGACATTCAGAGCAAGCAGTGCGTGCGCACGGTGAATTACAAAGGTGTGTGTGGCTGCATGCACAAGAGTGCATTCAAGAGCCATAGCTCAGTGGTATCTAGCCCGGTATTCTCTGCGCTGACTGGATTTCAGCCATTCCTGCAGATGTTGCCGGGCAATGATCCTGGGACCTTCTGGGTGCAAAACAGATGCTCTACCATTGAGCTACAGCCCTTCCTCTAAAAACAAAATACGAAGTTAGTCCTCATGGTTCTAAGTAAATGGTTAGAGTATGAACCTAGGACTTTGCTTTATGCCAAGTCAGAGCCTGTGTCTGTCTAGCTGCGTACTGTCTACGCTGGACAGCTCCCAATGTTGCCAATAGGTCCCTTATTAGGAACGTAGGAAGGATCAGAGCATTGCTCCATCTAGCTCTGTATTATCTGCACTGAACGGCAGCAGCTGTCCAGAGTTTGACTCAGGGGTCTCTGCCAGCCTTTCCTGGAGATGCCACCAGGGATTGAACCTGGGACCTTTTGTATGCAAGTTCTTTCCCCAGTGGTTAGATTAGGAGAAATACTTTCAGGTTGGTACTCCTGAGCACAAATTTTAGGGGTTCTTAGTGAGCCATCTTGAGTTCCTTTCCTGCAAAATCTCCCCATTTTGGTGCCCCCCAAAAATCAGGAGAAGGAGGGTGGTGTTATCTCAGCTGCCGTTTGCTTGTGTCAAATCCGTCTTTGTGGCATACCATCTTCATTTTAACGATCTCCATGTCTGTGCTTCACGTCATTACCGACGCAGTGTGATTTACGGAATCCTCTTAGCATTGACTGGGGTTTGTGGGTGAGAGACAGAGTTGGTGTTTTTTTTAAGTAATGCTCAAAATGTTTGGTTGGCAATTTAAGGGGGCATATAAAATCTGCATGGCCAAATATTAAAAACAGCACGATGTGACTCTGCAGTCGTAAATTTTCCGGTGTGCTGAGGTGCGCTTGATAGCTGCACCCTCTTGCAAAGCCAGTGCCAAAATATAACAATGCCGTTTGGGAGCGGAGCATGGCCAATTGAAACTCAGCTGTCAGCCACCCACACGCCGTCCTGACTGAGAAGAAGAAAATTCCTCTACTGGAGTTTTATTAGGAAAGGGATTGGAAAATAAAACAGCCTGTGTTCTCAACAGCTTTTATGGCGCAGCAATATTGGGAGAACTTGCTGGGGCTTGCGTCAGCAGTTGGCATTGTGGGTACTTGCTGATGTCCAGGGTCTGGCAGATGGGGACCCCTCGACCCACAGCTTGTCCTCCATGCGGTCGTTACCTGTTCTGTTGACCCCTCTAAACAAGTGTCACATGCCAGTGAATGCCCTCGGGGGCGAGGGTCCCAGTCCCAAGAGGTACAAGACTCACTAACAAACCAGAGTGATGCTTGGGGACCCAATTCAGGTCCAAAATGTCACCCAGAAGCACAGTCCAAGGAGGATGCAGCTTGGCAAGAACCAGAAATGAGATTTTTGGGGAAAGGGAGCCAGAGACCTGTGAGGTTTCCAGCAACTGAAAGGCTCAAGAGGGGAGACCTTGTACGCTCTGGCCTCTTAGACCACACCCTAAACACAGCTGTTGGTGGTGAAGGAATTTCAGGGATTGCTTGCTCACAAGGAGACCTGGAACTCAGGAGATATACGATGACTTTGGGTCTGTAGATGCTAGTGTTGTTGCTCTTTAAGCCTGGACCATTCAGCATCGAGTGGGGGAGGGGTCACCGAATGAAACAGATTGGCTATAGGTTCAGGAGAGGCCAGTGGACTTCTTGCCACAAGGTGGGACAGAGTCCACACTCGGGGCATCCAGAAGGTGGTTGGGGGATCTCTCTTGCTGGGGTTCCCCTAAACATTCCCCTTCCGCCTTCTCCTGCTGGGACCTTGTTGTGCTTCTGCCCCTCCTCCCTCAGAATTCCCTCCCACGTTATTTTGGGAACCTCCGAATCTGCCGCCAGATTCCACTTCGGCTGAAGTGCAGCTCAATTCCCAGGCGTCCTCGAACTAGTTAAACTATCCTCCATTTATACAGGGTGAAAATCATTCTCTTCCTGTGTTCCGAATAACTGTTGTCCATCCTGCTTCAGCCTCCCTGCCTTCAAATTCATAGTTACTTCCCCCCCTTCCCTGAAAAATCCCATCCCTGCTTTTCGGCATGCTCTTGCTCTTGTCAGTGCCCTGGCGAGGCATTGACATCCTTTATCTCTGCAGTGCAGAACACCAGATAAGATGCCGTCGCTGGCAGCTCAGTTGCTGAGGACGTCTCTTTCTTTCTTTCGACACCCTTGCGCCTTGTTGGCATTTCCCTCCTCCTCCCTGCCCCACCCGCTAGACCCGGATTAGCCGCTTGGTCCCCTGCGCCAGGCTTCCAGTCGCTTTCTTCTCCTGTATTCACCCCAGCCCTTCGAAACTGATCTCTTGAAGGGTGGAGGCCGGTCAATCCTTCTCAAGCAGCTAGACAGCCCTAATAACGAGACTGGAAGCGGCACTCGAAATCGTGTGATTTAATCACGTTCTATGTCCTTAGCTTCCACCACTGTCTGGGAGAGAGCTCATCTTTCTTTGATAACAAGCCGCAGGCTTAGTGCTTAGGCCAGTAATTCCCAAGCTAGAAGTGGCGCCGTGGGAGGTGAGCTAACAAAATGACAAAAGGCTCCTGTGAGCTCAGAGCACTCGGCCCGTGAGGGAGCCTGCCTGCTGCTTCTCTGTCCGAGGCTCTGCTCTGCTCCAGCCTTGCCAAGTTAATCTTGCTGCTTCTTAGCACTGGGTGCTGTTGGAGTCTTCAGTCACACTAAATGCAGAGGTGTAGCAATATTGGGGGGGGGCTCTTGTTGCCTCTGCATGAGCCGCTGCTCGGGGCTTGCCTTCTTGCAGACAGAGCAGCAACTCTCACAGGAAATTGAGAGTGAGTTCTTACAAGTGCTTGAAGCTTGGCAGAATATGGGCAGGGTGGACGATGGTTTTCAAACTTTGCAGCCGCCTGTTGTCTCTTCTCCCCCTCCAAAGAGCGGTTTCACATCAGTATGTCCCTTATTTGGGGTATACGCAAAGCCAGCATACACACAGCTTTATAGTGGGTCAGACCATTGGTCCATCTAACTCAGTACTGTCTGCACTGACTGGCAGCACCTCTGTGGGATTTCAGGCAGGGGACATTCGCAGCCCTTCCTGGAGATGCCAGGGATTGAACTGGGACCTTCTGGCTACAGAGCACCTGCTCTACTCACTAAGCTATGGCACCTTCCAGGTCAGAGTATTTATGCATCTATGCCAACCAGTATCTTCTCCTCTGGCTGGCTGCGGCTGTCCAGAGTCTCAAGCAAAGGGGCGTCATCCCTGCTTCCAGGTCCTCCTCTTTTAAAAAGTATTCTTTTTGGGCTCCCCCCAGAAAACCCCTCATCTTCGTCCTTCAAAGAGGCCCCTGCCTCTTAGCCAGATCCTTCTTAAGTAGAGATGTCCCATGTGCTAAGCGGCTGCTCCAGCACTGGATGTGCCACCAGGCCAGTTTCGAGGCTCTTGGGTTGATATATTCCAAGCCCTGAGCAACTTGGACCCAGG
Organism: Rhineura floridana; assembly: GCF_030035675.1. NCBI lineage: Eukaryota > Metazoa > Chordata > Lepidosauria > Squamata > Rhineuridae > Rhineura > Rhineura floridana. The sequence continues at coordinate 8,409,578 of NC_084497.1, read as the reverse complement.
TGACCTTAATGGCTCCCTGGGAGCCCTCATGTGCTAGCCCGACCACAGAGAGCATCTGGAGGGATGCTGTTAATTGTCCCCCATCTTTAAGAGGCCAGACTGGCCTCAGCTAGAAGTCGGACGTTTAGCATCGCCAGTCCTATGCGCTGGAACGCTCTTCCAGCAGGGATCCGGTGGGCACCCTCACTTTTGACTCATTGGTGCCTCTCAAAGACTTTTTTAATGCCAACAGGCTTGTGCAGTTGTTTGAACTTTCCCGATGACTCTGTGCTGCTTTTAATGGCTGTTTACACCTCCTTGATGTTTCCTGAGAGGGCAGGATAAAATAATTGCATAAATGACAGCCCCTCCACGTCACAGCAGCTCTTTCCCCTAAATCTCTCCTGTTGCCATCTGTTACCCGATCCTTTTTTCAACTAGGGATTGAATCCGGGACCTTCTGCATCCCAGGCAGACGCTGTGCCACCCAGTCCCTGCTCCAGGCGGAGCGGAGATGGATTCCGGTATGAGTCCTTGGAGAGCCACTGCTGCCTGTCAGTGTAAACCTGGGGTAGCCAGCGTGGTGCCAACTAGATGTTGTTGGTCTCCCAATTCCCAGCACGGCCCAGCAGCATCTGGTGAGCCACAGATGCTCTCCCCGCCCCTGGTCTACTGCATGTGAGAGGTGGAGGAATGCCTCTGCTTAGAAGAGGCATTCTTTACTGAGAGCAGGGAATGCCTCTTCTTAAATTGGGGAAACCTGTCAGGCCCTCCCAATGTTGCTGGGCTCCCAGCAGTCCAGCATGGTGAGGGATGGCAGGAGTTGGGAGTCCAGAAACATGTGGTGGGCACCCCATTGGCCACCCCTGGTGCAGAGAGGCTGGTTCATTAGGGCAAACGGGCCGCTGCCCACCCGCCTCAGTTTGCCCTCAGCTGGCCCCCACCTACCCGCCTGCTTGCCTTACTTACAGCCAATCTAGGGGGCAGCCCGGCCTGTCAGCTTCTTCTTAATGTCAATGTCGCCCCTGGTAGAACTCAGCAGGGAGAAAACAAGAATGAGTTAGCTCCGCCTGTCATTGCCTCCAGCTCTGCCTGCTCTTTGGGCGCCCTGCCTTCCGCCCCACAGTCCCGACGGGCACAGCCACATAAGCCTGCACCAAGCCAGGTGGACTAGCATTCTGACTCAGCACGAGGCCGCCTTCCTGTCTTCCTACAACTCAATTGGGAAAGCAGTTTGTGGCTCACCAAAGCTTTTTTTTGTTAAGTTTTTGCGGGAAGCCCTCTTCCGCCCCCGTCTGTCTTCTTGCTGCTCGGAAGGGGGGTGGAGGTGGGCGGGTGGCAGGTTGCCCCTTGCGGAGGAGAGCGAGCTTTTCCAAAAGCTGCTGGCGTTGGCCGAGAGCCTCAGCTGGCCACCAGTGCTGCGGAGGGCTGTCTGTCTCGGCATGCGGATGCCAAAGGCAGAGAGACAAAGAGAGCCCCTGAGATTATTGCAGCTGGAGGTGCGTCTGAAGCGTCGAAAGAGCAGCCTCGATCTGTTGGCAGCCATGGGCAAGAAGTGACTGAGGAATTTGTTTCCCTTTCAGGCTGGCCCCTCTGCTGGTTTTCCTCAGGGAGGAACCAAGGCAGCCGCCTTATACTGACCCTTGGTCCTTCTAGCTCAGCATTGCCCACACTGGCTAGCAGGGCCTCCCCAGGGCTTCACAGGCAGGGGACACGCCTAGCCCTACCTGGAGATGCTGGGAATTGAAGGTGGGGCCACAAAGGCCCTTCCTTTGAGCTACGGCCCTTCTAGGAGCTGGTTTTAAACGGCCTTTATGCAGAGCGAGGCCCTTGAGCCATCCAACACAGTGACTAGCCGCAGCCCTCGGTAGTCTGAGACACAAAAGTCTTTCCCAGCCTTACCTTGAGATGTGAGGGAATTGATCCTGAGACCCCTTGCATGCAAAGGAATGCTCTGCTGCTGAGCTATGACTCTTTATCATCAAATCACAGAGTAGTTGCATCAGCTATAGCCTTTGGCCATGTGTTTCAGAGGAGATTGGTCCAGTTGGGCAAATGGGGTACTGCCCCGCCAGCCTCAGTCTGAACTGAGCCAGGGGCCCATAAGGGCATCAGGTATCTCCCCTCAGTCTTCTCCAGGCTAAACAGGCCCAGTTCTTTCAGCCTCTCTTCACAGAACTTTTTGTCCAGTCCCCTGATCATCCTCGTTGCCCTCCTCTGAACCCGTTCCAGTTTGTCTGCATCCTCCTTAAAGTGCGGTGTCCAGAACTGGACTCAGTGCTCAAGATGAGGCCTAACCAGTGCCAGGCTTTGTCAGGTGTTTGCTCTCGATCAGCTGCCCAACAGGGACGAGTGCTGGATAAGGTGTGGGCGCTGAATTAATGCCTGGCTTGATGAGTAATGAGCTGTAGATCTGCCTGGAGGACCTCGTCACACTCGTGTCCTTGCGATGTAGGCCAGGGTTGCTCCTGCCCAGTAGGCCATTCCTGCTTCCCCCTTTGTCTCCAAAGTCTTCCTCCTCTGCGTAGATGATAGATGCGACAATTTGTGTGTCAGAGCGAGTGAGCAAGCAGAGAGGTGAGTTGAGGTTTTGGGAGGGGGGGAAGGGTTGAAACTCACGGCAGCCTGTGTGCGTAAATGCGGTAATTAGAGCGCTCATTAACTCCGCTGAACGGATGTATGTGATAGATCATTACCGGGAGGCAGCTGCGGGCGCTGGGGCCCAGTGATGGATGGCTTGCCTGGCAGAGGATGGGAGGCCAAGGTGCTTGGGTTGCACCTGTGTACCCCCCCAGGGAGATCACAAAACAGCTCCCTCCAGCTAGCCTCGGGGTCGTTTCTAGCCGATTGAAGGAGAGAAACAAGCCAGCGAGGGAAAACGCAACGTGTGCACGCACGTGCCTTCAATTCTGAGCGGCAGAACCATCCACTGGGAAAGCTCAGCGGTGGAGCCCCTGCTTTGCATGCGGAAGGACCCCGGTTCAGTCCTCGGTTGCAACTGCAGCTGGAGAAAGACTCCCTGCCTGAAACTCTGGAGAACTGCTGCCAACCCGTGTAGGTATCCTGGGCTAAATGGGCCAAGCGTCTGACGCGGTATAAGGCAGTTTCCCATGTTCCTTTTATGAAATCAGTCCTGTGTTCAGAACCATGAGGGCTAGAATCTTACTTTGCCACTTTTTGTTTATAAAAACAAAATAGTGTGTGGCTTAGTCCCTGGCATCCCCAGGTCGGGCTGGGGAAGACTCCTTGTCTGGAACCCCAAAGAGCTACTGCCAGTCAGTGTAGAAGCAGTACTGAGATAAATGGATCAACATCTTGACTCTGCAGAAGACAGCGTCTTATTTCAAGTGGCCCTTTATTCAGAACCATGGGGACTAGAATCTTTATTTTCAGGGGAAAGGACCGTTGCTGAGTGATAGAGCTGCTGCTTTGCATGCAGAAGGCCCCCACACTCGGCCCCTGGCATCTCCAGAAGGGGCTGGAGAGACCCATTGCTGAAACCTTGGAGAGCCACGGCCAGTCAGTGCCAACCACGCTAGGTAGGCCAACGCTCCTCTGACCAACAAGTCGTTTCCTTGCCTCAAACAAACTTGTTCAAGGCCAGCAGTGTAGTGGCAAACCCAGAAGTTGCAGGGTCCCTTCATGATCATCATGGCCGCGGAATAGTCTGGCCAGGTTTGAATCCTGCTTCTGAGTCCTTGTTAATGCCTTTTCCCACAAGGACAGACATCCCTAGGAGCTAATCAGCCTGGAAGGGGTGTGTGTTAGCTACCAAGAAGTCTTTTCATGGCTCGCTCACCTCTTTTCACTCTGATTAGTTCCAGTCAGCCTGAAAGGACAAGGAAGCATGTGAGAAGACTCTTCTCAATGGCCAACACACTCCCCTTTCATGCTGGTTGGTTCATAAGATGCTGGAAACGTAGGGACCCTGCTTGGACCTGGCTCCCAAAAATGTAAGGGTTCTAAGACACACACACCCTGAGACCCTGGACAACTACGCCCCTGTTTAAGGCCCTAGGAATTTAATTAGCTCATCAAATGCCATCTGATGTGCTTCTTAACCCAGTCGTAAGTAGATCAGAAGGACTGTAGCTTGGGGGGAGGAAGAGCATCTGCCTTGCATGTAGAAGGTCCCAGGTTCAGGTCTCCAGGTAGGAACTGCAAGAGCCACCTGGTCTGAAATTGAGGTAGGCGGACAAATGGTCTGACTCAGTCCAGTGCCGCTTGCTATGTCCGTTAACCTTGCAGCAAAATCTCTCTCTCTCTGTCCGGCAGGTCCGGTCACCAACGCGTTCATCACCCTGGCCCCGGCCAACATGCTTAACCCAGACAGCAAGCCAAGGGTCCCGCTGCCCAAATTCAGCCGCCACCTCTACGCCGCCGAGAGCGCCGGGAGCCCCGCCAGCGAAGGGCTGACGCTCTGCCTTGGGCTGCATCAGAAGGTACGGGAGCGGTTGGCAAGGGGGGATGCTCCGTCAAGTCGTGCGGCTATGGGTCGAGCCTGTTTACCCCGTCCAGCCAGCGCAGGTGGCTAGTCTCTGCTGGATGAAGTGATGCAGATCTTAGAGAGGCTGGGCTGCATGTTGTGGTACAGTTAGCCCTCTGGGAAAGGAACTAGCTGGCAAGAGCGTGTGACTGACAGAGAGCGTGCATTATATCCTGCTATTCAATGCAGAGGCAGTAATGGGCTGATACTTTTCCACCACACCTGGGTGTCTCGGAGGCAAGACCAGCCATGCACCACAACGCATAAATTAACTTCCAGAATTGGGGGCGGCCGCTTTGCTATCAGGCCAAGTTCCAGGTTCTTGTGTTAATTTACAAAGACTGCCTGATTCTGTATGCTCCACCTCAATCACTGAGATCTTCTGATGGGGCACTCTGCCCCGCCCCCCAGTGCTCCTGAAGTTCAGTCGGCCTTTACCTTTAGTGCAGCAGGCCCTGCCCTATGGAACTCCCTGCCAGTAGAAATCAAGCGGGGAATCATGCCTGCTTTCTTTCACACTCCTTTTAAAAACTGCTGTTCAGGCACGCCTTTTGAGGAATGTAGGTTGCATCCAACTAAATTCTATTCGGAGTAGACCCATTGAAATTAATGGATCCAAGTTAGTCCTATCCATTGATTTCAGTGGGTCTGCTCTGAGTAGGACTAATATTGCATACAACCTTGATTTCCCCCCAGTCTTTATTGATTATAGCAATATTTGTATACCACTGTTCATTTAAAAAAAAAACCAAGCAGTTTACATACATGAAACCATGTAAAAACTTAAAATCAGAGATCACTGACTGTTATAGGAAGGTATCTTCTCCATTGCCTGCATAAGCCTGGTGGCATCGAAAGGTTTTCAGCAGATGTTTAAAAAATCAAAACAGAAGGTGCCTGCTGCTCCTGTGAACGCCTTGTTAATTTTTTTTTTTTAAATGGAAGTGCAATTTATAAATATTTACATAAATAAAGATGTTTCAGTGGCCACTCACTTGGTGGGGAGGCTCTAAATAAGGGTTACATCTGCGTTTCCCACTCTGATGCCCTTTGGATATTATTAGATTATATTTCCTGTCATCCGTGACCATTGGCCATGCAGCTGCAGGGGCTTCTGGGAGTCTGGAGTCTGATAACATCTGGAGAGTATCAAGTTGGGAAAGGCTGGATTTAAATGAATGACACAGAGGAGCGAGCAAGAGAAAGGTTTGTTGACAGCCTTGATAGTTAGCTATGTGGAACTTCCATGTTCAGGGGTAGTCAACCTCCAAACACCAAGTGCTAGGGATTAATAATGGGGGGGAGCTGTTTTTGCCTTCAGGCCTTGCTTGTGAGTTTCCTGGAGTCTATGGATAGTATCCAGTGCTAGTCCTACTCAAAGTAGACCCATTGAAGTTAATGGATTAAGTTAGGTTCATTAATTTCAGTGGGTCTGCTCTAAGGACCAGCACTGGATACAACTCTTATTTATTTGCTTATTAGATTTATATCCCGCCCTTCCTCCCAGTAGGAGCCCAGAGCGGCAGATTGGCTGCTTATCACTCTTATCAGACTGGCTGCTTCTGAATGCTGGGCTGGCCTTTGAAATGATCCAGTAAGGCTGTTTTTATATTGGATCTAACAGTGGATCCTACCCACAGTGGAACCTCCTGTTCAGGGGAACTCTATCTGTGAATACAATATGCTAGGGATAAGGAACAGAGTCTGGCCACCAACTTAATGCTTTGCTTCTGGGGTGGCGTCCCATTGGGAATGCTTTCTTTAAGGTATTTTTATCCCAGTCTTCAGTCAAAAAGAAGCAGAAAGCAGAGAGTAGGAATAAACGGACAGTTCTCCCAATGGAGGGCTGTAGAAAGTGGAGTCCCTCAAGGATCGGTATTGGGACCTGTACTTTTCAACTTGTTCATTAATGACCTAGAATTAGGAGTGAGCAGTGAAGTGGCCAAGTTTGCTGACGACACTAAATTGTTCAGGGTTGTTAAAACAAAAAGGGATTGCGAAGAGCTCCAAAAAGACCTCTCCAAACTGAGTGAATGGGCGGAAAAATGGCAAATGCAATTCAATATAAACAAGTGTAAAATTATGCATATTGGAGCAAAAAATCTGAATTTCACATATACGCTCATGGGGTCTGAACTGGCGGTGACCGACCAGGAGAGAGACCTCGGGGTTGTAGTGGACAGCACGATGAAAATGTCGACCCAGTGTGCGGCAGCTGTGAAAAAGGCAAATTCCATGCTAGCGATAATTAGGAACGGTATTGAAAATAAAACGGCTGATATCATAATGCCGTTGTATAAATCTATGGTGCGGCCGCATTTGGAATACTGTGTCCAGTTCTGGTCGCCTCATCTCAAAAAGGATATTATAGAGTTGGAAAAGGTTCAGAAGAGGGCAACTTTTGGGGCTGTGGTGGTGCTGCCTGGAAAGGCGCTGTGTGTGGTCATGCCAGATGGCAACATGTCTCACATAAACTTAAAAATCTTTGTGTGTGTGTTGTGTGTGAACTTTTCAGAGACCTGGATAGAAAAGTCAGAGTGTTGCGGTTGAGGATGCAAAAATGCCTTGCGTTCCAGGCCACGTTTCTCCGCTGAGCTTTTAGCGTGTTTAACAGAGAAGCCACCTGGGACTACGCGCAAGGATGTATTCAACGCTTTCCCCTGCTGGCAGCTTGCCTGTTCGCCGCTCTCCCCCTGTCCACCCAGTTCTCTCCAAGGAACACCTTCTCAAAAATCTATTTGTGCTCCTGTTATCACCACTAATGCACCGTGATCCTCTTTCTTTAAATTTCAAGACTGGCAGTCTAAGGCTGTCAGCTTTTCTGGATTCCGTTGAGAGACTATCCATTTGCTTTTTTCTTAGCGGCGCGGCACTCTTATCGAGGAGTACTTTGAGGCTCGCTTCCTCCCCACCAGACATGCCAGAACATACTGTTCGCCAGAGTCGTGGCTCTAAGCTGACAGCTTCCCTTGGGTGTTAGCTCAGTCACAACACCCTAGTGAAAAGCGTCATCTACCTTGGCCTGTATCTTGACCTCCTTGCTCTTGTTCCATCTTCTGCAGGGATCTGGGGAGAGTTACCTCGAGAAAGCAGAGCGGTTGTACTCACAGATGTATTCAACGAGAGAAAAGGTGAATCCCCCTATCCCTACGGCAAATAGACTTCGGAAGGGAAGGCTTGATTCCAAAACCTTGCAACCTTGGTTTTTTAGTTTGTTTTCAGCCAAACCAAAGTGTTGATGGTTAGGCAGTCAGACTTTTGTTCTTTGGTAACAGTAGACCAACAATTCTTAATATTGTTGTGGCAGGTAATCCTTCACTCTCCTTGCCTTGAAAAACTGAAATTGGGGAGGGGGGGGGAGCGCCTTGAAAAATAAAAGCCTAATATGAAGTGACAAGATGCTCTTTTAAGAAACTGAAAAACCAAATTGGGCCTCAAAGCAGAAAGCGGAGAACTATCCGTTCGGTAGTTCCAAAATAATCCTTCTGGAACAGATCTCTCTCCCACCCCATCTTCGTGATTTTCCAATCTGTCGTAGCAATTGCAACCCGCGGTGCCGGGTGCTGTCTCCGGTTTTTCTTAATTGTATATTTATTGCTGTTTTTATTTCTTAGACTGTATTACAAAATTGGTACTCCATAGAATCCAGATTGTAATACAGCACAATGCCAATATAATAAGAGGAGCAACAAAGGCAGTTAAAACGCGATATGAATATTTCAGCCGTGGGCCACCTGAACGAAGCTCGGGCACCGCAGTTTGGGAGCCTCCGTATTAAGGAACGCTGCTATTCAGAGCAGCGATGGGGGAACGTGTGGCTCTCCAATCCCTGAGCATTGGTTTGGCTAAGCTGTCTGTCTGGACTGAAGGGATTTAGGTGTCCCAGATCCAGAGGGCGCAAATAGATGCTGGGATACTTGCCCTCTTCCAATTCCATCCCCAACCTCCTTCAACCTTTTCTTGACAGAACCTGATGGGCGACCAGGAGCAACTGAAAATCCAGTTGACGGAGCTGGAGGAGGAAGTGAGCACCTTGCGGAAGATCAACAAGAGCCTTTTCGATTTCTCAAGCCGCATCATCATCAAGCCAAGCAAATAGGGAGCCTTTTTAGTGCCCTAGTTTGAACCGGGGGGGGGGTACCTCACCTTGGACAAGAAGGTGGCCCCCTGCAGACACTGCCCTTATATTGAGTCCCCTTCCCTAGTCAGAGGGGTATATGTGTGTCTTTGCAGAAACCCCATTTGTACCATTGCACGGCTGCAGGACTAGACTCTGAGACCTTCACGAAGCCAGACACATTTGGAGGGGGGAGACAGCAGGTCAGCTCTATGGGTCAGAAGCCAACTGTACATCGGAAGGAGCTGGGGAGATGACCCCCTCTTGTTTCGCAGCCCTCTTGGTGTTCTTCCTCAGACAGATCAACTGGCGTTTTTCTCGACGGACGATCCTCACCTTTTGCCCCAAAGGAGAAGCCTGCCCCATGCGGCCGGTGATCTGGTTGCTGCGTCTCTCTGTCCTTTGGGACTCATAGCTGCTCCTTTGGGCAAGGGGCACCTTTGGGGCACTATCTGACACTTCCCCAGCCTGCAGATCTTCCTTTCGTAGCCGTTGGCCTGGGACAAGAGTGGTTAGAACCAGCAGCCTGACCTGTTAACTTTTTGCTGAGCTGCAGGCTCAGCAAAGGGGCCTTATTCTGTACTGCGCTTTTTTAACCTTTCCCTTTTGAGTGGGGAGGCCCGGGGTGGGGGAGGTTTGTTTTAAAGTTCTACAGAATGAGGTGGTAGAATCTGGAACTGTGACCTCTTTGGGTGCGGTGGGAGAATTCGTATTTCTCATTATAGTAAGCTAGCCTGTCGGAGGGTGCCTAATTAAGCATTTCCCCCGATGTGCTTGTCTTTTACATGTTTAATGTGTGGGGAAAGCATTGACAGGTTCACCCCCACCGCATGCAATGTGAAGCCCTGAAGTCCACATTTCCACAATGCGCCAGATGGGATCATTCGCCTGCTCTTTGGGATGTCTGGTCGCGTGATGTGGTGTTGCATACCCCGCCACCAGAATCACGGTGCTCTTGTAGCACGGTGGATTTGCTTTGTCCTTTGTGTTCTCCTTGTCTGTCTTGATTTCACATTCTTTAAAAGAAGTACCTCCTCTGATTTTGCCTCAGAGCAAATCCCCCTTTTTAGTGTGTGTGTTTTTAGAGAGAAAAGAACAAAGACGGTTTACTGAAATTGTGTTTTCTGTTGTGCGTTCATTCAAAAAGCATGAATGGAATCATAGCAAACGCCTTGTCTTCCAGGAAGCATCTCATTCAGAGGATGCTGCCCCCCTCAAACTCCCATCAGCCCCAGCCAGCACGGCTAATAGGATGATGGGACATAGAGTCCCAATAACGTCTGGAGGGGCCACCACAAGTTCTCCAGCCCTGCTCTAAGACACAGCGTTCTCTCTTTAGAAGAAGGTTTCCCTCCTAAGAGAATGGAATGCCACTTCTTAGAGCGGGGACAGGGGACCTGTGGCCCTTCCAAGGACCCCTAGTACCCATCAGCCCCACCCAGCAAAGCCAGCCAAAGAAGCAGACTCGGGACTACAAGATTGGATTTTTCTGGATCAGCCGAAGCTCTCCGGGCGGTTTACAACATAAAAATCAATATATAATATACAATTCATATTTGGTATAATTAAAAGGAAAAACAATGCATCACATTTTAAACAAGCATAACTAAACAATAAATCTCAACAATGTACATAACAGAATAAACAAAGTGAACCTAACAATTATAAAAATATCTAAAAATATTTTATTTTGGTACACACTTTTACCAACTAATCCTGCTTTAACCTAGTGAATCTGCTTGCGCCTGAACTCCCTTTCCACAAAAGCAAGGTATGGCTGCAGCTCTGTGGAACGGTTCTTCTGATTGCGGTTTAGGAGAGGCCAAAGCGGGGGGAAGGAGTTATATGCACATAGTCTGTGGAACACGCTGCCACAAGATGGGACTGCTGCTTTAATACAGGGAGAACGAAGAGGAGTTTATTGGCATCAATGACCCCTAATGGCTTTTTGTTACTGAGCCTCTGCGTTCCAGTGCAGTCTCCCTTGGAATGCCAGGCACTAAGGAGGAGCAGTGAGAGAGACTGCCATCACCTTTCCTGCCTTGCTTGCGGGCTTCCCAGAGACATCTAGGCTGCCGCACTGTTTGGAAACGCATTAAATGATGTCATTTAAAGTTGCCTTTTAAACTTGAACCTAGGTGTGGGGGGGGGGGTTTCCTGTCGCTGCAGGCGAGATGTCTTTTGAGATTTAGCTTTTGCAAGAGATCTGTCTTTCTCTCTTAAAGGGGGGGGGGGAGACCCAGCAGATCAGTCCAAGCTAACCCTGAAGGGAGAACCCATTTGATTGAAAGTGTGATTCAATAACCCTGAGTGTCTGGATACAGTGCCTGACTCTCATGCCAGGATGCTTAGATAATGTTTTTAGCTTAATAAAGGCCAATTCTTCTTTTGTCTTGTGAACCACCTAGGAGCTGCTGTGTGGGTTGTTTTATATATTTAATTTAAAAAAAAAATCTGATCCTGATCTCACAAATTAAAGAGTTTTTAACAGGCTGCGTCAAGAGGCTCTTTGGCCAGATTGATTTCTTCTGCTGTCCTCAAAGCACCTTAGACTGGATTATAGAAATGAGCAAACTACAATAACTATTGCTTGGGGGGGGGGGGTCTGCTGTGCTCCATCTGTGACGTCCCCTGCCTGAGGGTTCCTGTGCTGGCTTGAGGAGGACTTGGATTCAGACAATGCACCGATCGCGCCCCACTCAAGGTGGAGCCCTCAGCATTGCAGCATGAAGACATGGCCCTGTCATGAATGACTCTCCAGCTCTACAGACGCACAGCAGTCTGTGACTGGAGAATAGGCTGTGGGCCCTTTAAATATGGCAAACCAGCTCTCCCAAGAGGGCACGTTCACTGGAAAGATCAGTTCCGCCAGCCTTCTTGGGCCCTGAAATGAGTCTGATCCCTGGCTGAGACAACATCTCCCCTTGCTCAGCCCACAGGGCTCAATGAGAGCAGTCCGGGGTCCGGAACTGCCATGCCTGAATGCTAAATGCCTACCACCCTCTTGCACAACAGCCTCTTTCAGTCTCCTGTAGACAGACAGGCCACAGGCCTGAGTTGCACAGCATCCTTCAGCTGATGGGACGGCCGTGCGCCCAAGATCCCTGCGTGGAGCTTGATCACTCAGCCAAGCCGAGCCCTGCCGCAAGCAGCTCGGCTGATGAAGTCAAACCCTGCTGGGTCGGCTGTGCGCCCAAGATCCCTGCGTGGGTCTTGATCGCGCAGCCCTGCCGCAAGTATCTCAGTTGTGCGATCCTGAGTACCCCAAGGGGAACTCACGTGTGCAGCTACGCCAGCTGTATCTCTACCTGCCCCACAGCTGATGTCATCCATGATGTCAGGCGTGAGGCAGGTGGGTGTGGTTTGGGGATTGGCCTGTGGGCCAGAGACTCTTCGCCCCTGTTCTGCATGCAAAGCTTACACTGCTCCACTGAGTTATGGCCCGTTTAAAACAAAGTTAAGATTCCAGTCCTCATTAATAGAAGAAGCTGCCTTACACAGTGCAGACCCTGGTTCCATCTAGCTCAGTACACTGACTGACAGCAGCTATCCAGAGCTCCAATTGGGGAGACATTCCCAAGCCTAACTGGAGATTCAAGGAATCGAACCTGAGACCTTCTGCAGCTAAAGGGGATACTCCACTACTAAGCTACGGCCTTTCTCCAATAGTTGGAAGGGGCCTGTAAGGCTATCAAGTCCAGCCTCCTTGCTCAATGCAGAAATCCAAGTTAAAGCATCCCCAACATGTGGCTGTCCAGCTGCCTCTTGCGTGCCTGCAGTGTTGGACAGCCCACCACCTCCTGAGGTCATTGGTCCCACTGTCGTACCGCCCTAACAGTCAGGAAGTTTCTCCTGGTCATCTGAAATCTGGCTTCCTGTAACTTGGAAGAGTCACAGCAATAACAACTCAAAAAAGGTGCTCGAAAGCTGCACAATTGGAGGTCTTGGGTGGAGGGGGGGGCTCCCCACTTTTAAAAAGCTGTGTTATTTGTTTTGGCAGGGGGATGCAGCCATTTTGTCTGATTTTTCTTGGAGAAAGGGGGAAGGTTCTTGTCCTGAGCACTGCCATTTTTTCTCCTGCGAAATGGGTCTTTTGTGACGCCCACAACAGTTCCTTAGATTTGTTTTGTTCCCAAACGTGCCTCCAGTCTCCAAAATACGTTAGGGACCCCTGTTCTATATAGAACACGGTTGCAAAACATTTCTCTGCGATGCCCCTGCATTTCCTGGGGGAGAGGGGAGTCGTCCCTCAACAGTTCTACACGCTTTGACAAGCCTTGTCCTGGAGTGTCCTGGAGCATTGGATTGGGGACGCAGAATCATCAGCACCACCATCAACACCACCCCAAATTCTGGCAATTGCCATCCTTTCCTCTTCCTGGGTAGAGATGCCACATTAATCTCACTTTAGGTTGGCAGGGCACGATAAATGAAGGATCACCTGCCCGGTTCACGCTGCTCAGAGGGTTGCAGCGTCATTCCTTGCCAGTCACCCCACGCTAATTCTGGATAAATCTGCAGTCAGTCCTGGTTTATATGACAAGGTCTCTCCTCGGCACCTTTGGAAGGGGGGAGAGAGAGAGAGAGAGTATCTACACACACACTGGTTTCTTCTGTCTCATATACCTGCCTTGCAATCGATCTCGTTAATTAGCTGTCGGGTGCTGAGCAGATAAACTATCCATCACAGGAATTTGCTTAATAGCTCACTTGGCCTTGTTGCTAATTCTTTTCTTCTTCTTCTTTCTGTTAAGGCAAACTCTCCCTCTGCTTTTGCTCCAAGAAAAATGTAATGTGGTACGTTGAGGTAGACTGCCTCTAACCATGGAGGTTTGGCACTCTGCTGGATTCAGGCACAAAGGGCCCCTTCTGTTTCAGCATCCTGTTCCCAACAGGCGACAGTCAACCACCTCCAGAAAACGTTCAAGCAGGATATGATGGCCGTTCCCTGTTCTTTGCAACCCCCGCCCAGTATCTGACATTCAGGGGTAGACTGCCTCTGTCCAGGGAAGATTCAATTGAAAAATGAATCAGATTGTTTATTGACTACATCCAGGGAGCTCAAAACATATTATTTTGCCACACACATGCACACTTACATATTTAATCCTCGCAAAGCCTTGCAAGGTAGGTCAGGCTGAGGGATGGCGTGCCTGGCCTAGATTCACCTAGTGAGCTTCATGGATCAGGTGAAATCTGAACCGGGGTCTTAGCCTGACCCTCTAACCGACTCTGCCATAACAGCAAGCTGCCTTTGGGGACCAATCAAACATCCCAACTTCCAGATTCTATCATCCTTACAGTGCTTCAAGGCTAAGATGTATCCCTTCCAATCTCTGTCTGAAGATCAAACAAAATTGAAATAAGCCGTCCTTTTCCCCAGGCTTGCTAGTTCTCCAAATAGCAATCAATTCCTGCTAGCATTGATTTGTTTAAATAGGCAGAAGGCTTTCTGACAGTTATGGGGATGAGGGGTGGGGAAGGAATCCTGCAGCCAGGGTTGTTCATAGAATCATAAAAACTGGAAGGTTCTTCAGAGGTCATCCAGACCAACCCCCTGCTGCTGCAGGATCGCCATCCAGCCTCGATTTAAAGACCACCAGCGAATGAGCATTCCACTGCCCTTCGACGCAGCCTTGTCCCACTGTGAAACAGAGTGTACCATTAGGAAATTTTAACCAGGCTCACTGTCGCTATCCTAAAGTTTAGTAGAAACCACCTCTATCAACCAGCACTTTTCCTCCTCAGTTTCACATAAGTTCAGGATCAGCAGAGAAACATGTAGAGTTCACTGTCCTGTGGAGTTCAGGATTTAAAAGAAGCAGTGGGGTGGAAGGTTCCTATTTCTTAAGGTTCCTGCATTGAGCAGGGGGTTGGACTCGATGACCTTATAAGCCCCTTCCAACTCTACAATTCTAGGTTATGGAAGAAGCTGGAACACACACACACACCTCCGATCTTTATTTCCGAGGCTGCTTCAACCTGCGGAACGGGCACTGTTGCAAATGCCACATAATACTCATTTCGCAATAGGAAGAAAATCGCTTTTAGTGTGGCAGCACCTACCCTTTGGAACTCCCCGCCTATTGACATCTGGCAGGCACCTTTGCTGTACTCTTTTTGGCGCTTGCTTCAAACATTTCTGCCTCTCCAGACACCCAGCTGTTGCTGTGTTTTCATCTTTTCGTTTGCTGCGGGTTTAATCGTTTTCTAAATGCTCGATTGAAGTACAGTACTTGTTCTTAACTGGTTTTATTGATGATTTCAATGCTTCTTGTAAACCGCTTAGAGGTTTTTACTGAAATGCTAAACTTTAAAAATACAAGAAAATGCATTTGACATTTCCCTCCCCTTCTTGAGAAGACAGGGAGGGGGTGGCAAGCTAGCATTGAACCGCAGACGTGCAGAATTGCATCCGGAGTATGCGTACCAAATTTTGCCCTGAAATTTCAAGGTGCAAGGAAGATGATCAAATTAGCAAGCATACGAACAAATGAGCGCTGAGCGTGCACGTTACACCAAGACACCCTTGCTTTGCTCTGCAGGGTCAGCAGGGTTAATGCAGCCCAAATCACCGCCTTCCACCTAGCCACGTCTGGCGATTTGTGCCAGGGTGCTGGAGCCCTTTCCTGCATCCCTGCCACATTCTGGGCGCTGTGATGCACAGGGCAAGGCGTTTATTTATTTATTTGTTTGTTTGTTTCATTTATAAACCGCCCATAGCGAGTGGCTCTCTGGGCGGTGTACAAAAGGTTAAAATACAAAATCACAATAAAATCAGACAACAAACAATGAACACAAGCAGGAACAAAAGAAAAGAAAAGAATTTTTTTAAAATTATAACATAAACGCTTAAAATGCCTGGGAGCATAGCCAGGTCTTAACCTGGCGCCGGAAAGATAGGAGCGTAGGCGCCAGGCGTACTTCTTCGGGGAGGCTGTTCCACAGTTTGGGGGCCACTACAGAAAAGGCCCTAGATCGAGTAACTGTCCTTGGGGCTTCTCGATGGGTTGGTACCCGGAGGAGGGCCTTAGATGCTGAGCGAAGTGACCGGGTAGGTTCATAGAGGGAGAGGCGTTCCACAAGATATTGCGGTCCCACGCCGTGTAAGGCTTTATAGGTCAAAACCAATGTTGGTTTGCAACTGTGTGAATTTAGCCCCTCGCCCAGCTGTGGAGGGCAAGCGGCTTTTCCTTGGGGCCGGAGGGTGCTTTTCTGTGTCCTTACCCCATTGGGGGGTGCTGCTGTTGCTGCCTCCCCATCACTGCAGCGCGTGAGGCGGAGAGTCTCCTTCCCATTTGTACACCCCACCGGCTTTTCTTGACAGATCCCGACTGTCAGTAATGCTGTCCATCCTCAGGAATGAACTGCAATTCAGCCACTGGCCCCAAAGAGACAAATTAAAATCCTCGGCACACTCGAGTAGTTCCACTGACTGCCACATTAGAAAGACCGGGGAAAGGTGGAGGAGGCGAAAGAGAGAAGATTGCCCCATCCACCTGAACTCATTGCCATCTCATTAACTTCAGAAGAATCCCCAAATCTTAAATGCTGGGGTGGGCAACCTCAGGCCCGGAAACCGAAGGCAGCCCTCCAGACCTCGCTGCCTGGCCCTCGGAACTCTCCCCAGGCCACGCCCCCTCTCCCTCGGCCACACCCATGAACTTTCACCATGCCTCTTTTGCTTGCCTGGATGGAGGCTAGAGAGGAGTGTGTGTGTCTGTACAATCTAGCCTGCTGTACAAAGGCAAAAATTGCATTCATTGCTCCGCCCGCATTCTCCTCCATGTAGCCCCTGGAAAGGAATGAGGCCCCCAGGCTGAAAATTGATCCCCACCCCTGCTTAAGAGCAAACAGGCCCAGTTCTTTCAGTCTCCCTTCATAGGGTTTTGTTTCCAGTACCCTGATAGTGCTAACCGGGGCTGGTTACAGGGACCATACAACTCCCCTGTTACAACAGCTCCACTGGCTGCCAATTTGTTTCCGGTCACAATTCAAAGTGCTGGTTTTGACCTACAAAGCCCTATACGGCTCAGGTCCAGACTATTTGACAGATCGTATCTCCCTACATGAACCTGTCCGGGATTTGAGATCTTCAGGTGAGGCCCTTCTTGTGTTCCCCACACCTTCGCAAGCACATATGATGCGGACACGAGATAGGGCCTTTTCGGTGGCCGCCCCTAGGCTGTGGAACTCCCTTCCGAGTGAGGTGCAATCAGCTCCCTCCTTGCCGTCTTTCCGGCAACAAGTAAAGACTGTTTTATTTCAACGGGCATTTGGGATAGAGAACGACCAGGATTAAGTGTCATAGGTTTGGTGATTACATTATATGATTTTATTATTTTAAATTGTCCGCTGTTTTTAACCTATATTTTATGGTTTTAATTTTTCTCATAGTTTAATTCTTTTTTAATGGTGTTGTTTTTAGTTGTAAGCCGCTCTGAGTCCTACTGGAAAAAGGGCGGGGTAGAAATAAAGTTTCTTATTATTATATTATTATTATAGTCCTTGTTGTCCTTCTCTGAACCCGTTCCAGTTTGTCTGCATCCTTCTTCAAGTGCGGGGTCCAGACCTAGATGCAGTATTCAAGATGAGGCCTAACCAGTCCTGAATAATTCGTGTGATTTGGAAACTATACTTCTGTTAATGCAGCCTAACATGGGGAACAGCTGCAGCACTAGGGGACTGAAGAAGACCTGCTCGCTCTTTTGAGACAGCTGGCATCCTTGGTAAGTGCTGCAAGGACTGGGACCCCCTGCCTGACCCTGGCTCCAGAGAGAGGCTGCAGTTAATCTTGCAGCCCCCTGCATCAGCTCCTGGCTGGGTCAGGGGACATATAACCCCAGCTGCCTTTGGGCGGCGGATTTGCCACCGGCGGGGTTGCCGCCCAAGGACAACGCCCAAGGGGCTCACCCCTTGGGGAGTCCCTTAGGGAGTCCCGAGAGAGAGAGAGAGAGAGAGAGATCCTATTTCTTTCTTTTTTCCTAACCAATCTGGGGGAGATTGGTAGTGGAGAGGGCGTGTGGCTCATATGTAGTTCCTGCCAGAGCTTGGAAAAGTTACTTTTTTGAACTACAACTCCCATCAGCCCAATCCAGTGGCCATGCTGGCTGAGGCTGATGGGAGTTGTAGTTCAAAAAAGTAACTTTTCCAAGCTGTGGTTCCTGCACAGGGTGAGAGCCTGTGCAGGGAACTGAATGATAGGAGAAAGTTGCCAGATACCTTCAGAGTGAGAGTCTGTAACAGGCCAAAGGCTGGCCCTCCCTGGGCATGAGACAGAAGGGGGAGTAGATGTGCCCTGTGTGAAAAATATTGAGTGGGTCTGACTGTTCCCAGTTCTCTCAGAGGCCTACTGGGATAATTGGCTCCAATAGGTATTGTTGGTGGGCTCTTGTTGGGTCCATATCAGATGTTTAGGAGGAGTCTTAGTATAGAGAGACATGGGTGATGCCACCCCAAATTCAGTGATCACGGGTAGAGGGAAGTATAGCCATGGGGTGGTGGTGAATTACCATAGAAGATGAGGGCAACGCTATCTATCCCTTGTTCCTCCCTCCCACTCCTCTCATGGATGGATTCCTCGCTGCTCATCTGCTGTGCCCACTGTCCTGTGTTTGTTGTTGTTTAATGCCAGATGGGTACACAATAAGACCACTCTCATCCATGATTTGATTGTGGATGAAGGTGCCGATTTGGTGTGCATTACCGAGACCTGGGTGGGTGAGCTGGGAGGGGTTGATCTGAGCCAGCTTTGCCCACCTGGATACTCGGTGCAACACCAGCACAGGTTGCAGGGACGGGAGGGAGGAGTTGCTGTGGTCTACAGAACTTCCATCTCTGTCAACAGGAAACCACTCTGTCTTGGGACTATGAGGGCCTGTACCTGGTGTTGGACCAAGGAGACAGGAAACTAGGGTTGCTGCTGGTGTACCATCCACCCTGCTGCCTGGCAGCTTCTCTGACTGAGCTAGTGGAGGCCATCTCGGCTGTGGTGTTGGAGGAGCCCAGCACGAAAGTCCTGGGTGATTTCAATGTCCATGCTGAGGCTGCCTCTAGTGTTCCGGCTCGGGACTTCATAGCCTCCATGATGACCATGGGGCCCTCTCAAGTTGTCACCAGCCTAACACATAGGGCAAGGCACACCCTCGACTTGGTTTTTGCTCCAGATGGAGGAAGGGGCGGTCTGGAGATGGGGGGGTGGATGCCTGCAGGCCTGAGTTTCCCGATTCCAAGACTATGGAATGAGGGGGAAAGGTCAACAAGCATGTGCTGTAGGGTGGTAAGCATCACATATTCATGAACGCAGCAGCCTGGCCCCTCGGATCAAGGATTCTACGCTTACCAGTTGCGGGACGAGCATCACGTTTGAATAGCTCAGTGGCGGAGCATCTGCTTGGCATGCAGAAGGTCCCCAGTTCAATCCCCAGCAGCATCTCCAGGTAGGACTGGGACAGACTGAAATCCCGGAGAGCAGCTGCCAGTCAGTGTAGGCAATGCTGAGCTACATGGACCAATGGTCTGACTCAGTATCAGGCAGCTTCCTGTGTTCCTGCTGAAAGCAGTCCTTCGTTCAGAATCAGGAGGACTAGAATCTTACTTTATTTTTAAGGGAAGGGCCATAGCTCGGACCAGCAGCTGGTATAGCCCAGTGGGGAGGAGAGCCTGGCTGGGAGGCCAGAATCTGTGAGTCCAAATCCCCGCTTGTGCCTCCTGGGTGTCAAGGGCCAGCTAAAGAACACCCCCACAGGGAGTGGCTCAGGGGTTACGTGCCCTGCCACCTGTGCAGCCCTGGGCAAGCTGCATAGTCCCAAGGAGCCCAGATGCCCCCAGCTGGCAGTTGTGGACAAGGAAGGGGCTGGCTTGTGCAGCTGTGGCAAGCTGAGCAGGCCCTGGCCAGCTAGGGGAGGACTAGCCTCAGAGGGAGGCAATGGGAAACCCCCTCTGAATATCGCTTACCATGAACACCCTATTCATAGGGTAGCCATAAGTTGGGCTCAACTTGAAGGCAGTCCATTTCCATTTTCTATAGCTCAGCGGCAGCGTGCAAAAGGTCCCAGGTTCAATCTGCGTCAGCATCTCCAGTACAACTGGGAGAGACCCTCTGCCTGAAAGCCCAGACAGCCGCTGCCAGTCAGTGCAGACAACACTGAACTAGATGGACCAGTGGCCTGACTTGGTATAAGGCAGCTTTCTATGTTCCAAATTGTGGCTACCATTCAACCGGAAGACGGATTCTCTGGTTCCTGATTCTTCTGGAATAAATGGAGGCTCTCTTGTTCCATCTATATTCCATCAAAAGTGGCAGTTGCAACCCTGAGAGACGGAAATAAACCACCTCACTCTGTCCTGTTCCTCCCCTCCCCATTTTGCCTGCACCCGTCATTTAGTTAAAAAGAAGAACAGACCGAGTCAAAAATGGCAAGTGATCCAGTTGATTTAACAGCTAATCCCTCAGCGGCAACAGAGAGCGAGCATCCGTCTTTGGAGAGATGTCCCTGTTGTGTCAGCCAATCTTTCACTCTGTCGACATTCACGGGCGCTCTGCAACAAGGCTTCTCCATCTGCACGAAACAGGAGTGGATGATGAGGGGGCTTTTGGGGGGGGGTCCCTCTCTTCCTCCTGCACAACAGATCATAACACTCCATCAATCTCTGGAAATTTAGCATTTGGGGAATTAGATATATATGGGATGAAAAGCACAACAACAGACCTGAGACAGCAAAAATTGATATGGTAATTGGGTAGCCAGTTTTGCCCAGGAACAGAAGACAAGTTTCTGAACTGGAGCATGGGGGGAGAGAGAGAGAGTTTAAAGCTATAGTCTTTATTCATGTGTTTCAGAGGAGGCTGGTCCATTTGGGCAAATGGGGCACTGACCCAACATCCACAGTCTAAACACAGCCAGCCCCCCATCTCATTGAATCACAGAATAGCAGAGTTGGAAGGTGCCCGTAAGGCCATCTAGTCCAATCCCCTGCACAAGGCATTCTTCCACGTGTCAAATGCAGAGGAGAAAGGGAGAAGAATCCATTAGCCGACTGTAACTTATTACATTTGTCTGTGGGGTGATTGATATTGTGGGGCGGCTCACACTTGGCAATAATTATTCATCCCCGCCCCCTCCTTAAAGTGGTGGCTATTATTGTAATTGGTTTTCACTTTACGCAAGAAGCTGTTGTGTTTTTTTGGCGGGCCAGCTGGAGAACAAACAGATTTTGGATGTCTCTACAAATCCCAAGGCATTTTTAAAATAATAGTTGTGTGTCCAAGTGGACGACCAGTCCTAGTTTTGGACACCAGTGGCAGTAGTGTGGTGGCACATTTGGATGTGCAGGGTCCCTTCATGATAGCCACAGCCGTGCCCACTCCCCCTTTTTTGCTGCGGGGTTGAGAATGAGACCTATGTTAATGCCTTCATAGAATCATAGAATAGTAGAGTTGGAAGGGGCCTATAAGGCCATCCAGTCCAACCCCCTGCTCAACGCAGGAATCCAAATCAAAGCATTCCCGACAGATGGCTGTCCAGCTGCCTCTTGAAGGTCTCCAGTGTCAGAGAGCCCACCACCTCTCTAGGCCATTGGTTTGTCTGCATCCTTCTTGAAGTGCGGAGACCAGAACTGGATGCAGTATTCAAGATGAGGCCTGGCTATCTTCCTTTCTCATCTGTTATTTCAAAATGGAAAAGGGGGATTTTTTTCCCCCTTCCCCTTGCTTAAAAACAGCCCAAACGTCCTTACAGAGATAAAATATATGAGGATTGTGGGAGGGGGGGAATAGTGTGACCATAGCAGGGCTGCTGGAACTTCTGAGCTAGGGGCTAAAAGCGGCCCTCAAGGCCTTTCTACCTGGCCCTCAGGACTCTCCCAGGTCATACTTCCCCCTGGCCCTGCTTCATACTGTCCTGGCTGGGTGACCTTGGGCCAGTCACAGCCTCTCAGCCTAACCTACCCCACAGGATTGTTGTGAGGCTACAATGAAGAGGGAGGAGAACCATATGTGCCACCTTGAGCTCCTTGGAGGAAAAGTGGAATATAAATGTAATGCATAAATAACAAATAATGTGTCCTTGGACTGGGGCAATGCCTTTGGCTTGCTTGGCTGGAGAGAGAGAGTGTGTAGAAACTAGCCTGCTGTACAAACGTAAACATATACTTTACTTGCTCCACCCACTTTTGCCTCTGGCCCTGCCCACCACTGGCATGCGGCCCCTGGAGGGTTGCCCTTCCCCAGAAGGAAGCGCAGCCCTCAGGCTAATAAAGGTTCCCCACCCCTGGAATGAACCCATTCCCATTAGATTGGGGGTGTTGAGCATTTTTTAGACCAAGGGCCGCACTGCCCCATTGCAGGGGCCACATGCCAGTGGTGGGTGTGGTCATTAAAAGTGGGCGTGGTCAGGAAAATGGGTGCGGCCCCTCACGTTCTCAGACACACACGGGTACAGCTGAGCCCGTTTCTCAGCTGATCTGTGTAGATCAGTAGCAGCAGGCAGAGGGGTGGTATTTCCCCCTGAAATGTGGCACTGGTCTGGGCAGGAAGGGTTTAAGCCGCTCCGCCCAGCTCTGGCTGTTATCGTTCGCCAGAAGATTGCAGCACTCAATTTCCTAGTGCTGGCTGCAGACAAGCGCCCAGGAAACATCGAAGCACTTCGAGTCGCTCCTTCCTGTCTCCATAACACTCCAATCTACTCTTAAGGGTGGTGGTAACGTCTCAATTATCCTCCCCATTGCGCTCAGTGAAGAAGAGAAGAAGCTCTCTGTTTTTCAGCACCAATGAATTGGATCAAGGGCTGGCTGGTGAGCCATTTAAAAGAAAAGTTTGGCAAGGCCACACCTGGCCTACAGACTGACCTCACGCCTCCCCTGGAGTAGATGCATCTGAACAGAGCATTTTTCAAGCTCAGTACCCCTTCCACAAGCTTTCGGAAGCCCACTTTACTCGTGTGTATGGGAGAGATCTTGACTGCATGGTCATGCAATGGCAAAATGACACTTTTGCACATGCTCAGAGGCTCCTTTCTTATCACATCACCTGCCCCAGGAAGGAAACCTGGGATTGCATTTAAAATAGACTCTGGGTCTGCATGGAGCGATGAGCCTTCAAATGTAGCTGTTTCCATACCCAATCAATAAGCACCAAAGCAGCTAGGAGTTGTTATTTTGGGAATGCTCTATTTTACTACTGTCAAAGAAATAAAGGTTTTCCGTCCCCCATCCCTTTTTTTTATTGGAGTCAGGAGTTAAATAGATAACAGTTTGTGAACTGTTTTATTGATCCCTTGGGGAGGAAAAAAAAGAGTCTGTCTTCTAAAGGAGAGAAAATTATTTTTGCATAAAGTGACTCTCATGCAGAGCTTTCCCTTCCTCTTCCACCACCTCCATTCTGAACCTTTTAAAAATGTCTGGCAGATAGAAACCAAAGCTGCACCGGTTGGATTTCTGCCCATTCCAAAGCTGCTAAGAGCACAGTTGGGAAAAGAAAGAAAAGGCAAATTTGAAAAGGGATGGCTCTGTTGCTACCATTAGATCTGCCTCTGGTAACCCACACCCCATAACTCAGCCTCCCTTGGCTCTGCCTCCACTTAGCTGGCCCAGTGGGTATCAGCCTCCACTGAAGAGGAGGGTTCTGTCTGAAGGAGAGGAAGGGGTGTTTTAGATGAACATGTTGGAGGGAACTTTGCAAGAGCTCAGGGAGAATTGTGCCCCCCACCCCCTCCATCTTCTTCCTTCAAGGTCCCATTCTGTGTTCCAGCTGTGACAAAAAATATATATCTAGTATTACTCCTGAATGCAGCCTTGACCAATCTGATACCCTCCAGATGTTTTGGACTACAGCTCCCATCAGCCCCAGCTGGCATGGCCTTTTTGGACAGCAATTCCCATCAGCCCCAGCCGGCACGACAGTTTTGGACAGCAATTCCCATCAGCCCCAGCCAGCACGGCCATTTTGGACAGCAATTCCCATCAGCCCCAGCTGGCACGGCCATTTTGCACTATAGATCCCATCAGCCCCAGCATCATATGTACATGCTGGCTGGGGCTGATGGGAGTTGTCCAAAACACCTGGAGGGCACTCGGCTGGCGAATGGTCATCTCACAGGGACCACATGGTGAGTGTGGGCAGGGCTGAAGGCAGTGGTGGGTGGGTCCAGAGGAAAAAGTGGGTGGGCTCACCCCATCCCTCGCCTTCCTCTGTCGATTACCTACAGACAGCTTTTGAAATCAGTTTGAGGGCCACATAAAAGTAGTCTGAGGGCCACATGTGGTGTATAAGATTAATCTTCCTCATAACTTGGACTCCTCTGCACCGTCTTATTAACCATTTTGGATAACATAATTCAATGTCCTCTTAAAAAAGCATTAATTTGTTAACTGCCACTAAGATTGTCATTGCTACTTAGAAACGGCGAGGCACGGCTGACTAAGGTTTTTCAAAGCAACTGGTGTGGATAAATGGACTACTATTATATGAAGAAGGAACGTGCTTGTCTCGCAAGTCTCATTTATCAGACAAATGGCATCTCTCTGTTATTTATTGGAAAACTCACTGTGCAGTTTTATTTCCCTAAACAGGGCTGTGGGTTTGGTAAAATGTTTTTTCTTAATTTATAAAAAGGGGAACGCTGGGAGGAAAAAATCTATATTGTAAGTTTTTAGAAATAAGCATCAACTGAGGTCTCCGTTTCAAACAAGATGACTATTTATGGACCGAGGGCCACATTCCCTTCTAGGCAATCTTCTGGGGGCCACATGACAGCAGTGGGCGGGGCCAGAAGGAAAAGTGGGTGGAGCAACAAATGTCCATTTTACCTTTGTATTCTACACACGCTCACCCATCCCTCTCTGTCCTCCAGAGGCATGATCAGAGGGCTACATGCCCTGGGCTCCTACTAGGAGGAAGGGTGGGATATAAATCAAAATAAAATAAAATAAAATATTTAAAAAATATGCTGTTCACTGCTTTGGGGGTGTTCCTTCAAGCCCCAAAGGACAAGCATGGCTCTTCTTCTGATGATTGTCCTTCAGTCGCCTTTCACGTCGGTCTTCCTTGCTGTTGGAACATCTGCAGTCCACTTCCCGCACCAGAAGAGGGAGTTGTCAGTTTCCCTGGGGTTGACACTCTTCCGTCATCCATGGCAGGTTTGCGTGTCCCTGCTGGATCAGGTCCAAGGGGGAACTATCTAGTCCAGCTATCTGTCCTCACAGCAGCCAGCCAGATGCCTTTTTTTGGGAACCCCACAAGAAAGATCCAACCGGAACAGCAACTCTTCCCTCTTGTGATTCCCAGCAACTAGTAATCAGAGCAATCCTGCCTCTGACTGTGAAGGTGGAGCGTAGTCATCAGGTTTAGTAGCTGTTGACAGGCTTCTCCTCCATGGATATGTCTGATCTTCTTTCCAAGCCATCCAAGTTGGTGGTCATCACTGGTGGGAGCAAATGCCACAGTTTAACTATGCGTTATCTGAAGAAGTCCTTCCTTGTGTCTGTCCTGAATCTTCAGAACATAAGTACAGCTTCCTCAATCATGTCAGTGGCCTGTCTAGTCCAACTTCCAGTCCTCACAGTGGCCAGCCAGATGCCCTAATGGGACGCCGCACGCACAACCTGAGGACAAACAGCAACTCTCCCTGCTCGGGATTTCTAGCCACTGGGCTTCAAAAGCATTTATTGCCTACGACAGTGGAGGGAGAACTTTGCTATCGTGGCTAGTAGCCATGGATCCACACGTTCAACAACAGTCTTTCCCCACAATTGCATACCAACCAAATCATTTTATTGTATTTGACTAAAAGCCATCGCAACGGGAAAGAATATATATATACAAAAACAAAGTACAAATAAATTCAATTTAACGAGTCCCCTGTGCAGTCCACTGCGATTGCGTTCAATGTATTTGCCCGAATGTGTTTTGCTGCCTTAGCGAACAGAGCTGTTTTATAAGTAACATACGGGTCACAATCTGACAGTAGCCAAGAAACTTTCACATAAGGAGTCTCGCCTTGTAAAGCTGTCAAAATCTGTCCCAGGAATCTCTCTCGAGGGGTCTGATATAGGTGGCAAAATAGTAGGTAGTGAGGGATATCCTCTACCTCTCCCCCACCGCAGATACAGAGCCATAGGTTTCTTGGAATTCGCCTCTATCTTCCGTCCAACATGGCCGAGGGCATAGTTGGAAAACGTAGTTCTGTAAATGCAACTCTGCGGGAGGAGAAAATGAGCATTTGCAGGTATTGATTGCATACACCCAGTCATCTCAACACTGGTTTTGTTTGTTTGAATGGGATTTTATCAACGTGCGCATATGCCTCAGGGGTGGTGGTGCTGGCAACGCACAAATGAACTGAGGGGAATTAATTCTGCTGCCAGTTGATTGTGGGCCTGTACGAAATTGGGAAATGTCTTCTTGGCGATCACTCGAGACCGAGTAAGATTGTCTTCCAAAATACCGTCTTTAACGATGGATCCGTCTGAATCTGTATCCACCGCCGATGTGCCAGGCCATGACTAGGGGCTTCTGGATTTCACAGTCCTGACCCCGTCGCCATTTGCCAATCGCCACGGGACTTTTGCTATGTGCGCAAATTTGTTTTACGTGGGGAGATCGGCGCACCACGATCGACACACAACCCTGACAGAAAAAGGCTTTGATCCAATGGCATGGGTACCACGATGATTGGAAGTCCTTTATCTGTTGCAGCCTTCATCTGCCTTCACAGCCATTGTAACGTACACATTGTTATCCTCCACCTGTTCTGCCGTTGAGGACTTTCTTGGATCGTTCTTTGTCTGGTTCCTCTCCCTTGACCTGACCGCCATGGGTGACCCTGCTGGGAGTACATGACTCCCAACGGCATCGCTCGCAGGGTTCATTGGAACACACAAGCCCACTCACCACTGCAAGGTGACGATCCAGTGAGGGGGGGAAATGTAAAAGCACAATGACAGAAGAACTAGGCTCCCCCTAGGCACCGATGCCACTGTGACCACAAGGCCCCGTGACTCAGCACTCCCAAATCCAGGGGGACATTAATTTCAGAAGCATCCTGAAGCTCTCCATGGTCAAAAGATGCAAAACAACAAAAGTGAGAGGTCTGGAGCTTAGATTTTGAATTCTGGTCACGCATACACCGATGCATGAGTGAGGAGAAGCAGTCGAGGGCGGTAACAGCGGAAAAGCTTCGCTCTGGCTTTGAAAAAGGTACCATGAGTTGGCCTGGATTTCACGCCTCATGCACTTTATATAGATATACATAACCACAGGGCTTTTTTCTCTTTTTCGCCACAGGGATTAATGCTGTCATGACAGAGATTGCCAGAATTCATAATGAAGCACTGAAGGGTGGAGAGAGAGTAGTGCCCCCACAATCCTTTCGTATTAACTGCTCCCCGACTCTGTAGGGGAACTCTGGCTGGCTGTCAGCGCACATACCATAATATCCCGGGTGGTGTGTGCGTGGGTGAGTGGTGGATGATTGGTGCATCAGCACCTCCGGTCACCCCATGCAACCTGCCATCAGTGCCGCTGGGCGCAACGTCTTGTCAGCAACGCCACCTGTGCGCACAGACAGAGATGCGGGTGCTGATGGTGGAAACTGGCAGGGGGGGCATGCGTGTACATTTTTAGTATCCAGAAGGGCTCAAGTCCTGTCCCCCTCTATTTGGGGGGAATTTAACCCCACTTCCCGTGCAACAATTTTGACCTGCGGGCCAGTGTCGGAGCAACTGGTTGCAGATTCAACCCTTGGTATTTCCAGATTTTCATAAAAAACCTCGGGGAACAAGACCTCTTATTTTTCCCTAAGAAGTTGCCACACAGAGGAGGGCCAGGATCTCTTTTCGATCATCCCAGAGTGCAGGACATGGAATAATGGGCTCAAGTGACAGGAAGCCAGATTTCGGATGAACATCAGGAAAAACTTCCTAACTGTTAGAGTGGTACAACAATGAAACCAATGGCCTTGGGAGGTGGTGGGCTCTCCAGTCCTGGAGGCCTTCATGAGACAGCTGGGCAGCCACCTATTGGGTATGCTTTCATTTGGATTCCTGCATTGAGCATGGGGTTGGACTAGATGGCCTTACAGGACCCTTCCAATTAGATTATTCTATGATTCTTTGACTCTGCTTCAGGTAAATATCTTGAGCCTCCACCGGGGGCCAAAGGTAGATGTAAATATCCAAACAGCATCCATTCTTGTTAATCCACACAAGCTACAAACAGTCGAAAATTTCTCTGCATTGGAATGGACGGGAGCTGTGAGAAAGCAGGAGGTGGTGTGCTCCTTTCGGTGGACCAGACTGTGTCCCGCGGGCCAGATTTGTCCGCTTCCCCACCTCTCTCCCCAAATCAAGCACTCTGCACATGCTCCATTATGATCTTGCGTGTCATGATCCGAGTGCAGTGAGACTTGAACTGAGTAGGATATCAGTTAGAATCCCTACTCAGTAACAAAGAGCCTTTCTCAATGGGCCTTAGAATTTTTAGCAATGCAAACCACGTTACTGGAGAGTTGTTCCGTACAGTGCTCTAACATGCTGGACAAAATCACTGACAACAAGGCATGGTGGCGAGGAGGGAAATCCACAGTTGTGCATCACAAAAAAAACCAGAGGTTTGCAGCCCTGTGTATTTTGCATAATTCTGCCCAATTCTGTTCATGGAGGGAGCAGCGTGGAGTGAATGACCCAGCCATCTGGAGCTTGAAAGCTGGAACATCTTAAATGTCTTCTTGTGTTGCTCTCACACTTTCACACTCCTTAAGAGGCAGAAACTTGCACACTTTTTAATGGGGGGAAAAGCTGAAAATGAACACTGAGGACTGATGGAGTGTGTTGGCTAAGAATTTCCCCAGTTTAAATCTCACTTTGAGTATTAACTCACCAGACACTTCAGATCCCATTGTCATCTGAAATATGAAAATGAAATGGACTGCCTTCAAGTCGATCCCGACTTACGGCGACCCTATGAAGAGGGTTTTCATGGTATGCGGTATTCAGAGGGGGTTTCCCATTGCCTCCCTCTGAGGATGAGAGGCAGTGACTGGCCCAAGGTCACCCAGTGAGCTTCATGGCTGTGTGGGGATTCGAACCCTGGTCTCCCAGGTTGTAGTCCAGCACCTTAACCACTACACCACACTTTGACATTTATATTCCACCTTTTTTCTTCCAAGGAGCTCAAGGTGGTGTACATGCATCTCCTTCCTCCCCATTTTATTCTCACAACAACCCTGTCAGGTAGGTTAGGCTGAGAGATTGCGGCTTGCCGAAGGTCACCCAGTGAAGTTCATGGCTGAGCGGCGATTTGAACCCTGGTCTTCCAGGTTTCAGTCCAACACTCTAACCACTACACCACACTGGCAATAATAATAATAATAATAAATAGAATCATAGAGTTGGAAGGGGTCTATAAGGCCATCCAGTCCAACCCCCTGCTCAATGCAGGAATCCACATTAAAGCATACCCAACAGGTGGCTGTCTGGCTGCCTCTTGAAGGCCTCCAGTGTTGGAGAGCCCACCACCTCAATAATAATAATAATAATAACAATGGCCTACCTTACAGGCCTGTTGTAAGGTTTAATGAATACACAAAACATTAGATAATTCTAAAGTATTCTCATAGTATAATATAAATACACTCAGGCTTCAGAACTCAGTATCTGTTAACATTTTCCGCCTTTGCACACTGGAATGGTGGAAGGCTACAATCCTAATTATTATTCATATCTAATGGACCCAATAGCACAAAATCTGGGGTGCAAATGTTGAAGGTGGGTGGGTGAGAAATCTATATTACATTCTCCTTGTTGGTGGTGAAGTGTCTGCCACTGGTTGGCTCCGCTGATGTGACCTCATGCAACATTCACATCCTTATCCGCCAAAGCTGTCGGAATGTCTGCAGTCCAGCCCAGAATGGCAACTTCCCAGCGAGCCAGACCTCCCAAATTCACCAGTCCCACATGACTACATGGGATTCATGCAATAAGACACAAAACTTCCATGCAAACCACGTTCCAATACCTGTTCTGGGCTATAATATGCTTTTACGTAAAACAGCCCGGAACAGCGACTTCCCAGTGAGCCAGACCTCCCAAAATTCACCAATCCCACATGACTACATGGGATTCATGCAGTAAGCCACAAAACCTCCACGCAAACCACGTTCCGATACCAGTTCCGGGCTACAATACGCTTTTATGTAAAACAGCCCGGAACGGCGACTTCCCAGCGAGCCAGACCCACCAAATTCACCAGTCCAACATGACTCGATGGGATTCATGCAAAAGGTCACAAAACCTCCACACAAACCACGTTCCATGCAATAATACATCTTTCTGAACAGAGCCCAGAACAACATCTGAACCAGCCAAGTCAATCAAATGCACCAGTCTTGCATAACTGTATGAGTCAATGCTCTGGGCCACAAGCTTTCACAGCAACCACATTACAAGGCCCATTTTTGTTGGGAAAATGGCCCAGAATGGCAATTTTCAAACTAGGCAGGTCAACTAAATTCACAGAAGACTTTGAGTTAGCCACTAGGGATCAGCTGCCCTGCACCTTCAATTTAGTGTTGCAAAGCTCATTGTGCAATTGTTTATTGATTGATTGGTATCTCATCTAGTTTGGCCCTCAGACTGGCAGTGGCTGTCCAAGGTCCTGATCTCCAGCCTTCTTGCCTGAGAGCCTTTTGACTGGAAAGTTCTTCTGCCTCCACTTCATGCGCTCTTGCCCAATGAGTGGGAGTCCCTCGCACAGGTTCCAGACATTAATAACCTTGATTTTGAAAGTAGTTATGTCAGAAACTCATGTCACAGAAAGCAAACTGGTGAGGTTTGGCCCAGAACTTGAATACAAGGCAGAGGTGGAGTCGGAGCCCAAGCACACAAGAGCACTTCTTTGAACCCATTTTTTCCTGTGATAGCACATCTATTTCACAGAAGGCAAACTCTATTTCTCTCCCCCTTCTGCCAGCCGATTTGCCCCTCCAATCTCTCTTTCTCTCTCTCTCTCCAATTCACCAGCCATTCGCAACCTGATAGCAGCATCAATAGTGCTGCTTAGTGGACCTACAAACAGCAAGATCAGCCCAGAGGTCCCTGGGTCATCCCGTGTTATCTCCCATTTCCCAACAAAAGGAGAGGCAGCAGCATGTGTGGTTGGTGAATTTGGTAGGTCTGGCTCATTGGGAAGTCGCTGTTCTGGGCTGTTTTATGTAAAAGCGTATTATAGCCCGGAACGAGTATCGGAATGTGGTTTGCATGGAAGTTTTGTGTCTTATTGCATGCATCCCATGAAGTCATGTGGGACTGGTGAATTTGGGAGGTCTGGCTCGCTGGGAAGTCGCCGTTCCGGGCTGTTTCATTCCGTTCCAGAGGGCATTTTGGTTGTTAAAGGGTTAATAAAAATCCTATTGGAATGGTTGTTGTTCCTAAATGTTGTTCTCAAGTGTCTCTAACACATCCCAGTGTTTTTGGCATCAATTTCTTTTATAAAGGGCCCATTCCGGCCATCGCTTGCTGGAACCCTCTCCTTTTCCGACTTTTTGCAGCTGGGTCTCATCCCTCGCACTTCTCCCTGCCCTCTGCACATGCTCTGAGTGACCATGACCTTCTCTGGAGCCCCGCCCCGCCAGAATCTCCTCACCTCTCCTCCTCTTCCTCCCTTTACCTCGTTCGTTCCCCCCTTTTCCCCTCCTCCGTACTTCCTACGTGCCCAGAGACATCGTAGCCCGCGTTACCCCCTCCCCCACTTTCCGGACACTCTGCACACGCTCTGCTTTGCCGTTCCCTTCCCATCGCGGTGGAGGCTCACCACACCCTAATCTCACCTCTCTGCTCTGCTTCGCTTCGCCTCCTCCGCACTCTGTCCATGCCCAGCGACAGCCGAGCCCGCCTTCCTTTTCTCCTGGTCCTCCTCTCTCTTTCTTTCCGAGCCTGGCGCCTTCGACCACGGCCCTCCCTTTTTCTCATTTACTTATTCATTCAAAGCCCGTGCCAACCAACCAATCCTTGCAAAAATGCAAGATACAGATGTACAAATGCACGTATATACATTAAAAAAACTGATTTTTCTAGGGTGGAAGAGTCGCCCTCTGCCGCCCCTAGCGGCGGCCGCCCGCCACAGCCTGGAGAGCGCGCGGCAGAGCGCAGGCGGCGGAGAGGCAGAGCGCACAACGCCGCGGCTCCTGCTGCTGCTGCGCCGTCGAAGGAGCTCCGCCGGGTGGCCGGCTCCCTCCCTCCTCCGCCCCCAAGCGCCCTCCATGGGCGGGCCCTGGCCGGCGGCTTCCCCGCCCCCCTAGACGACCCTCCCCAGCTGCCAAGCCCGGGGCCAGGGGGGCGGAGGGGTTGGGCGCCCCCAACTTTGCCTTCTATGGAGTTGCGCCGGGCGCCTGGCCGTGGCTGGGGGCGCCTGGCCTTCCTCCTCCTCCTCCTCCTCCTGCTCCCGGCGGGGCCGGCCAGGGGCCACCCGCAGCCCTGCCACATCCTCGCCCGCATCGGGCACACGGTGCGCTTGGGCGCCCTACTGCCCGCCGGCGGCGCGGACAGCCGTGTGCGCAACGCCCTGGCGCGGGCCAGCCGCGCCGCCGCCCTGCCTTACAATCTCAGCCTGGAGGTGGTGCCCGGGGCGCCCCGGCACCGGGACCCGGCCTCGCTGGCGCGCTGGCTCTGCCAGGCGCTGGTGGTGCGCGGCGTGGCCGCCGTCCTCGCCTTCCCGGCGTCCCGGCGGGAGCTCCTGCAGCTCGACGCCGCCGCCGCCTTCCTGGAGATCCCCTTCCTCAGCGTCCGAGAGGAGGAGGAGCTGGCGACTCCCATGCCCTTCAGGACCCGGGTAAGTCAGTCAGTCAGTCAGCCCTGCCGGCAGGGGTGTAGTCCGCCAGTGTCTCGGGGGCTTAGACCCTTTCCTTTTTTGGGAGCAGGGTCCCATCAGGGTCCCTATGTCTCCAGTATCCTGTGAGCATGAAAGGAGAGTGGCTTAGCCACTGCGAAGAATCTTCTAACAAGCTGCCTTGACCTTTCTCGCCAATTGGAGCCAACCAGAGTGAAAGGAGGCGAGTCAGCCACTGAGAAGAGTCTTCTCAGTAGCGATCCCCTTTCCCCTTTCATGCTTATTTGCTACTTGGGATGTCTATTATGAGAGAAGGCATTCACAAGGAGCTCATTCTCAACCCAGCAGCAAAAGGGGGGAGGGGGCGTGACTAACATGAAGGGCCCCTGCACTCCTGAATTTGCCACTACACTACTGCCCACTGGTGGAGCCTCCATGGACAAGAGCAAGCTACAGCCCCGCCAGCAGGGAATGGGAAGCTGCTGGCCACGGATGCTGCAGAAGGACCCACTGGTTGGTGGTGCCTATGAGCCTCCATCTTCAGGAGAAGTCTACCGAGAAGCAGTAGTTGAATGTGTCATATATATATATATATATTTAAAAATCCACCGGCGTCCCTCATAAACAAGCTCGCGGCAGGTGGCAGCTATGTGGCAGTCGGAGTGCTTCGTCATATTTTATAATATTGAATTATTTTATTGGAATGCAATATTGATTATCCCTGTTCTTACCATGGCTTGCGTGACTGCAGTGATTCTGGTACTAGGAATATCTTAGACTATTGTATTATTTTATTATAATGCAATACTATTATTATTATTATTATTATTATTATTTATGTAACTCATTAATAGAGTTTTGCTGTGTTAAACATATTGGCCGACTAAATTCAATGAGGGTTACTCCTGAGTAAGCAGGCACAGGATTGAAGCCCAAATGGCTGTTATTTCCATGTCCAGGGGCGATCTTACTTGGGGAATCTGGACGCAGCAGAGAAAGGGCCGGGACTGTTGACTGCTATTAGTTGTTGCTATTTTTATGTACTCATTTTATTATTTCATCCCTGTGAGCTTCCATGGTTGGGGGCAGTCTACCTCCGAGTGCCGGATGCTGGCCAGAAACAGCAGAGGCGGCTGTCGCTGCGTGAGATCACACCTGATGACTGCCAGTGAGTTTCCGTTGGCAGGGGGAGTTCTGGAAGCTGGAGAGGAATGACTGGAGAAGGATCTTGCATCATTGTCAACAACAACATCAGCAGCCTTTTCTTGTTCTTTCTGTCTCTGCTATCCACTATTCGGAGGTAGACTGTCCCTGAACGTGGAAGCTCATGGGGACTTATTATTGGTCACAAATGCCCATTTTACATCTGTGTTCGGAGGAAGATATATTTTTTTCAAATAATTTTTATTGATTTGTATACACCTTCTGCATAACATCTGTTCCCACCCCACCCACCTTACATCGCAGGAAGATATTTTTTGGCAGTTGCTTGTGGCCTTACAAGGATCCGACAGCACCCTGTTAGCCATGAAATGGAGCCTCTGTATATAGAAGTAGCCTACCTCTGAGCACCAGCTGCTGAGGACAGCAAGCAGCATTGCCTTTCTTCCACGCTTAGGGCCTCCCTGAGGGCACCTGCCTGTGTCCACTGTTTGGAAGCAAGGTTTGGAGCTTTGCTGTGTTCTCAGGAAGGCCCTCTTCTTATCCCAGAGCGATTGGTGGCCACCACAGCAGAGCCTCCGTGCCCAGGGGCAGTCTATCCCCTGGATGCCCGAGGCGAGTTATGAAAGAGCCATTAATTTTGAATCCCACTGTTGGAGACAGCCAAAACCCATTTTTGTTCTGGCTTTATATTCCTGTGCCACCCACCCACTGTGGGCCACTTGGGACTGTTGACTTCAAATAGGTTGAATGATCCAACATTTGTCATATTCAGAGAAGACCCATGGGAATTATTTTATCTTTATTTATTTATTTGTGGCATTTGTATCCCGCCTTTCTTCCCAGGAGCTTGAGGTGGCATACAAACATGGTTCTGTCCCCCCGATTTGTTTATCCTCACAACGGCCCTGTGAGGTAGGCTAGGCTGAAAGATAAAGTGACTGGTACCCCTAAAATCACCCAGCGAGCTTCATGGCCGAGCCGGGATTTGAACCTGCGTTTCCCAGGTCCCAGCAAGGCACTCTAACTGCTACACCCTGCTGGCGTCAAAGGGCATTACTTGCTCAGGTCCGTTCATTTCAATGGGTCTACTCACCTACCGAAATGCATGAACATCTGCAACCGGGCAGCCAGCTGTTCAAGAACGAACATCTCAACCTGATGCTTGGCCCCGAGTCTTCTTTGTGTCCCATGAGTCACTGGGAGGCTGGGCTTTTGAGAAATGGGGTGTGAGTGTGTGTGTGTGTGAGAGAGAGATGCTGGATGTGGTAGAGTCCTCTGCCAATTCAAGCTGGCATCCGGGGGCCCAGTTGCTTTTCCCAGATGGTCTGTACCACTTTCCCCACGCCGCATCCATGCCAGGATATAATCGCTCTCTGCATGCTGCATTTATTTGTTACAGTATTTTGAATGGGAACAGATCTGTCAGCTCCTTCCATAGGAAGCTGACTTGATGTCAGGTGAGACTATCTAGCTCAGGATTGTCCACACTGACTGGCAGTGGCCCTACCTGGAGATGCCACTGGGGACTGAACCAGCAACCTTCTGCATGCCAAACAGGTGCTCTCCCCTTAAGCTATGGGCCTTTCCCTCCAAAATAAAGTGAGGTTCCAGTCCTCATGATTCTGATTTCTATACGAAGGTGCCTTAGACTCTTGATCTGTCTAGATCATTATTGTCTACACAGGCTGGCAGCAGCTCTTCAGGGTTTCAGAACGAGACATTTGCAAGCAAAGCTATGGTTCCTTCCCATGTCTTAACAGCACCCTTTTCCCAAGGAGGCAGCTCAGGTCAGTATTCAACGCCGCCCGCCCCAGCACATTGTCATCACAACAACCCTGAGAAGTAGATTAGGCTGAGGGAGAATAACTGTCCCAAGGTCACCCAACGAGCTTGGTGGCAGAAGGGGATTTGAACCCAGGTTTCCCTGCTTCTCATCTACCACTCTAACCATTGCACCACACCACCTTTGTGAGCTACAAAGCAGTGTCTTGCTCTCCTGGGTCAAACAAGCCCACTCACCCAAGCAGGCCTCATTCAAAGATCCAGCAACTCTCCCTACCCACCTGCAAACTGGCTCACATGGTTCTGGTAATGAGGACTAGCACCTTGTTTCCTTGAGTTGCTCTGGCTCCTCCAGTTCCACCCCAGGTGGGATTCCACATTCCCTGAGGACCGAAATTCTGTGTGTGTGTTTAGTGTAGTGTGTGTGGGGGGGGAGATCCCTAGGAGAAACCTTCCTCCCCCAGATTTTGTGATAAAACGCCTGCTTTCATTGGCAGAGATTCTCGTTGCTTTTTGGCCCCCACTTGCAGATGATGGCAAAGGAATTGGCCGGTTTGCAAAGCCAGGGAGGGAGACCCCCTCTCCCGGGGGGGGGAGGGAAATTGCTATCACTATGCACACTAGGGCACCCGAACCTTGTCACAGTGGCACCACTATTGGCACCTCTATTAAAAATATAAAACACGCCTTGTGCATTTTGGGAGTAAAAGACAGCAAGCGTGTGGAAGTGGGGAGGCTATTGGTGCCATCCAGTATTGGCTTTAGAAGGGCTGGCTGTTTTGGGGGCCTGGGGGGGTGATCGGCAGAGAGGCAGGCAAAACAAGCTCAAATCTCCCTTGCCCCCTTCTCCATCCCTTTGAATTTCAAGCCTCCTATCTGAAAAATCTAGGAATTGTTTGGAAATGATAAATAATCTCCTTCCAAGGTCATGCCAGGATTTTGGGGGAGGGATGTATTTGATGTGTTCCCCCCTTTTTTCCTTCCTGGTTTGGCTCCCCTTCCAATTGCACCGTCTTGTGGCTCAGGACATTAGTGATCTCGGAGAATTCCTTCGACTCCGCTGGGTGCCTGCCTCTCTTTCAATTTCCTCTGCAACCAATATAGGCAATCTGTATTGTGCTCACAGACTCCGTGGAAAAAAAAAACAATTCCCTCTCTGCACTCAGGCAGAGGGCTCAATTTTAAATAGGTTTTGAAATAAATCTTAAGAAAAAAACCCAGCCTTTTTCAAAAGTCGTGAGCCCCTCAGCGTTTAACATCTCAGGATTCGATGCCGTTATGGCAGTGGGGAAAGGGCACTCTGTGTAAGCTCAGAGAAGTGTGCTCTTATTTCACCGAAGAACATTCAAAGAGCCTGCAAAGGGGCCCCATCTACTTCAGCATCCTGTTTTCACAATGGCCAGCCGAATGCCCCAAAGGGAAGCCCTCAAGCGGGGCTAGAGTGCAACTTC
The DNA here is from genome assembly GCF_030035675.1 of Rhineura floridana. Classification (NCBI taxonomy): domain Eukaryota; kingdom Metazoa; phylum Chordata; class Lepidosauria; order Squamata; family Rhineuridae; genus Rhineura; species Rhineura floridana. Next base: position 8,372,778 of record NC_084497.1, on the reverse strand, counting down.
AACATGCTCCCCAATTGCAATTCGCAGCAACTGGTATTATTCAGAAGCATCCTACCTCTGACAGCACAGGTGAATATAGTGAGTGTGGTTACTAGTAGCCATTTATAGCCTTTTGCTCCATGAATTTGTCTAATCTTCTTTTAAAGCCATCCACGTTGGTGGTCATCGCTGCCTCTTGTGGGAGTGAGTTCCATAGATTAACGATTCACTGCGTGAAGGAGTCCATTGTTTTGTCTGCCCTGAACCTTCCACTTACTGTCTTTCAGAACATGGGCCTTGGCAGGAAAATGTATTGCAGGACTGAAGCTCCCCTTCTTGGCACCGGCCTTAGACTGAAATTTTGACAGGGCTCACAGATATCCTTCGATTTGACCCAGCTGTGGGACTCAAGTCTGTCTCAAAATGCACCCAGATCACAAAACTGAATCTGCTAATGCACAGATGGAATGGATCTGCGTGTAAAGGAGATGCCTTTTTGCCACTCACTCTTCCTAACCTAGAGCAGACAGGAAGGGCTAAATTTGAACCTTGGCTGCATTAACAGAAATATAGTTTCCAAACCATGCCTCTGTTCGGCACTGGTTAGGCCTCATCTTGAGTACTACGTCCAGTTCTGGACACTGCACTTTAAGGAGGATGCAGACAAACTGGAACAGGTTCAGAGGAGGGCAATGAGGATGATCAGGGGACTGGAAACAAAGCGCTATGAGGAGAGACTGACAGAACTGGGCCTGTTTAGCCTGGAGAAGAGAAGACTGAGGGGGAGATAGGATTGCACTCTTCAAGTACATGAAACACAGAGGAAGGCCAGCATCTCTTCTCGATCATCCCAGAGTGCAGGACATGGAATAATGGGCTCAAGTTACAGGAAGGCAATGAACATCAGGAAAAAACTTCCTGTTAGAGCGCTGAGACAATGGGGGAGGTGGTCAGCTCGCCAACCCTGGAAGCGTCCAAGAGGCGGCTAGGCAGCCACCTGTCAGGAATGCTTTAACTTGGATTCCTACACTGAACAGGACTAGATGGCCTTAGAGGCCCCTTCCAACTCACTATTTATGATTCTAATATAGTCTGCATATTGGAGACATGAGCTTGAAAGAAAGAGTCACCGAGTGAGCTGGCAGTGAGATTTGAATGGGGAGGCAAAGGGAAGCTTTCTCCTTTGTAGCACAGCCACTCACCTGCTCTCAAAGCATCACTGGTTTGTTTCTGAGCACGTGGAAAGTGCCTTCCCCTCACTAATAAGCTTTCCACACATCTGTGGGAACAGCTAACACCAGCATCTTATTCAATCAATCCCCAGCGTCTCCCAGTAGGGCTGGGAGTCTCCCCTGCCTGAAACCTGGGAGCTGCTGCCAATCAGTGTTGACAATGCTGAGCTTATTATGTTCACATTTAGATCAGCCCTTTATCTAGAACCATGGGTACTAGAGTCTTACTTTGTTTTTGGGAAAGAGATGGAGTTCAGCGCTACAGCGCCAGCCTTGCATGCAGATGGTCCCAGGTTCAGCCCCCCGAATCTCCTGATACTCTGGGGAGTTGCTGCCATTCAGTGTCAACAATCCAGAGTTACATGGATGAACTGTTTGACTCGGCAAAAGGCAGCATTCTGGGCTTGTGTCTGAAATGACAAAGGAAGTTAGAGGGTGAGTATGTCATCCATATAAGCACCAGTGCCCCTCTTTTAAAAATAAATTAACCAAGCAGACAGTTTACATGCTTTGATTTGGATTCCTGCACTGAGCAGGGGGTTGGACTTGATGGCCTTATAGGCCCCTTCCAACTCTACTATTCTATAATTCTATATATTTAATATGGGGAAGATCCAGGCCCTCCTAACTTCCGCTGATTTGAATTGGACAGTTAACTACAGGCTTAAACATACTTCATTGATAAGACCACCTTTCGGGATCAAGCCAAGGCTCATCCGGCAAAGCAGCTGAGGTCTTGCAAAGGCCAATTTCCATGGCACATTTGGCAAAGGTGTTTTCTTCAACTCCCTGAGTCCTTTAGGAAAAAAATAGTTCTACCTTGCTTCTGTCACCTCGCCCCCATTCCTTGGATGCTGTCATCTTCTGTCAAAAGGCCCGGCCCAGGGGTGTGTGTGTGTCATTACAATCCACTCCTTTTTTCAGTTTTTTGGACAGAGTTCCCTTGTGCCGTGAAAAACATCCTCATTACGGAGGAGATAACTTCTGCATTCAAGGTAAACTGACATCATATCTCTCCCCAGCAACAAATAAAAGATGAGTCAACACAGCGATATCTTGGCAAGGTGAGGCCTCCCATTTTGAGCAAAGAGACAGCGCAGTTAAGGAAGGGAAGAGAGGGAGAGAGCTGGGCATCCAGAGGATAGATGTGGCTTCAAGCCCCATGCCTGCCATGGCTTATCATGTGGCATAGGGCAAGCTAGCCTCGATTTCCCATCTGTAAAATGTGAAACTTTATAGCTGAGCTGTGGCCGTCCAGGTATCGTGGGGCTCCAGCTCTCCTCACCCTCCCTGGCCATTGGCCATGTGAGTTGCTGGGAGTTGAAGTCCAGCAACATCTGGAGGGCTGCAGGTTCTGCATCCCTGCTCTAAGAGCATCTCCCTCTCTCAGGAGGGAATGCCTCTTCTAAAGAGAGGCATTCCTCCATTTCTGTCCTGCAGTACAGAATGCAGCTTCTTAGAGCAGGGCTAGGGAACCTGTGGCCCTACAGATGTTGCTGGACTTCAACTCCCATCATTTTGGATCTTGGAATTGTCCAAGTATTAGTTCCCCTCTATTCAGCACTGGTTAGGCCTCATCTTGAGTACCGCGTCCAGTTCTGGACACCACGCTTTAAGAAGGATGCAGACAAACTGGAACTGGTTCAGAGAAGGGCAACGGGGATGATCAGGGGACTGGAAACAAAGCCCTATGAGGAGAGACGGAAAGACCTTGAGAAGACTGAGGGGAGATAAGATAGCACTCTTTAAGTCCTTGAAAAGATGCCACACAGAGAAGGGCCGGGATCTCAGTCGTCCCAGAGTGCAGAACATGGAAGAATGGGCTCAATCTGCTGGAAGCCTGATTTCACCTGAACATGAGGAAAAAATTGCCTAGTTGTTAGAGAGGTACAACAGTGGAACCCATGACCTAGGGAGGTGGTGGGCTCTCCAACACTGGAGGCCTTCAAGAGGCAGCTGGACAGCCCCCTGCCGGGTATGCTTTAATTTGGATTCCTGCATTGGACAGAGGCCCCTTCTACTATTCTATGATTCCTCCCTGACCATTGGCCATGCTGGCTTCTGGGAGTTGGGAGTCCAGCAAGGTTTAAAGTACCCAGAGGTGTCCAGCCTTGCTTTATAGTGTCATGCAGTTTAAAGACCTGCTTTGAATGTCCTTATTAGCAGATGTCTGGTGTTCCTGTGATGTGCCTTTGAGGAATTCAGTGGTCAACATGTGAGACTGATGAGGGGAGGGTGCGTGGGCCCTCCCTGAAGGCTGGGGGGTGGCAGTGGCATCCGGCCTGCAGGCTGCAGATTACCCTAAACTCAACTCCCCCCCCCCAGATCCCTTAGATATACCTTGTAAGGGTGATGCCCCAGATTCTTGCCTTCAGAGACGCTCCCTGCCGGAAGCCCTGGAGAGCTGCTGCCAGTCAGTGTCGACAGTACTGAGCTAGATGGACCTGACTCGATATAAGGCATTCCTAGGTTCCTGTGCATCTGAGCACTTCAAATCGCCTCTCGTCCTTTTTGCCCTCTCTGCTGTTTGCCAAATAAAAACAGTGGAGTTATTTACCGGGACGGCGCATCAGACAGCCGTGCGGCAAATGTTTATGGGCGACCCTTGGGACCAGCCACCTCTTTGCCGATGAAAGACAGGCGGCTTTCATTAGCAAATAATCCCTGCACCCAACTTAAATCTCAAGGACGTTCCTTTGCTAGACGAACCCCCTCAGAGTCTTTTCATCAGCAGGGCTGAAGTTGCAGTGATATATTTATGGGGTAGCTTTGGGGGCAGGGAGGGAAAGGCAGATAAGGGCTTGTAGCTTGTGCTGATCTTGATGAGAGGGTCATGATAATTTCATGATTCGCCTGCGAGGTTCTGGATTCCCTGGAGATCATTGCATGCCCAATTACTATTAATTGCTGTAAAGTGTGTCGGGGGGGGGAACGGGGTGCAAGCAGACTCCTGAATGTAACAGAGAATTCTGGCTCCAACCATCTGAAAATTGGGATTGTGGCTTAATCAGAGATGCACTTGGGTGATTTTTGACTCTGAACCTAATAGTATGGTCTTACGGGGTGGGGAAGCTCAGGCCCTCCATGCCTCTCTATATGGCCCTCGGGATTCTCTCCAAGCCGCTGCCACCCCTCTCCAGGTCATGCTCACTGGTCCTGTGTCACACCTTCCTGGAGTGTTTTTGCTTGGATGCGATTTGCCCTTCAACTCTGATAATGCCTCTTTCGTTTGTCTGGATGGACGATAGGAATGTGTGTAGAAACTAGTCAACTGTACAAAGGTAATATTTGCATCTGTTCCTCTGCCCACTTTTGCCTCTGGCTCCGCCCCCCACGGACATGTTCCCCCCCCCAAGGTTTTTCAGAGGGAAATGTGGCCCTCGGACTGAAAAGAGTGCTGTGATGTTTCCCAAACTTCTGGCAGTGGAAGGACGCTTTGGTTAAGGGCTGCGGAGCCTGTGGTCCTCTGGAGGGCTGTAAGTTCCCTGCCCTTGTTTTATCCCACCCTCCCTGTGTATCTGCATGAGTCACTGTTCTGGGCGTGCCATGGAGTGGCAACTCTGCCAGAGACATAATGAGCAGACTCCTCTGAGGGTAGGTGGCGCTGTTGTTTGCCTGCATTGGGAAGGATGGAATCATCCAGCCGCACGTCGTGTGGAATTACCCACATTCCCTACAGAGGCCGCCTGGGAAGAGCTGGAGCCAGAACCGTAAATCATCCAGAGAGGCAGCAGACAGCTCCTTCTCTGGGAGGGCACTCGGTGCTTCGATGCAAGCAACTCATTGCCTAATGAATGTCTCACAGCCTGCCGAAGAAATGGTTCCCACTTGCTGCACAGCAATGGCGTGAGGATTGCTGTCACTCCTATTTTACAGCCAGGAAAACTGAGGCCCTGAGAGAGCAAGTGACTTGCCCAATGAGCCCGGGGTGGAGTTGGCTGTTGCAAAATGTGGCACTGGCCAGCGTGGACAGGCAAATGGTGCTGGCTGACCTGTATGATCATGGAGGGAGTGTTTGCCGGAAAATAGAGATGGGGTGGGATCCTGCAATTCCTATAAAAATCCCAGTGCTTTTAATTTTCCGTCATAGGTATTGGCATGCTCAGCTGGGCAGGTTACAGATGTACAGCTGAGTTTTTTTCTTTTTTTAAACTGGGTGGAGGTAATGGAATGGAGTACCCTGGCAGAGGGCACGGCTGGCTGGCTGGAACCCTTCACGCTTGTTAAAAGATGGGAAAATGCTGTGACATTTTGTTGCAGGTCCCAGCTGCCAACTGCTGTTAGCCGTGATATTTTAATTGAACCTCCATGTCCAGAGACTGCCTACCTTTAAATACGAGGTCTGCCTTCCTATTTTTACCCCACTTCCAAATATTTCCTTTTCCCAAGAACAAATAGAAAGAGGAGGGTACCACTGGGGCTCTGTTTGCGAGGAGTCGTCTTGCAAGCCTCTGTTGAGGAGACAGAATGCGAGGCTAGATCTGGCAATGGGATTCTTTCATCCAAGAGTCTGGATTTCAAATCTTTACAGCTTTTCCTCGCAGCAGAGTCGGTGCCCAGAGTTGACAGGCCAAGAAGCTTTGGAAGTGCCGGGCAAGCAGTTTTTATATTCCTTCTGCCTCTGTCAAAAGCTGTATAAATGATAGCTGAACTTGGAGAGAAGGCTTTTAGTATGTTGTATATCTCCAGAAAGTCTCTGAGCATAGGATGGCAGCTGCCCAGGCCTTCCGGTCTCATCCAGAAGGTTGTGGATGTAACCCAGAGAGTGTTTATCCGGGAAGTTGAGCCCGTGCCTCCCAGAGCCGCAGATCTGATGCCTGCCCCACCCCAGGGCTGGAATGGCCTCGTAGTCCAAATAGGGAGGGCCGAGGGGCTTAACTTGCCCCTAGGCCTGCTTTAAAGCCAGGAGGGGTGCTCTGCAGGCCTTCAACTCCCACCTGCCCCCCCCAGCCAGCATGGCCAATAGTCAAGGATGACAGACAACATTTGGAGAGCCGCAGGTTCCCCCAGTCGCAGTCTAAGAAGCAGCATTTCCCCTCCTGTGTGCAAGAGGTGGAAGAATGCCTCTGTTCAGAAGAGGCATTCCCTTCTGAGAGCAGGGGAGGCCTCTTCTTTAGATCAGGGTTGGGGAAATCTGTCTCTCTCAGATCACCGGATTCTTCATTCCATCAGTCCCAGCCTGCACAAGCAATGGTCAGGGACAAAAGGAGCCAAATTCAGCCGCATCTGGAAGGCTGACATGCCCCCCTCCCTGAAAGCAGCAGAGACCGGTGCCTCCCATGTCAGTGGGACAGGGAATCCGTTCCAGGTTTTAGATGGAACAGGTGCCCAAGGGCCTTGGGGGACAGAAGGAGCAGAACCAGGATCTCTGCTGCAGTCGCTGTTTCGTAAAATGGACGGATGGGGGCCTAATGGATTTTGCTGTGAGCTCTGGATTTTGTGGGGTTGTATTTACCATTTTGAACTATAAATGCTTTTTTAAAAAATAAAGAATTGTTTTAATTGTCCATATTTATAAACTGCCCTGTGATCTCATGTGAAGAAGGGCAGTTTGAAAAACAACAGACAATCCACACAACGTAAATAGATAAACAAACATCTGTAGGTTCTCCAAAGGGGTTGCTGCAACATGACCCCCCCATTTTCCTGCCTTTAATTCCCCATTGTATAGCTTTGCTCCATCCTCATCACCCTCAGTCTCTCCAGCAGTGCAGTGGCGAATTCAGAAGTGCAGGGTCCCTTCATGATAGTTGCAGCCATTACCATCCCATTTTTGCTGCTGGGTTGAGAATGAGATCCTTGTTAATGCCTTCTCCGACAACAATAGACGTCCTTAAGAGCCAGTCAGCATGAGAGGGGGCAGTGTTTACCTACCAATCAGCAGGAAATGACAAAGAAGCAGGTTAGAAGACTCTTCTCAGCAGCTAACACACTGCCCTTTCATGCTGATTGGCTCATAGGATGCTGGAGACACTGGGACCCTGCTCCCAAAAAAGTAAAGAGTCAAAGACCCCCCGAGACCCTGGATGGCTACACCCCTGAAGTCCCTTAAACAACTGTATCCAGTTCTGGCTATAGATCAGACTTTGCCAGCCTAGTGAACTCCAGATATTTTGGATCACAATTCCCACCAGCCCCAGTCGAGAGGCTAAATGCGGGGCTTCCCTGTTGGGAGTTGTAGTCTAAAACATCTGGAGGTTGGCGAAGGCTGGCCCCTATGGTGGAAGGCCTGAAGGAATTAGGGATTGTGCCCATCTGAGCCAGGGATGAGTAGCCAAGGGCCACACTCCCTTCTGGGCAACCTCCCAGGGGCCACATGCCAAAAAAAATAATGGGGCAAGCAAGAAATGTTCATTTTACCATTGTGGAGTAGGCTAGTTTTTCTACACAGATCTCTCTAAATCCTATATCCGGGCAAGCAGGAAGCTTTATCGGCGTTCGAGGACATGTTCCAGCCAGGCTAGTGAGGGGTGTGGCCTGTAGGGAAGCGGTGTGGCATGGGGGAGTCCCAAAGGCCAGGCAGAGAGCCCTGGAGGGCCACATTTGGCCCCCAGGCCTGATGTTCCTCGTTGCTGGACTAAGTCATGCGAGCAGCCCCACTGAAACCAAGGAACATGACCAACTCAGATTTGTTGATTTCAGTGGGTCTACTCTGAGTAGGACTTAAGTAAGTCTGGACATTATTTCCCTGGTGAACAGGAGACTTGAAAGGAGTGGTGAAACATGACAGCCTTGTCCAAATCCCATTCCCACTCCTTTGTGTCACCCGTGTGCGTTCCTTGATTTTTTAAAATCTTATTTCATTTACAGATCACATCCCAATAAAACATCCCAAAGCGATCAGCCATAATGAGGAAATAAAGATGTCCATAAGCATGGCTAAAGGCGCTGCACAGGAACGCCCTTGACGCAATTGCCCATGTGGCTGCGTGGAGATTGTTCCTTATGCGTCGTTTTCCCCACTCACTGTCTGTGAATGAAAGAAGCTCGATGCAAACACGTGCGCGATCATGTCGAGATTGCATGGGGGGCAGCTCGTGTTTTCTCCCTGTGCAGGTCAGTAGCCTAGATGAGAGTGAAAGACCACACATTAACAAAAGGACTCCAAAAGCATGCTTTTTAAATATATATATATATTTGCCTGCCATCCTGTAACATGAAGAGGAAGGGCCATAGCTCAGTGGCAGAGCATCTGGTTGGCATGCAGAAGGCCCCAGGTTCAGTGCCAAGCATTTCTGGGTAGATCTGGCTGAGGTAGATGGTCTGACTCTGTATAAATTCAAATCAGGCCTTTATTCAGAGCGATGAGGACTGGAATCTTGCTTTGTTTTTAAGAGAAGGGCTGTGGCTCAGTGGCAGAGCATCCGCTTAGCATGAAGAAGGTCCCAGGTTCAATCCCCAATGGCACCTTCGGGGGAGGACTGGGGAAGGTCCCCATCTGAAACCATACATAGCTTTGGCCAGTCAGTGTGGACAGTACTCAGCTAGCTGGACCAACAGTCTGACTCAAGATAAGGCAGCTACAAAGCGGCTTCTGACCTTCCTAGCCTGGGTCTGGACACCAGGAAAGCCACATGTGCCTTCTTCCTCATTCGTTTCTCTCACTTGTGCAAGTGCCCAGGTGCCGGGCAGGTGGCTCAGCCGAACCAGCCTCAGAGGCCAAATGGAGAGGCCGTGGCGCAGAGAGGTAAGCGGCGGTAATGCAGCCGAAGGTCTGCTCACGGCCGGAGTTCGATTCCAACGGAAGGAGGAAGTCGAATCTCCGGTAAAAGGGGTTGAGGTCCACTCAGCCTTCCGTCCATCCGTGGTCAGTGAAATGAGTACCCGGCATACGCTGGGGGGTAAAGAAAGGCTGGGGACAGAACTGGCAATCCCACCCCATATATACGGCCTGCCTAGTAAACGTCACAAGACGTCACCCTAAGAGTCAGAAATTACTCGCACTACAAGTGCGGGGATACTTTTACCTTTTTTAAAAGGCCGGAGGTTCCTTGCTGCTGGCTTCTGGGTAGGGGACTCTAGCAAAGCTTGGAGACTGATACTGCTCCATTGTCATCATGGACATTGTCATGCCATTCGTATGATTTTAAAATAATAATCTTGCTCAAAGGGCTGGGTAGCTCCCAATTCTGGAAAAACAGCCAGTGGCCTGAGAATAACAGCCCTCCCATGCCCCTCCCCTCCACCATTTAGTATTCGGAGGTAGATTGCTACTGGAGGTGGAGGCTCCATGCAGCGATTGTTAAGAGCTGGGTCTGATCAAGGAGCTATCTAGTCCAGCATCTTTTCCCCACAGTGTTGATTCTAGAAGGCATTGCTCATTTCCTGGCCTTTCCCAACAAGGGAAGGGGGACTGATTCTCTCCCTCTGAGTTCGGATGTCTGTTTCAGATGTTGCACCGCTGTGTTTACACTGAACTGCAGGTCTCTGCTGACCCCTAGTGTTGGCCTGCCTCTTTGCTCTGCTTCCAACTGGGAGTCCCTAAACGTCTCGCTGAGGTCCACCGATGTGATAGCCTCGCACACAACAACACAGGCATCCCAATTTCATCCGGGATGTCCTATGTGGGGTTCTCCAGCAGTGGCAGGCATTGGGACTGAGGGAAAGAAGCAGAGGCTCAGCCCCATAACCTGAGAACAGCTAGCCATGGGGGACCTGTTAAGCAATGAAGAAGTCAAGAGAGCCTCTGAGCATAACATTAGGAATTCGTTTTAGCCAGTGCTGAGTTCCAGTAGCTGATTCTAAGGCCCAGGCTCCATGCAATTCAAGAAATTGTCAAGTGGTGATAAAGCGAGCAGAGAATTGATTATGCTGAAGATGCACTTTTGGGACACCTGAGATTAGTGGCGGACGGTGGCTTCACGTCAGTGGGGCAGTGGAATCCGTGCCAGGTTTTAGGCCAGATTTTCAAGGAGCTGTCCCACTTACTGTGGGAATCATTTTTCAGAACCTTGCACAGTTCCTTGAAAGTTCAGACTGGAGTCTGGAGTGGACTCCACTGCCCTACTGATATGGAGCTGCCGCCGGCGGAGATAAAGAGTCCTTCCAGACTGGAGTGTTGTTGATTTTTGCAACATGTCATTGACACATAGTGGTGGATTTATATTTTATTTATTTATTCAATTTCTACTCCACCTTTCCTCCCAGGAGCTCCCAGGTGACATACATACATGATTCTCCTCCCTCTCCCATTTTATCGTCACAACAGCCCTGTGAGGTGGGTTAGGCTGAGAGATAGTGACTGGCCCAAAGTCACCCAGTGAGCTCCATGGCTGAGTTTGTACTGGATTTATACTAGATTTATACTGGGTCGTTCACACATCATTCCTCTGTTTCAGTTGGTTGGTGATGTTTTGCCCGTCTTCATTATTGCCATTCCGAGGGGCGCTCTTGCTCTACAGCACAACAAAAGCTGGAGTGAGTAAATAAACAAATAAACCAGAGCATTTGCAGTATTTTATGTTTATATTATTTATAAAAGTATTTATTAAAATTATTTATATTGGTTATCAAATTACATTATTTATAAAATCAAAATACTGCTATTCATAAAAAAAGTTTTAAAGCACTTTACAACATGTATAAAGAAACGATAAAACCATTAAAGAATTGAAATCAGGAACCATTAACTAACTATTGCAGAAAGAGATCTTCTCAATTGCCAGCAGAAGCCTGGCAATGCAGCAAAGTTTTCCGCAGGCATTTAAAAGGTATAAAAAGTTACAGGATTTCAGCAGGAAGGTACAGGACTTGCACCGGAAACTTTTGCAGCAGCGAACGGTGTTGAAAGCGGGATTGCATATAACCGTCATGAGCACAAATCTTCATGAACGCACAATAAAAGGGATCCACCCTATTCTTCTGATTATAAACGGGTTTATCTGGTTTAAATACTGTATTTTTACATTGCTGTAATCCGCCCTGGGATCTTGTGGTGAAGGGCAGGTAAGACATCTGGTAAACGACAACAATGTTAGATGTGGCTTAGTCTAAGATCCTCGTTCTCTGTGTGGGTGTTTGATTGGATTATTATTTTTTTACATCCCCCCCCTTATACTGTAGGTGAACTTATGCAACATTGGTTGAACTGATTTAGTGAGACACTTCTTAAGTTAAAACAATCTAAAATTTGCCCAGTTCATTGACTTAACATTTTGTGAATCAGGTGGAGGCCTCTAAGTAGTTTTGGCATCTTAGCAATCATAAGGACTAGAAGCTTGTGTTGTTTTAAGCCAAGATTTCTTACTGAGCTCAACTCTTCTTGCACCCACACATTTAAAGTACATCCCTCCCCTCTCCCAATAATCCTGAGAACTGTAGTTTACCCATTCCCAATAATAATAATAATAATAATAATTTAATTTATAAGCCGCCTATCTGGCCGATGGCCACTCTAGGCGACGTACAATTTAGTTGCAATAAATGCATCATAATAAAATCCCAGAGCTACAATTCCTAGCATCCTTAACAAAACTATGGTTCCCAGGATTGGAAGGGTTGGGAATGTGATTTAAATATTTGGTGTGTACACAGCCTCCATGGATTTTCCGTGCTAGAATCATAATATAAGATAACATAACAGGTGATTCTGTGGGTTGCGATTGAAATATAGGACAGTTAGCTGACTTTCACAAAACGCTTTTTTATTTCCTTCTGCAGAACCCCTTCCACTTGCACATGGACCGGAGCAGCGATTTTGAGACCCTCTTGGAGCTGCTGGCCAACATCTTCCGCTTCAACCACTGGCATGAGGTCACCCTGGTTCTCTGCCAGGTCTGGGATGTGTCTGGCTTTGTGGACCTCTGGACCAGCCACGCTGAGCTGGAAGGAACGGCCGTGGTCGACTTGAGCTTCCTGGATGAGCCGGAGGCCGCCCATCTTCTTCGCCGGCACTTAGAGGAATACCAGGAGCTCCCCGGGCCGGCCCTGCTTTTCGGTTGCGACGCGCCTCTCTCCCAGCTGATCTTCCGGACAGCGAAGGAGCTAGGGGTGCTTCAGGAGTTCCATTGGGTGTTAGGGGAACCTCAGAACGTGGACAAGCTCCAAACAGAAGGGCTACCCCTGGGCCTCTTGGCCTATGGGGAAGTAGAAAGACCATCCCTGGAGCAGTTCATCCATGATGCAGTGGAGCTGGTGTCCAGGGCCATTTCCCAGGCTGTCTACATCCAGCCGGAGCTCACCCTCATCCAAAGCATGGTGAACTGTAATGACAAGCATGCTGTTGCCTCCAAGTCCTCAGGACGCTACCTCTCTCAGTGAGTAAGACATTGCCACAGTGGCCCCAGAATTTCAAGTTAGCTAAAACTAAACCTCCCCCAGAAAAAAGTTAGTTTCAAAAGGCATAGAAGTAACAGTAGTGACCTGTGTGTGAGTCTCTGCTCTTAGCAGGCCAAGAGCGGGGACTCATCCAGAGATGCAGGGGGCCGCCTCACCTGTGAGCAGGTAGTTCAGCTTCACTTCTGTGTTGTGTGAGGGACTGGGTGATTTTGTCATGCCTGATGTGGAGGCAAACTCAGAGCAGGGAACTTAGCTGCAATGGGTAGCTTCCCCTGTAGGCAAGCTTCACCTCCACCTGGTGTAAGGGATTGGGTGATCTTGTCATGCCCAATGTAGAGGAAAGTCCAGAGCAGGGACTCGTAGAGAGATGCAACAAGCAGCTGCCTGTGAGGGCTAGCAGCTGTGTTGCATCCCTGCAGCGGGAAAGGATCCAATGGCATCTGGCATAGAGATGCAGCACTAGAGATTGAGTGATAGGAAGCAGGCCTAGAGCCAGTGAGCCTCACAGAGACATGACGAGCAGACTCCATTGAATGCAGGCAATTCTGCTGTTTCCTTTGTGTTGGGAGTGACTGAATACTGAGATCTAGTCCAGTACAGAGACTGATAGGAAGGAGGTAAGGGCAAAACAGTGACTCATTTAGGGGTGCAGTGTACAGCCTCCTTTGACAGCCAATAATTCTGCCATGTGACTCCCTTGGGAATGATTGACTGATCCAACTACATCCAATACAAAGAAAGGGCAGAATTACCAGCCTCCCTGGTGTAGGGTGATTACAGGGACTCTTACAGGGACATGATGGGCAGCCTCTTCTGAGAGTAGGTGATTCAATTACCTTCAGCCTGAATTAGGAGTCATTGAATGCACAGCAAATAGCCATTGATGGTCTCCTCCTCCCTAAGAACATCAGAAGCATTCTGCTGTGTCAGATCTGATGCATACCTGCTCATTTCCAGCACTGAACAGGTAGATGCCTCTGGGAAGCCAACAGGCAGGGCATAAGAAGCCACCTATGGTTAATCTCCAGCATCTGGTCCTCAGAGATAGTCTTCCTCTGAACACAGAGGTTCTATTGGGCTAACACACCTCTCCTCCCTGATTTTTTTTTAAAGTCCTGGCTATTGCCAAACCTTGTGGCAGGTAGTTCCACAAGTTAACATCCAACCAATGCGGCACAACCAATCAGGAACCCCAGACTCTTGCTTTCCTCCCTCTCTCCTTTGTGGCAGGCAGTAACACAAGTTGATGTCCAGCCAATGCAGTACAACCAATCAGGAATCCCAGAACCTTGGTTTCCTTTCTCTCTCTTGCGGCAGGTAGTTCCACAAGTTTATTTATTTATTAATTAAATGTATATCTCGCCCTTCATCCCAAGGAACCCCAGTTAATGTCAAACCAATGCAGTACAACCAATCAGGAATCCTAGACTCTAGCTTTACCCTCCCTTTTCTCTCCCTCCCTGCCCCCTCTCTTCTTCCCTTTTCCAGGTTTTTAGCCAACACATCCTTCCGTGGCCAAACAGGCGAGGTCTGCGTGCGCAACACATCCCGTGTCCACACGGAGCGCCACTACAAAGTGTGGAGCCTTTTGAAGGACTCGGTGGGCCAGCCCACATGGGTGACAGTGGGCAGCTGGAAAGGGGGCAAAATGGAGGTGGAGGAGGGCATGTGGCCGCAGCGCCTGCAGCGTAGGAACCAAGTGGAGGGCTTTTGCCGCATGAAGCTGCGGGTGGTGACTTTGGTGGAGCATCCCTTTGTCTTTACCCGGGAGGTGTGTAGGAGATGCACAGTGCCTGCATTTATTACAAACCTAAAAAAGGGTTTTTTTATATATATCTTAGGGATAATGTAAGATGTGCAGTTAATGTGCAGAACAGCTGGGCATTGTGCACATTCCCCAAGGCCCGTTGGAGGTTATGCATAATTCCCCGGGGAATCTACAGAATGCAGCCAATACATGCATATTTCCCAAGGACTGCTGGAGATTATTTATCATTATAGTTTACAATTCCCTTTTCATGGACAGATTGTGTGCACATTCTCCATGAAGCCTGGCAAATGTGCGTGGTGCCCGGTTGTTATGCACATTAACCACTCAACCTGCATTTCCCCTAACACGCACACACATAGTGTTATAGGATTGTGGAGTGGTATGGATTATATCTGTGTGTCCCGTCCCGTCCTATCTTCCTGGGCCTGCAGAGATGAAGCATGCAGTTTTTAGGAGGCGAACCCTGCTCTGCTGGTTAGACTAGTTCCATTCATAAGTAAACCATGCTGGCCAGTGCCTTTGTTCCTTGCATGGAGCAAATCTGCGTGTGTAAGAATGTGGGCCAGAGAAGTCCTGTTGACATAGGAAATCTTGAAGGAGAGTGATCCCCCCAGAGAGAGAGAGAGAGAGAGAGAGAGAGAGAGAGAGAGTGGTCTGGTGTAGGGTTCATGAGCGTTTTTTTTTTTTAATTGGAAAAATAAGAAACACATCCCTAAATGGGCTCTAACTCCCATCAGCCCCAAAAGCCAGCATGGCCAATGGTCAGGCACGATGGGAAGTTGGGAATCCAGCAACATCTGGAGGGCCACAGACATTCTGCATCCCTGATCAAGATGTTTTCTTGTTTCTTTGGTGTCAAAAAAGTGCTTATCTGTGATCTGTGCAGGTGGACAAAGAAGGGAACTGTCCAGCGGGTCAGCTGTGCCTGGACCCCCGCACCAACGACTCGGCTGTGCTGGACGCCCTCTTTGACGAGCTCAACTCCGAGAACGGCTCGGTGCCCATCGAGTACCGGAAGTGTTGCTACGGTTACTGCATCGACCTCCTGGAGAAGCTGGGCAAAGACCTTACCTTTGACTTTGACCTCTATATCGTGGGGGACGGGAAGTATGGGGCATGGAAGAATGGGCGCTGGACTGGGCTGGTGGGGGACCTCTTGAGCGGCATGGCCCACATGGCAGTGACGTCCTTCAGCATCAACTCGGCCCGCAGCCAAGTAATCGACTTCACGAGCCCTTTCTTCTCCACCAGCTTGGGCATCCTCGTCAGGGTCCGGGACACGGCCTCGCCCATAGGGGCCTTCATGTGGCCTCTGCACTGGACCATGTGGGTGGGCATCTTTGTGGCCCTCCACATGACGGCCCTCTTCCTCACCCTCTACGAATGGAAGAGCCCCTATGGGATGACTCCGCATGGACGCAACCACATGAAGATCTTCTCCTACTCCTCGGCGCTCAACCTGTGCTACGCCATCCTCTTTGGGCGCACCGTCTCCAGCAAGACGCCGAAATGTTGGACCGGGCGCTTCCTGATGAACCTCTGGGCCATCTTCTGCCTCTTGGTCCTGTCCAGCTACACGGCCAACCTGGCTGCAGTGATGGTCGGCGAGAAAACCTTTGAGGAGCTCTCTGGGGTTCACGACCCTAAGGTCAGGGTGGCGGTGACCATTCCCAGACACACATGCGCACCCCTTTCACCTTGTCCTCCTTGGCCACCCTCCCTTATCCGCGAAAGCTTAAATCAGTTCTTTATTCCCAGGCTGGGCACGCACCACATATTGAAAGCGCATTGAAAGCGCACTGAAAGCACATGGGGCCCACTGGACAAGTCATGTGCTTTAAATGTACGGGGCATACACAGTCTCTGTTTCTCACCTTTTCCATAATCGTTTTTATTCATTTTCAATAATACAAAATAATAAACAAGAAACAACCCCCCCACCCCCCCAAATGCAGAGCACAAACAAAGAATTTTCAGGCTAAACTAACACAAACTAACCATTGGATTGAATGGCAGTAATTCAATCAATCAATGTTTCAAATGCTTTGCTGGTGGAACCAGTATCAATCTGTTCCAAATGCCGTAGCTGACAAAAAGACAAGGCATAAATCTCCAAACATGAGCCCGGACTGGGCAGCTCCTGTGTCTTATTTACATGAAGGGCTGAAAAGCAGCTCAGATCAGGAAACTTGTATCAAGTCTTACAGTGTGCATGTCCCTGCACCCTCAAAAATAAGCTTTGATCTACCCCCGGGGTGGGAAAGCCTTTTTAGCCATGTCAGGATGGGTGAGGCCAGAGGCAAAAGTGGGCAGAGCAACATATGTAAATTTTACCTTTGCACAATAACCACACACCCCTCTCTATCCAGGAAAGCAAAGAGGCATGATCAGAGCAACAGGGGTATAGTCGTTGAGGGTCGTGGGATGTGTGTCAAAGACCCCTTACGTTTTTTGGGAGCAGGGTCCCTAGGTACAAACCAATCAGCCTGAAAAGGGAGCACACTGGCCACTGAGAAGAGTCTTCTCACATAGCTACAAAAATGCTTCCTTGTCCGTTCGTGCTGATAGGAGCCAGTCAGGGTGAAAGGAGGTGAGCCAGTCACTGAGAAGACTCTTCTCAGCAGCTAGCACTCCCCTCCTCGTTCATGCTGATTGGCTCCTAAGGCAAGTGAGAAGGTGAGTTTCATGGCACAGTACCCAAATCCTAGTCCCACACCTGGCTTCATTTCAGAATTCTTAAAATCAAAAGGTTTGGCAATATTTAGCCCCCAAAGAGAGCTCTCTGCATCCTCCTTGACCTTCTTTGGCCGCCTTGAACTCTGATCGTGCCTCTTGCTTGCCCGGACGGCGCATAAAGGGGGGCATGTGTAGAAGTTAGCTTGCTGTACCAAGGTTAACTTTACATTCCTTGCTCCACCCACTTTTACTTCTGGCCCCACCCACCCTGACATGTGGCCCCTGGAAAGTTGCACAGAAAGGAAGGCAGCCCTCAGTCTGAAAAAGGTTCCTTCTGCTCTAAACACCATGCTGGCCAGGAGACTGGCAAGGGGATGGATCAAGGGGCTCCCCCCCAAACCCCTTTTCCTTGCCTCCCTTCCCTGCTTCATTTCCTTCTTGTAGTTGTCTGGGGTCTCGGAGGGTCTTAGACCCCTTACATTTTTGGGAGCAGGGTCAGCATGAAAGGGGAGTCTGTTAGCCACTGAGAAGAGTCTTCTCACATGCTTCCTTGTCCTTTCCTGCTGACTGGAGCCAATCAGAGTGAAAGGAGTCAGCCATGGAGAAGGCTCTTCTCAGTAGCTAACACACTCCTCTTTCATGCTGATTGGCTCGTCGTGAAAGGAGGCGTAAACAAGGATCTCATTCTCAACCCTGCAGCAAAAAAAGAGGGGTGTGTGTGTGGCTGTGACTATCATGAAGGGACCGTGCGCTTCTGAATTTGCCACTGCAAATCTCTTTCCCTTTGTGGAGTTTTCAGCAGATGTTTTTTGGTTTTAGAAAGAATTTCCCGGTTTGGCTTCTTCTCTTTTTTCGTAGCTGCACCATCCGTCGCAGGGGTTTCGCTTTGGGACCGTTTGGGAGAGCAGCGCGGAGGAATACATCAAGAAGAGTTTCCCAGACATGCACGAGTACATGCGGCGCCTCAGCGTCCCCACCACGCCTGCTGGGGTCAAAATGCTCAAGTATGTACGGGGGGCCTCCAGGCAGGGATGGGGAAGGAAATTTGATCCCGTTCACAGCGAAAGGAAAACCTACCTCAGTTGTGCAAATGGACAACTGGGCCAGTATGCAGACCGGAACGCAGCCCGTCCTTCAGAATTTGCACGTCTCTGCATTTTTCAGACGTGGTTCTCCAGCCAAGTAGTATGTGCAAAGATACATAAACTGGGTAAAATGTGCCAAAAATAATGTTAACAGAAGTAACATGCCAAAATGCATTATATTATATTATATTATATTATATTATATTATATTATATTATATTATATTATATTATATTATATTATATTATATTATATTATATTATATTATATTATATTATTACCTAGGGAGGTGGTAGCCTTTCCAGCACTGGAGGCATTCAAGAGACAACTGGGCAGCTACCGGTCAGGGATGCTTTAATTTGGATTGGATAACATTGAGCAGAGGGTTGGACTAGAGCAGCCTTTCCCAACCGGCGTGCCTCCAGATGTTGTTGGACCACAACTCCCATCAGCCTCAGCCATTGGCAATGCTGGCTGAGGCTGATGGGAGTTGTGGTCCAACAACATCTGGAGGCACACCGGTTGGGAAAGGCTGGACTAGAGGCTTTTAGAGGGCCCTTCCAACTCTGCGATTCTATGATTTCTACCCACCCTTTTCTGCAAGGAGCTCATGGTGGTGTACGTGGGGCCCAGCTCCCCATTTTATCAGGACCATAAACCCTCCTCCACCTGCTCAAGGTAGTCTCTGTTTGGCTTCCTGGCATAATTTACACATAATTTTGGGGTTTTTTCCTCAGGACCAACCCTCCCAAGCTGAACGCCTTCATCATGGACAAGTCCCTTCTGGATTACGAAGTGTCCATTGACTCTGACTGCAAACTGCTAACTGTCGGAAAGCCCTTCGCTATTGAAGGTTTGGGAAAGCATTTAAGAGCCCCGCTCAGTTAGTGAGAGATCTGAGCGGAATTATTCTGAGAGCGAGGCGAGATTGGGGCAGTGCACGGGTCGATCATAACTCTGACCTTGTAATGAAACTGGGTCAGCTCACTGAATCTTTTGAGTGGGGCTGTCAAAGGTTAAAGCTGGGAGGGCGGTGGATGTTGTCCCAGGGGGGTTCAACCATTTCACTTCAGAAGGGGCATATGCCAGCCTTTGGATCAGGCCCCTTTTCCAGCCCGACGGTCTCATTCTCTTCCAAGGGCCACTAGCCAGGATTGGCCGGTGCCAGAGGCAAACACAGGTGGGGCGATGAAGGAATGCCCTTGGTCTGCCCCGAGTGGGACTTCGCCGGATGCAACCCTGTGCCTTGAACCTGTGGAACTCCTTGCCACAGGATGTCAGCAGTTCCATAGCCACAAGTGGCCTCAGAGAAGGTTGGAACAGCTTCCCCAAAGTCAGCCTGCTCTTATTCAAAGAGGCTGAGCTTTGTTTGGGCCGAAGCGCCAGCCGCTGATGACTTCATCAGTTGGCACAAGACAATGACCCGCCCGCCACCTTTCTGCTCTCTGTGGGGCTTAATTTTTGCCCCGGCACCCGTTTTCCTTGCATGGACTCAGCCCTGGGGATGATCTGGACCCCGGAAGGATGAGTCTGCACAGGCAACTTCCCTCTCACAGTAATCTTGGCTCACAAGGGCAGGGCTGTTGTGTAGGGCTGGCAACCAGGAATGTTAGTACACTCTTGAATAATCCGTAGATCGGAAAAGAGGCATCTCCCCCTGCCCCCGTGGCAGCCAGGAATGGGAGGGGTGGCCTTCAAAAGTTTGCTGCAAATGCTCGAGGGGGGGGGGAAGGCAGAAGAAACCTCCCAATATCCCTGTTCCTGCGTTTTGACATCCCTAATTATATCTCGCCCTCGCCTGAGCATCATCTTTGATGCTGTTTGATCTCTGCGTTTCTCATTAGCGCCTTGGCAAATGGAGGACCTGAGGGGAATACAAATGAACCCCGTCTTTCTTTAAACTGCCCCCTTTTGCGCCTCCCTTGCGCTGTTGGTCTGCTCTCATCTGCCAGCTTGCTGTCTACCGTCTGTTGATAGCTGGGGAAATGCCCTTGGCCTTGGCTTCAAGGCAAAGTGATTGACTGCCCCTGGAGAAAGTGAGGTTGCCATTTTTGGCAGGAGGGAGGGGAGGATGGAGAAATGCTCTTTAAGGCAACGAGAGGGCAACTGAATGGATTTGTTTTGTGTGCCTATAGTATTGTTGTGCGCCAGCTCAAATCTCCCGAGTGGTGTGATGCTTCCAGGGGTTCCTGAGCTTTCCCAGGGTTTGGTTTCCTTGGAAAGAAGGTCAGAGGAGGCTATGGTGTCTTATAGGATATATGGGGTTTTTTTACACATATTCACAACCTCCGCTTAAGATGGAGGGGTTCTCAGCATTAACAGTCCATCAGATCTTACTACACATTACCGATAGCTTTGGGGGTTCAGACACAGAGGACAGGCTTCTCTCTATGTCTTTCCACCTTCACCCCCAAGACAAGACTAAAAATACAAACGCCTCACCGTGGCTTCAGGATCAGGATGGGGTAGGAGGGCTTATCCCCTGAAAAGAGTTTCAATAGCAACAGGATCTCTCCTGGCCACATCCCTTTGGGTTTGCAGATTGACCACTCAATCAGATCCAAGGTTACAGGCTTCAAAGGGATCCAGAGAAACAATCTATCTCAACCCCCGATCCCATAACAATATCTATTTCTCTCTTCATCCATCCGTAAGAAATAAAACTGGCAATCTCATGCGGTTGTACAAACTGATGTTACAGAGCTGGGGAAGGTGCCATGGAAATGATCAGGGGGGTGGAGTTATCACTCGCCTGTGAGGAAAAACATTTGGGGCTTTTCTGTTTAGGGAAAGAAGTGAGGAAGAGGAGACATGATGGAGGGGCATAAAATTCTGCATAAATTCTTGAACTCGGGGCCTTCCAATGAAGCTGAACTCAGGACAGAGGTGGATGATTTCTTTGGGTCTTCTTCATGCCTTCTTCAAAGCGTGCATAGTCAAAACCTTGGCATTCGCTCCCATAGTGATGGTCACCAACTTGGAAGGCTTTATAAGGGGGTTAGACAAATTGATGGGCGAGGAGAAGGCTGTCAGTGGCTACGAGCCACAATGGCTATGTACTCCCTTCACTGTTGGAGGCAGTCAATGCCTCTTAACGCCACTTTGAAAACAGGATGCTGAACTAGGCTGGCCTGCACTGCAGGGCTGTTCTTATATTCTTAGGTCCATCCATCTAAAAAGGTTCTGTTAAATTTTAAAGCAGGATACTTAAGCAAACAAGGGGAAAAAACACTGCTGGGCCAGATCCACAGGCCCACAATCACCAAACAGAACCTCCAGATGCAGTGGAAGTATACCAGATCAGGGCAGGAGGGCAAAAAAGGAAAACTGTTGCTTTTGAGTCTTGCTTTCTGGGATCCCTGGAAGCATCCAGCTGGGAAGAAGATGCTGGCCTATTTGGGCCTTGATCCCACGAGGCCGTCCTCATGACCATTGGGCCCAGTGTCCTGTCTCCAACAGTGGAAGCCAGATGGTTTCCTGGAGCCGGCAATGCCCCGTCCTGTGCTGCCAGCGTTCCTGGTGTAGAAAGGTACCCTGCGACTAAAAGTGGAGGCTCCATACAGATAACCTGGCTGAGTACTGCTGATAGCCCTTTTCTTCGCTAAACTGTCTAATCCTCCATTTTCAAGTGGCCAGGAGTTCCATAAGTGCATTAGGTAAAGATGTGGCAATCAAGATACGTAGGGGCCGGGTAGATTGTGCTGTACAGAATCGTTTCTGTTCAGCGCTTAGGGATGAACTAAAACCAGATAGCTAATAGCAGCCAGAGACCTTGTTCCCAAACCAATGGAAGCATTTTCCAAAACAATTAGGCAAACTAAAAAGACAAATCTGCACTTCTCCAAATTTTGCAATGCAGTTCAACCGGCCAAGCGATGTGCACGAAAAATGCACTGGGTACAAAAATGCATTATGTTCGGGAGCCGTTGCCAAACAGTGTCTCTCTGGAGAAATTGCAGTCAAACCCGTGTATGTTACAGGAAAATCTCGCCAAAATGTTGACAAGGGACTTTAAAAAAAATAAAAATGTGCAAGCTGATGTGGAAATATGAGGAACTTAAGATTGGGAAAATGAGAAAGCCTATTCTGCATATGTTCAAAACTGAGACGGATGTGCTTTTATTAACACTCTCTTTTTTACACTTCCACCCCTCCAAAAAAAATCACACTCCAGGCTATGGAATTGGCCTCCCCCAGAACTCGCCTCTGACCTCCAACATCTCAGAATTCATCAGTCGCTACAAGTCAGCTGGATTCATGGACCTCCTGCATGACAAATGGTACAAGATGGTTCCCTGTGGGAAGCGAGTCTTCGCCGTCACTGAAGTATGTGCAGATGGGGAGGAGAGATTTGGTTCAGTCTGTGTTGAAGGGCAAACTTTGAGTTTCCGAAACGAGGAACGTGCAGAAAAAATGTGCACATTGGTGAAAATAACGTAAAAAGATGCATCGTGTTTGCTTTGCAAAAATGTGCATATTAGGCAAAGTTGCAACCAAAAAAGGTGTATGTTAGGAGGAATTCAAAGGCATATGCAAATGAGGACTTTGGGGGGGGGGGGCTGGAAACCACACACTGGTGTGGAGATGTAGAGAAGTGAAACTGAGAGTGGAAAAATGAGGAAGGAAGGGAAAATGAAATGGACAGTTTCGCTCATTGCTTGGCAGGGCTGCAGAGGACTGATGTACTGGGAAATCTCTGGATGATTTGCGGTAGAGGTACAGAGTTTTCTCTGACTCATAATGGCTTATAAATAGCTGCAACAACTGAAAAGCTCCCACATAGAATCCTAGACTAGTAGAGTTGGAAGTGGTTTCTAAGGCCATCCAGTCAACCCCCCTGCTTAATGCAAGGATTCAACTTAAAGCATCCCCGACAGGTGACTATCCGGGTGCCTCTTGAATGCCTCCAGGGTTGGAGAGCCCACCACCTCCCTAGGCCATTGGCCACTGTCGTTTAGCTGAACAGTAAGTTTTTCCTGATGTCCAGCCGAAATCTGGCTTCCTGCAACTTGAGCTCATTATTCCATGTCCTGCACTCTGGGATGATCGAGAAGAGATCCTGGCCCTCCTCTGAGTGACAACCTTTCAAGGACTTGAAGAGTGCTGTCACATCTCCCGTCAGTCTTCTCTTCTCCAGGCTAAACAGGCCCAGTTCTTTCCATCTGTCCTCATAGGGCTTGGTTTCCAGTCCCCTGATCATCCTCGTTGCCCTCCTCTGAACCGGTTCCAGTTCATCTGCATCCTTCTTAAAGTGCGGGGTCCAGAACGTTATGGAAATATGTATATATAAGCAGAGAGCCTCTGTGGTCTGAGCTGTGTGCATATTTACCTAAGTAGCAGGCTTTTGCCCTGCATTTAGATTACTGAGATTTAAGACTTAGTAAAATAAGAAAACCTACTTTATATACATAGTAGATTGGAAAGGCATACCTAGTTCTAACTAACTAACTAAGTTGTAGGCACAACGCCCAGAGAGAGAGCAGAGACAAAGTTGTCTCCTCTCTCCCGGACAGTTGAAGAAAAGAAGAAGGAAAGGGCGGAAGGAGAAGGGGCAGATAAGCTTCCCTGAGCATATCAGTCTGTGACGAGCATCACACAGCTCCTTGGGACTGTGCAGCATGCCCACGGCTGCACAAGTGGCAGGGCATGTAACCCCTGAGCCACTCACTGTAGGGTGATCTTTACCTGGCCCTTGACGCCCAGGAGACACGAGCGGGGATTTGAACTCACAGACTCTGGACTCCCAGCCAGGCTCGCCTCCGCACTGAAATAGACCAGCTGTGTAGAAATACTCAGAGCACTCTGAAAAAGACTCAGGGGCTTCAGCAACCGTGCTGATTTCAAGCCATGTTAAATTCTGTGTCCCGTCCCCCCTTTCCTAGACTCTGCAGATGGGGATCTACCACTTTTCTGGCCTGTTTGTCCTCCTTTGCATTGGGCTGTCGGGCTCGTTGCTCACCTCCGTCGGAGAACACATCTTCTACTGCCTCGTTTTGCCCCGCATCCGACGCAAGAAGAAGTTCAACTACTGGCTTCACACCAGCCAGGTAAGAGAGTATCTTGTAGCCAGGCTAGCGGTGGGGGATTTGATTCAGTTCGCATTTCAGACTGTATCTACCAAATTCGCGCTTTCCGAAACGACGTGAGTACTGAAACGCAGCCACCCTTCGAAACTGGTGCCGATCCGCACCGTGTGATGCAGTTCTTCAAGCAATGTTTCCAAAAATGCCTGTATTCGGGGAAAGTGTAGTGAAAAATGAACACTAATGATATCAGTGAAAATCACACACAGCAACGCATTCTGTTAGGACAGATTGCTTGCGAAACGTGGGTACGTTAGTCGAAACCGCCTACCAAAATTAAGAGAAATGACACCACCACCCCAACACACATATACCTTGCAGACTGTAATCCCTGAAAGTGGATTACTTTCTCTCAGGATATAGGACACCCCCCCCACCCCGGATCTCACCCACAGACAGTGCAGCAATTGTGCAATTAAGAGTGGGTCTTTCATCCACCCTCCCCGTGACTCTCACGCAGGTCTGCAAACCAGAGGTGGAGAATTCCTGCTCTGTGACAGATCGCAGTGAGCTCCCAGCCTGTTAGCACTGGAAGCTGAACTGCAACAGAATTCCTGTTGGAGGAGCACACTTTGCCTTGGATGCTGGGCTTTAAGAAAACAGCGAAGCTGGCATTTATGAAAAGAAATGCATGTTTGATAGGTCCCAACTGCCTAACTGAGATGGAGTTATCAACAACTCTAAGAGTATCAGGCTAACACTGGAAGGTTCATCAACACGTGTTAGAAGGAAAAAGACAATCTAGGAAGCACGGAGGTTCCTCTCTGTGTCTACTCTTTCCCATGCAGACACATCAGCCCTCAGCGCAAGCTGTTCAGCAGGGAGCGAAGAGAAAGGGTGTTTGAAATGAAGGCAACGGGTGCAATTGCACCTCCGCTGCAAGAAGATCCATTGTACGGTGATCAAAGCAGAGCGGGAAATGTCTCAGCAGAGGTAGACTTGTCTCCCTTGCAAACTGCTGGCCATGCAATTTGCAATTGCGTGCATTTTTCGGGATGCGATTGCATCTTTTGAAGTGTACTGTGTAAACCGTGGCTGAGCAGTTTATGGGGGACCAATTTCTGGCAGGTCACATAATGGCTGCTGGTCATGAAGATTCTTGCAAAGGACACTGGACTAGATGGTCTGTTGACTCAAACTGGCCAGGCACTTATTTATTTGTTGAATTTATACCCCACTCTTCAGCCTGAGAGCCAGCATGGTGTAGTAGTTAAGGTGCTGGGCTATGACCTGGGAGACCAGGGTTCGAATCCCCACACAGCCATGAAGCTTACTGGGTGACCTTGGGCCAGTCACTGCCTCTCAGCCTCAGAGGAAGGCAATAGTGAACCACTTCTGAATACACCTTGCCATGAAAACCCTATTCATAGGGTCGCCATAAGTCGGGATCGACTTGAAGGCAGTCCATTTCCATTTTTTCCTTCAGCCAAAAAGGCTCCCAGAGCGGCTTACATAAATCAATTAATACAAGACAGTTCCTGCCTGCAGGGTTACAATCTAAAAAACTTGACACACAAGAGAAAAGGAACAGAAAGGGATGACGAAAAAAAGCAAACTCAGGCACCAGTCCTGACATTCTTAATGCTTGATGGTGGCAGTTTTTAGATGAGGGCTTGTCAGTGACCATTATCTGTCACAAATAAATGGAGCCTTCATGTGCAGCTGCAGTCTATCCCTGAATGTCAAGTATTGAGGGCAAAGAACAGGGAACAACTGTTGTGTTCGTGGCCTGCTTGTGGCGTCTGGCTGTGCCCTGTTAGAAACAGGATACTGGTCTAGGTGTCTTGCAAAACCCAGGACCACAGTTTTGAACGCACCCTTGCATAGGCTGTGGGGTATTGTCTGGGTTTGCAGAGTGAAGTGGGGGGAGGAGTGCCCTGTTCTAGTGCGCTGTGATGTTTTTATGCCTTCAGTTGCCAGCTAGAGGGTTGCATAATTTTGGCTTTAATGAACACTTGGATCACATTCACACCATGCATTTAAAGCACACATAGCGCTCATTAAAAGCATGTGGCTTCCCCCAAAGAATCCTGGGAGGTGTAGTTTGTTACGTGTGCTGGGAACCGTAACTCTGCAAGGGGGTAAAGTACAGTTCCCAGGATTCTTTGGGGGAAGCCACATGGTTTTAATGAGCGCTATGTGTGCTTTAAATGCAATACAAAAATACAATGCCTACTGGATTATCATAGGTTAGTCTCTCTCACACACACAGTAGGAAGCGGAACCAAGCACACCACCTGAATTCTTGGGAGGAAGATAGAAAATATTAATAGTGCAACCCTACACGTGTTTACTCAGAAGTAAGCCCACCGAGTTCAGTAGGACTTACTCTCAGGTGAGTGTTGCAGCCTCAATCAAATTAATGGAAGGCCGACTAACGCAGGGATGTTGTTGCAGGTTTCTTGCCTGTTTGGGCAACGGGGTTCAGTTAGATGACCATTTGGAGCCCCTTCTGTGATTCTCTCATGGTTCAAAGGCTTGGATCAGTTTCCTGCTTTCTGAATTGCTCACATTAAAAAACAGGGAGAATTATTATTGCAAAAGACAGCTATGCAGATGTGAGGAAATGACCTCTCAAGAAATTGGTTTATTGCTAAATGGCAGTGAGAGCCACGTGCACTCCTCATATGCTCAGAGACATTTTTCTTTTTTTCAATTGAAATCTTGTCTTGCCAGTCTGGGGCCTCACTGTTTCCTTGTTGGCTTGTTCTTGTTTTATTTGCTTTTTAATATGTCTCAGAAAATCCACTGGGCTCTGAACATGGGTTTGGAAGAGCAGAGGAACAAAAAACTAAATTTGGACAAAAGGTAAATAAATTTTGAAAATCACTCTTGTCGCTTCTTCCCGACTCTGTCGCCTTCTTGGGATGAATTCTGCAGACTTGCGTCATCCAAATTTAATCAGCCTTTGCTGAGGAGAAGTTTACATATATAAAATTCCAAAAGAATGCCCTGTAATAATGTAATAACACGTTAGAAGTATGTCGGTGTTGATTTATTGCAAGCGGCCACCTCCAACATGATATCCTGAGGGGAGTGCTCCATTTTGCCAAAGGCAAGAGGTTCAGGGATTGATTTCAAAGACAATGATCAGACCAGTGGAAAGAAAATTTTTTTTCAATGCTATAATTGAGAGCAGTGTCCTCAGTCTTCTCCAGGCTAAACATGCCCAGTCCTTTCAGTCTCTCCTCATAGGGCTTTGTTTCCAGTCCCCTGATCATCCTCATTGCCCTCCTCTGAACCCGTTCCAGTTTGTCTGCATCCTTCTTAAAGTGCGGAGTCCGGAACTGGACGCAATATTCAAGATGAGGCCTATATGATCAACAACAACCCCAAGATTCTTCTCGCACATAATGTTGCTGAGTATCCCCCACCTGATAACTGTACATTTGGTTTCTTTTTCCTAGACGGAGAACTTTGCACTTATCCCTGTTAAATTTCATTCTGTTGTTTTCAGCCCAATGCCCCAGCCTGTCAAGATCACTTTGAATATTGTTTCTGTCTTCCAAGGTATTAGCTTCTCCTCCCAATTTCTGGGCGCCTCATTTTAAGAAGGATATAGACAAGTTAGAGCGGGTTCAGAAGAGGGCGACGAAGATGATAGCCGGTATGGAGAACAAGTCTTATGAGGAAAGGTTGAAGGAACTTGGCATGTTCAGTCTGGTGAAGAGAAGGCTGAGGGGTGACATGATTGCACTCTTTAAGTACCTGAAGGGCTGTCACATAGAGGAGGGTAAAGATTTGTTCTCTGCTGCCCCAGAGGGTAGGACTAGGTCTAATGGTTTTAAGTTGCAGGAGCGTAGATTCAGATTGGACATTAGAAGGAACTTCTTGACAGTAAGGGCAGTTCGGCAATGGAACCGACTGCCTAGGGAGGTGGTGGGATCCCCTTCGCTGGATGTCTTCAAGCAGAGGCTGGACAGCTATCTGCGGGAGATGCTCTAGCTGTGGATTTCCTGCTGTGAGCAGGGGGTTGGACTCGATGGCCTACAAGGCCCCTTCCAACTCTATGATTCTATGATTTGTATCATCTGCAAAATTGGAAGGGATAGCTAATATCCTAGAGAACAGAAACAGTCTATTTTCCCCCTCCTCTCTGGTGGAGGCTGGGTCCTTTAGGGAAAATGGGGCAGTCCCCTCTGCCAGCCCCCACCTCACGTGCATGCAACCAAGGGGGTGGCCCTGCCTGTCAGCTTCCTCCTCTTACTTCATCTCAGTGGTGTCCCTTGTTGCGAGTTCAGCGAGGGTGGAGGCAAACCTAGATCGAGGCAAACCTAGAATGTGTTGGTGTAAACCACTTTGCATACATGTTCAAAAAGCAACATATTCCTGTTTGAAATATGTAACTTAATGAGAAAAATTAGGAAGGACTTTCATGGGGAGCCAGTGTGGCATAGTGGTTAGAGTGTTGGACTACGACCTGGGAGACCAGGGTTCGAATCCCCACATGGCCATGAAGCTCACTGGGTGACCTTGGGCCAGGCACTGCCTCTCAGCCTCAGAGGAAGGCAATGGTGAACCCCCTCTGAATACCGCTTACCATGAAAACCCTATTCATGGGGTCACCATAAGTCGGGATCAACTTGAAGGCAGTACATTTCCATTTTTCATGGGGAGCCTTACAAAATATGGAAGTTGTGATTGTGACTGAGAAAAAAAAATGGCACAGATGTTAGTCACCAGGGGTCACCTTTTGTGGGGGGGGCGGGTGACAGAACCTACTATAGCATCTTAATTTGCCTAGATGCATCTCTAGTATAAATTTGTATATGCAATTTTGCCTCCTGAGCCTATGTGCCAAGCCCGGCAATGCTAGTCTGGCAGTCACCTCTTTATCTTTTTTCTTGCCCCCCCTTACTACTCCCCCAAAAGGTGCAACATTCAACAGAGTCAAGAGGAACCTGAGCCGCCCCCACCTGCCAACCGGCCAGGCTGGAATAATCTCCGCCGGGCAACTGTGAAGAAGGAGGACAAGCGAGTCCATTTCAACATCGACAATTCGCCGGATTCGGAAGAGGAGGGCGAGGACACCGTTTGGCACTGCATGAACGGTCAGGATCCGCAGCAGGGCAGCAAAGAGGCCAAGGAAAAGGAGCTGAAAGAACTAGAGAGCCAAATCGAGGCGATGCGAGAGCAGCTGAGGGCCGCCCTGGTGCGGAAAGGGGAGCTGATGGTGGCCCTCGGGCCCCCGCCGAAGGCCCCTCGCCTGCCGCCCACCCTCAAAGCACTGATCAAGGAGGCCAAGGAAGACAGGTGATGCCGAGGGAGAGGGCCTGGCGGGCCAGGGACCCCCATGGGATGGCTCCAAGAGGCTCTACAAGAACACCCGCGCAATGAAACTCTTTTGAAAAGGCTACACGAGGACTCCTGCACTGCAGCGCAAGAACTTGGGCTCTACCCTCTTCCTCCTTTTCCCAGATTTTTATGTTTTTGGCTGGGGGGGGTGCGTGGCAGGGCGGCCAGGCCTGTACGTTGCCAGCTATACCAGGGACGGAGGACATCTTTGATGCCTCTCCGGCTGTCATCGGACTCCAACTCCAGGCATCACCAGCCAGAGCCATCAGGGCCAATGGTCAGGGACGATGGTAGCAGCTGGAGTCCAGCAACATCTGGAGGGCCACACCCCGGCCTGACTCAGCTGATGGCAGATCAATATTTCAACTTGGTTGTTGGTTTCTGACAGGGCCCCATTGCTTTTCTGCAAGTGGCATTTCATCCTCATGATGATTATTGATTTTCTGCAGGGCTGAGACGCCTTTGTTCTAGTGAGGCTGCAGCCTTTTGTTAATAGATTACACTGTTTGGGCTCAAAGAGTTTTCAAAGAATCATAGAATAGTAGAGTTGGAAGGGGCCAATAGAAGGTCATCAAGTCCAACCCCCTGCTCAGTGCAATTCAAAACTAGCACCTATCTTTCCTTCTATTTTAATGCAGGACTTCCCTGTGCAAGAAAAGGATAGCCAACCCAAGAGGCTCTTAACCAATTTTTGACAATACCAAGGGCCAGTTGGCACACAGACTCTTTATCCATCCTCCTCAAGATGGATGGCTGTTGTTAGTACCTGCCACAGACCGAGAGCTTGGGACAGTTACTTCTTTAAACTACAACTCCCATCAGCCCCAGCCAGCATGGCCACTGGATTGGACTGATGGGAGTTGTAGTTCAAAAATAACTTTTCCAAGCTCTGCGAGACCACATCCACGGTATACATTTAAAGTGCTATGATGCAACTTTAAACAGTCAAAAATCTTGGGAACTGTAGTTTGTGAAGGGTGCTGAGGGTTCTTAGGAGACCCCTATTGCCACCACAGAGCTACAATTCCAGGGTGCTCTGGGAAGAGGGATTGGCTTTTGAACCACTCGGGAATTGTAGCTCTGTGAGGGGGGGAATAGGGGTCTCCTAACAACTCTGAACCCCTCACAAACTGCAGTTCCCAAGATTCTTTGGGGTGAAGCCACGCCTGCTTAAAGGGATGTAATAATGCTTTAGTTGTATAGTGCAGATGCAGCCGTGGACCCAGTCTTGTGACATTTTTCTTGCTAGGATGGAATAATGTCATTTGGTCCTTAAAAATCATTGGGGCCTTTGAAGCAGTGAGGAAAGCATGAACTGGTCATCTGTCAACTGAAGGAAGCTTGGCAAGCAGTTTGCTGAGGGCAGAAGCCACTGTCTTCTGCTGCAAGCCCAGGTTTTTTCAGCCTGTTTTTAATTTTATAATGTACCGTCAAAGATCTATCAAGCAGCTCAGGTTTAGTAAAGTTTTGCTTGAGTAACTTGTGAAAGAGTACAGGGGCTCATGCAGAGCTCTGCTTCATCTATCAGCCCTGGTTTAGCACAGTTTAGTTGTTGTTCTAGCAGCTCTGGTTTAGCAAAACTGAACGTGTCAGCCTGCAGAGGGGCATTTGTGACACTCTGCTTTGATCAAGCAACTCCGGTTATAGCAAAGGTTATAACAGGTTATAGCAACGGTTAGCTTAAACAACTTGCCCAGGAGTTCTTGCAGATGTCAGATTTGACTGAGCAACCCAGATTGCAGACAGGCTTTTCCAAAATTAGTTTGCAGGGGAACTCTACTCTTGCAAGCTACATTGTTTAGGGAAAGATCAGTTCTAGGAAGTCTGGCCTTTGTTAATCAACAGCATAATTTACCTCAGTGAAGGGTACCTTTTGTAAACCAGATGGGATACTGGTTTGTGCCATAGTGT
Organism: Rhineura floridana; assembly: GCF_030035675.1. NCBI lineage: Eukaryota > Metazoa > Chordata > Lepidosauria > Squamata > Rhineuridae > Rhineura > Rhineura floridana. The sequence continues at coordinate 8,341,469 of NC_084497.1, read as the reverse complement.
AAAGTGTTTCCAGTTGGGCCCAGGTGTTCACCCGCTTGCCAGGATCATTAATTATCCTTCCACCACTACCATCAAAACAGGAAGCATTAAAAAAAAATCACCTTTCCTTTCTGCTGCTTCTCACAACAGTTAAGTTGTGCAATTAAGTAACTAGTGCACCCATTTTGCAGCTGGGAAAACTGAGGCTGAGAGACAATGAGCTAATTCATAGCTTATTCAACCCTGGTGCCTGCCAAAGGACCCAAATTGGAAGAGTAAAAATATATCCATGCAATTGCCACCAGGGAGTGGAGCAGGCATGTTTAAAGAGCCATCTCTCTCTTTGTTAAATACGGATGGATGGATCAGGCCTATACCTCTGTGTCTGCAGCAGGGAAACCCAGCTAAAATTGCTGGCTTTGCATATCAAATGTTGGGGGTCCTTTGTGTCCCTACAAGCAACTTGCCAGTGAAGTTATGGCTGAAAGGAGGACCAGCACTGAGCCCACAAATTGCAAGGCAAAATATCAAAAACTCTGAAAGATGAATTTATCCGAGAAATATCAGTATCTCACCAAATGTAAAATACTCATTTTAAAAACAATCATCATGCACCCACAGTTTAGAATTCATTACACATTCTGCTTCAGAACTCAGGTCCTGCTTGCGGGCTTCCCCCAGGCACCTGGTTGGCCACTGTGGGAACAGGATGCTGGACTAGATGGGCCACTGGCCTGATCCAGCAGGCTCTTCTCATGTTCTTAAGAACACAAATTCAGAATTGCCTTTCACATAAGATATTTGAGACTTAGGACCGAGTTGGGGGTGGGGGGAATGCTTGAATACAAACCAAAATGTCATTTTTGCATTCAGGTAAGATGCTTTATCTTTAGAAGTATCCATCCTGTTTTTAAGAAGGCGCCTGTTGCAATTCAGAGAGTGGCATGTTCACCTCTGAACCAGTTTGCTTTCAGCTATAACTCCTATCAGTCGCAGAATCAGGTGGCTGCACCAAGCTGTGGGCGGGTGGGAACTATAGTCCAAAATATCTGGAGAGCCAACGTAGCTTCTGCACATCCAGAGAGGTCCGGCTGCAGATTGGAGCCTTTGCTTTCTTAATTTAGTATTGTTGCGGAGATTTTAAAAGGTGACCAAGGCTAGCTGAGACCCAAAAAACTACATTGGAGGTGCTTGAAGGCTAGCGCGGTTTTAAGCCCTCCTTTTTAAAGCCACAAGTCTGTGCTGTTGTTACATGAAACAGCTTTCTTCAAAAGTCATTAGCTGCAATGAGATGCTGATTGAGAAATGCAAACTCAAAAGCCCAGCTGCCGGCCCGATTAGGCACAAACACAACTACCTGGCTATAGCTGTGCATGCTAACCCATATATATACACATATATTTCTATACGTGAAAACCAATGTAGAAGGGAGTCAGGGTTGGCCAAGCCATCATGTATGTGATAACTCTGGAACCATGATGGGTAGATTAAGACTTTTGGTCTTGTTTCAAAAGACTAGCTTTATTCTATTTCAAAACAGAAGTAGGACAGTAAAAGACTTCAGGGACTACAATGCGAGCCATTAACCCTATTTCTCCACTTGGAAAGTTGGGTGCTTTTTTAGGGAAGGGCTGTGGCTCGGGTAGAGCACCACTTTGCATGCAGAAGGCACCTGGCATTTTCAGGTAGAGCTGGGGAAGAAGAAACCCCCAGAGACAAGTCAGTGTAGACGTCTGTGAGCTGAGGATCAACAGCCTGCCTCCGTATAAGGCAGCTTTGTTAAGCCCTTTTTTCAGAATCATGAGGACTAGAATCTTTTTATTTTTGAAGAAAGGAGCACAGTGGTAAAGCAGCTGCGTTGCATGCAAAAAGGCCCCAGGCTCAACCCCTAGCATTTCCACGTGGGGCTTGGAAAGGCTCCCTTGCCTGAAGCCCTGGAGAGCTGCTGACAGTCAGTGCAGCCAGTATTGAGCTAGGGAGATCCATGTGGCAGGCCGCTTCCGAGACCGCTCCGTTTCTCTCTAGCGCCATTCTGGAAACCCACAAAATGTTTTTCCGTATTTCCCCCCTCCAAACTTTTCTGCGTCAATCGGGGAGGGAGAGGGTGCATATGAGTTGGACTACACAGCATGTAAGGTCCCTTCGAAGTCTAGGATTCTGCCTCCACACAAGAAATGGCAGAATATTTATGTCAGCCCTGTTCATCACGGGCCAGTAATCACCAGGGTAATTTCCTCAAGGGTGGGGTTGAGGGCACCAAGATCATTTCAGACCTTTCATTGAAGTTTTGTAACAAATGAAAAATAAGCAATACTCAATTTTGAAAGAAATAGGCGATTAATGCAGGTTGGGACCGCTGATGGGAGTTCCTAGAGCTGGTGACGGCCCAGCCTTAAGAGCATCACAGTTTGAGTTCTGGAATCTTTGGGGGGGCACAAAATGCTCATCTTGCGGTGATGAGTGTAAGCAGCAGTACTAAAAGTGGAGCAGGGACAGATAAACCTATGAAAAAGGGAGATTTGGAGAGCATAGCTCTCCGTGGAAGAGATTTCTCTGGAACAGACGGCCCTTAACCCTCTTGCAGATAGTCCTGGATTTTGCATGTTTTGGGGGACCGGTTTCCCTGCAAAAAAGGGTACTCTGTTCTACCGCAAGGTAAGAAAAAGAAGCATGAAAGCAACAGTGTTAGATATAGTATTTAATATATATATTTATAATATATACATACATTTTTTGTACATTAAATAGAATGAACTCTACTCTTCATTCCAGGTATGGTTTGCTTTGATTTGCTCTCAGCCCCTTCTACCTGACCACCTCCCCCATAAAAATGCTAACCCCAAAAGCACCCCCCCAAAAACAGTCTAGTTTCGCACAAGCAACCTCAGCCCCCAAGTGGAAGAGGGATGGGCAGCGGGTGGCAAATGATCCCACTGATATATTGCACATGACTGGGCTGCTCTCACCACTACACTCACCTGCCTTCTGCCCTCAAACCCAACTAAGGGGGTTTCCAGTGCACACACACCCCAGCTTTAATTTAAGAGTGCAGCAGCCTAAGATGGTGTTGGCTTGACTGAAAGTTTCAACACTGCACCTGTGCGCATGCGCCCTGCGCAGGCCTGCACTTAAGCAAGGGCAGTGGCTCCTTATGCGCTCCCTTGTGAGCCCCCACCCTCTAAGGTATCTCCTGTTTGCTGCAAGTGACCTGTTTGCACCCACAGCAAATAAAAAACCAACCCTACATTCTCCAGGGCACTCCATCCGGCCCGCTCCAGCCCATGTGGAAGGATGGTGCAGCCCTAGGGGCAGAATTCCCGTTAAATCCTCTGAACGGCTCCACCTCGGCTTCTCAGTTACCTCTCGCTATTGCTAGATCTGCTTTAAAAGCCGCTCCAGCGCTTAAAGCTTCAGAGCCAACTAAGTCGCACGGCTAAAATCACTTCTACTCTCAATTGCCCCCTCCCCAGCCTCAATTTATGGGGGCAAAGCTCCATTCTGGAAAGGGATGAGCAGTCCGTATCGGGAAGCAGGTCTTTTAGGGAGGGAGGGGAGTAGTGCCCCTTTATCAGTGGCACTTTGGATGCAAAATCGTCTTCAAAAGGCATCCCACTTACAAGATAAGGCACTGGGGGGGGAAGGAATATTCTATGCCACTATGCTGCATGAAACGAGGGTTGAGGCTGTGGCATCTGCGCAAGGGGCATCAACAAGAGAATATTGTGTGGGTGGCCATCGAACGGCTGAGTTAGCACAACTAAAAAACCCCAACAACTAATGATGAAGCCACAGCCCTGGCTGTTATGTTTGACCAAGCCCTACGCTTAATCTCAAGACTCCCCCCCCCCTTCCATCTTGGAGCATCAGCTCATATCAGGGCTGGAAACCAGGGACTATGGAAAGGGAAACAACCCCCCCTCCTTCCCTACTCCACAAGCCCGTCGCTAATCATGCATCATGGTGAACTAGCTTGCTAGAGCCTCAGCTCTCTGCAATTTCATCCGGATGCTGGTTTTTTTCCTCCAGAGGTTTAAAGGGGGGGACATACCCAACTGACACCCACCAACCACTGCAGATAGCTAGCCACAATCTGGCTGGCCACAATCATTTTCCTGCTGGCTCCCTGAAAGCACCCGGGGAGTGGCGAGTGGCTTTGCGGTGGCCAAAAAGGACTTCCTCCACAAGAGGGGGGATCGGCCACATCTTTCCAAGTGCATCACATCATCGAAAACAAAAAAAGCCCTCTGCAACACCCTTCAGCAATTTTTTGAAAAATCTCATGTTTTACTCTCATAGAGGCTGTGTTATATATGCGCAACCCACGCTCTAAAAAGCCTGGGCAGAAGTTTCTCTGACTCCAGCGCTTCCAGAGTGAAGGATCTTGAAGACCAGCGACCGCAAGGAATCCCAAGGTTTCCAGGGCTGCCGCTTCTCAGCAAAACTATCTCACATCCACGTGAGGGTCCAGGTCCTTGCACAGCCACCCATCCTCCCCTATTAAGAGTTTGCGCCATGATACCTGTTGCTTATTTCTTTGTCTCCCCACATACTCCCCCCGCTGCCCAACGGAACAGAAAGCACAAAAATAATAATCATTCTAGTACAAATTAAGTCAAGATTTCCAGCAGACGCTAAGGGGACTTCCCATGATTTTCTGTGATTTGAAAAGCTGGGGGGGGGGGTGCACAGGACAGAGGTGAGCTGCAGCTTAGTTCACCCAACGGGGCACAACGCAGAACAGGAAGGAAGCAGAGGATGGGGGGACTCTCCTGTCGACTAGCGCTAGCCCCTATTTTTTATTCACATTTTCCCCCTTTCCTGGGTTTGGAGAAGGAGGATGGGTGGGTGGAAGTGAAAGGGTTCCCCCTGCTTTGCATCTCGCATTTTGGCTCTGCCTCTTGTTCAAGGGGAATCACGGGGGCAGGACAGAAATGGACAGGCATACAGTCCGCAACGAGGGAAAGCATTCAGGAGAGGCTGCGGGATTCTGGGTCTAGGGAGGTGGTGCTGTCCGGTGGCACAGGGCAGGAGCCCGCCACAGCAAGTCCTTCTTCGGAGGCCTGACTCGGGGGCCTTCTTAAAGTGGTGTCCGGCGAGCGACGGCCCGCGAGGCAGTCTGTGTCTTGAGGTCTGGCTTGGCTGACTAAGCCCTCTGGCGGCTGGGGGACGTCCTCATGTGCTGAACCGAGGGGGGCAGCAGAAGGTGCCGCTGCCAGCGAAGGCACCCCAGTTGTTGACGTGACCTCTATGGCGACAGAACCCACGGCAGCCTCTGCTCGGTCGCTGCTGACCAGAATCTGGGTTATCATGCTCGAAGCGGCTGCAGCGTCCTGCAAGGCCCCGCCGGCTTCTGGCGAGACGCTGGGGTCCAAGAGGGAGCCGCTCAGGTTGGACAAGAAGGATGCTTCCGCAATGACAGCCGTCTCTGCCACCCAGTTGAAGTTGTCTCCCAGAGAGGCCACAGTGGCGGCCACAACGGCGGCCGTGTGGGCATCCTCGGGGGCAAGGGGGCCACTTCCTTCCCCAGAGGGGCCTGCATCCATGTGGGGCCGCAAGCCACTGGGGTCAGCGGGGGCCACAGTGTTGTTGTTTAGGTTGTCCTGGAGGGTGGTCTGGGCCCCACCCTGCTGGTTCTGGAGCAGCATCTCTTGGATCCGGATTTGCTGGAAGATGGCCGGCAGCTCGTAGTGGTGGAAGAAGTAGAGCATGGAATGCTGTGGGGGGCGGGCGGAGACACAAGCGCAGGGAAAAGGGGGTTGAGAGACACACTCGCCACGTTGGCTCTCCCACAACCAAAGCAGGCGAGTTATGAATCAAGGGTCGTTTTACGGCCTGCTCCACCCCCGACCCTCAAGCCAAAAGCAAAATGGATTTTCTAAAAAAAAATAAGGAAACATTTGCCGTCCCATTTCTGTGCTAAGGAATGCCAAATCCTGTGGCCCGCCGAAACGATGCAATAGTTTTGGGACAATTTATTCTGCCGTTTCCCAACACTACTCTCAGGTGGAGGCAAGGGTTGGGCTAGTTGTCTCAACCACTTCCCAGTTGCAATGCCGCTCAGTGGCAGAGTGCCTACTTCGCACGCAGGACCCAAGTTCAATCCCCAGCAGACTCCCTTCCTGAAACCCCGGAGCGCTAGGGGGCCCCAACAGGCTGACTCGGTAGAAGCCAACTCCCCATGACCCATTGCTGCTTGTGCCCTGAATGCCTTTGCCTGAATGCCTCAGCTCTCCTAGGCCCCTGCTTAGTCTAGGCCAGCCTTTGCCAAAAGGGTGCCCTCTGGGCACGTTGGACTACAACTCCTGTCAGCCCCAGCCAGCATGCCCAGGGATTATGGGAACGGCAATCCGGCAGCATGAAAGGGGGGCAAGGATGCTCCCCACCTCTGGGCCTGGGCTGGCTCTTGGGATGGGGGCAGCCAAGGCAAACGGAACCAAAGGCCCCTCCTGACTATGACAGGCAGCTGGCTTAGCCAATCCCTGTTTTCCCCTAACTAATGTCGCCTTACTAGGCATGGGGAAAGGCCCAAGAGCTTGACAGAGTCCCACCTTCCCTCAATCGCTGCAAATCTCAGGTCAGCCGCCTCTTCAGCTTTTGAGACTTCACACATCCTTTCAAGGTTTAGCGACTCGGCTAGCGTCTTTTGTTTACTTCAAAGCAAAATTCCTAAAAAGTGGCTCTGTCCAAGGAAGCCGAATTCTGTAGCCAGTGGGATACCCTCCTGAAATTTGTCGGACTCCCAAGCTCCCACTATCCTTGACTGTTTGGCCACGCTGACTGATGAAGTGCTGGCCACCAACTGGGATGGTTTTTAAAACATCGGACAAATTCATGGAGGAAGAGGAAAAGGCTATCGATGGCTACTAGCCACAAAGGCTAGGTTCTCCTGCCATTCTTGGAGGCAGTAAATGCCTCTGAACGCCAGCTGCTGGGAACAGCAAGTGAGGACAGTTGCTGTTGCACTGCTAGGACAGGATGCCAGGCCAGATGGGCCCGCTTAGGTCTGACCAGCAGCCAGGCTCTTCTTTTATATCCACCGCCCTCTCGCAAAACCTCAGGTGAGGCGTATAACAGCCTAAAAACATTTAAAAGCAATACAAAACAATCATTAAAAATGACTGGCTACTCAAGAGATGTTTTAAACAACTGCACAGGCCTGCCGGCATTAAGAAGACCTTCAAGAGATACCCGAAAGTCAAAAGCGAGGGTGCCCACTGAATCTCTGCTGGAAGAGCGTTCCACCACATTGGATTGGTGACACTGAAGGCCCGACTTCTAGTTGAGGCCAGTTGGGCCTCTTAAAGACGGGGGACAATTAACAGCATCCCTCCGGATGCTCTCTGTGGTCGGGCTGGGACATAAGGGCTCCCAGGCAGCCATTAAGGTATCCCGGGCCCAAGGCTGCCCCACAGAGAGTACACTGCAGTAATCCACTCTCAAAGCTACCAATGCAGGGACTATGGTGGCCAAGTGATCCCAATCCAGATCTGTTCTCATGGGCTGTTGGGAGTCCAGAGGGCACCCCGCCAACTGCCCCTTCCGCATTCTGCATGGGAAGCTGCAGGTCTGCAGCCCACGCAGAACCGTGACCGCAATTCTCCTCTTCACAGTGAGGGATCCTCTCTCGAACAGACCTGGTGGAACTGGCAGCCTACCTGGATGAAAAGCCACGAGGTGACCAGCGCCAGGCTGCTGTACTGCCCATTGAAGCGGTAATGGTAGGCATAAAAGGCAAAATGGTACAAGTAGAAAAACCTGGGAAGGAAAACAGAGAACGGTTTTTGTTTTTACAAACTTACACTGCGTTTGGAAAATGCAGTGGCCACCCCAAATCAACGACGCATGGTTCGTTCCCCACCGTTTCAAACCAGCACCCAACTGCAGGCAAAACAAGCGAGCTGAGAACAGTTTCTTAAAAAGCAGGTTATTTCCCCAAGAGAGGCACACAGGAAATTTATCAGCGGGGGGGATGTTTAAAGAGGAGAAAATGGCACAGAGGGAAAAAGGGGCCTTTGAGCCTTGCCAGCCACAAGAGCCCCGAAACTGCAAAGAGCAATTGGCTCAAGAGAGAGAGACCAGCCACAAGCGACAGCAGCTGCCGGCTCGGGAGAGCAAGCCTGGCCCCGGCAACTCTGGGTAGAAATGGGAGAGGCCCCCTGCCTGAAACCCTGGAGAATTGCTGCCACTTTGTGTCCTGGCACCGAGCTAGAAAGGCCAGTGGAGTGACTCGGTGTAAGGCGCCTTGCCATGTCACCTTCGTCACCCAAGCGGACGCAGGGGGAGAGAAACAGTCCTTCCCAATCTCAAATACATGAACTCGAGTTCTCAGGCTAGGAGAGACCCATCCCGTCTCTGCCAGAGACCTTGGAGAATCCCTGCCAGTGTTGCTTGTTGGCTGAAAAATGATGCCGCTTCATAACAACCTCTAAAGCGGTTTATATAAAAACGCAACAACATTCAGTAAGATTTCCTGCAAACTAGGTAAGAACCAAACCAAACATCATCGCTATGTAGGAAACAAAAAAATTAAAAAGCAGCAGGGGTGGGGAACCTGTTTGGCTCCATGGGCCGGACCCTCATCAGGATCGGCTTCATGGGCCAAATTTGACAGGTGGGCGGGGCCGTCCACCTGTCAGTCACACAGCATCATTATGACATCAGAAGACTGGCAGGCAGGTGGGGATGCCCATTTGTCAAAACCCCTTGCGCTTTGGGGACTTAAAGGGGACACTTGGAAAAGCCTCTCCCCACCGTCCCCTTTTAATTCCCTGACCTTGGAGAATTAAAAGGGACACGCAGGAGGACTTGGAAAAGGCTGTAAGACAGCCCCCAAGCGCCTGTCTGAGCAAATGGGAGTGCAGGTACTGTCTAAAAGCCTTTGCAAAAGCTTCTCTGAAGTAGCTCTTTTGAGTGGGCTGCTTTAAATTGCATCATAAAATAAGGCTTTAATCTCCATTGAGCTGGTGAACAGGGATTAAATCCTGTTGCCTTGGCTATGCAACCTTGGATCACACAGCCAAGGTAGGATCAAACCCTGACCTCCCGCCAATCAGCTTATGTCACTAGTGGTGGACAAGGTTTAAGAGAAATGGCCTTACAAGCCAAACTGGACTCCTTGGGGGGGGGCATGACTGGCCCAGAGGTTGGTTCCCCACCCGAGTTAAGAGTCTAGGGTCACTTGGGTAAACATGTAAGAGGCCATTCCTGTCTTCACCTCATAAGTAACCTGAGGGAGGGTGTTCTCTGTGCGTCCCCGTTTTGACAATCTGCTGGTTATAAAAAAACAGCAAGCTAAAGATAGCCTTGATCCATACCTGGAGAGGTGGTCAGCTAGGATCCCTGGTCCCAAGTTGCACAGGGCTTTCACAAAGCCTTGAACTTGGCTCGGGAGCAAATAGGCAGCCAGTTGAAACAGACAGGGCTTAGCTTGAGGGGTGAGGGATGGCCTGGCAGAAGAGAGCCAGTGGGATGTTCAGAGTGGTGGATCAGAACCTGGGAGACTAGTGTTCAAGTCCCTCTCTTGGCCATGAAGCTCCCTGCGTGCGATCCTGGGGCCAGTCACCGTCTCTCAGCCTAACCTACCCCACAGGGTGCTTGGGAGGTTCACATGGGGAAGGCAAGGAGAACCTCGCTGAGCTCCCTGGAGGAGGAAAGGCGGGACAGAAGGAAGTCATGAAAGAAAGATTCACGCCTCCCTACCTCAGCCAATGCCTCTTGCTGGTGCTGGTGTGGCAGCAGATGGCGTCGTACTGGTCTGCCAGCCACACGATGAGGATGATGTAGAAGGCCGTGGTGGTGTCGTTGAAGAATTCAGACATGATGGCCTCCATGCCTGCCAGGCGGGTGGATGAATGAAGAGAGAGGGAGACACAGAAGGTCAATAAGCCGTTATCCCAACCAAGATTTCTTAGTTTGGCCCACCGGTAGACAGCGAACATTAAAGCCACTTGGCGCTACAGTTACTTATGACCAAGAACTTAACCTCCCGGAGTGCAGAAAAACCTGGGAGGCAGAGCTTTCATTTTGTTCATGGAATGAAACAGGAGACCAAGTTTCTAGGTCTCAGGAAGCCAGAGGGCTGGCTGAATAAATCTTCCGTGTGTGAGAGGGGCAATTTCAAATCTTATTTCCCACACCGATTAGCCAATATTCTTGAGGCAGCTTAGGTTATATTTAAAATACAGCGGTGGTGGGGAGAACCCAGACCAGTGGGGTGTTAGGAAACGTCAGTCGGGAGACCTCAGGAAGGGAACGGAAGTCCTTCACAACCTCCTCCTCCTCCCTTAGCCTCAGATGTCCCGAGTCAGAGTAAAAAATGTTAATTGCAATTTGGCTCCATTTAACTCTCTGCCAGCTGGTTTCTCCTCAAGGGGTGATGGTGAAAACCTGAAGGGGCTGTAGCTCAGCGGGTAGAGCATCCCAGGTAGGCGCCAGGTTCAATCCCTGCCATCTCCAGGCGGGGCTGAAACCTTGAAGGGCTGCTGCCAGTCAGTGTACGCAAAACTGAGTGAAATGGACCAATGGCCCGACTCTGAATGAGGCAGCTTCCTACGTTCCTGGGCTTTGATTGCCAAAGTTCACGGCATCTCCCGGTAGGGCTGAGGGAGACGCCCCCAAGTCTGCAACCCTGAAGGGCTGCTGCCAGTCAGAGTAGGCAACGATGAGGTTGATAGGCCAGCAATCCAACTCCGCAGGAGGCAGCTTCCTGTTTTGCTACTTAAATCAACCCTTTATTCAGAACCATGAGGACTGGGATCTTACTCAAGTTTTAAAGGAATGCACCGTAACTCATAGCAGAACACTGTAGCTCAGTGGCAGAGGATCCGTTGTGCACGCCCAAGGTCCAGGTTCGATGCCTGGCATCTCCCAGCAAGGCTGGGGAAAGGGCTCCCCGGCTGTAACCCTGGAGGAGTTGGGGCCAGAGGCCTTCCTGAGGTAGACAGGACCAAAGGCCCAGCTTGGTATATAAAAGGCAGCTCCTGACGTTCCTGCAAGGCTGCCCCCTTACCTACGAGAGCCAAGATGACAGTCAGCAGGGGTGCCGCCGGGAAGGCAATGGTCATGTTCATCTCCAGCATCTGAAGAAGGTCCACTAAAAAGGGGGGGGGGAGAGAAAAAGCCCTCAAAAGGACAGAAGGAAGACACCCCAATCTCAGCTTTAGACACAGAAGCTCCCAGTTTCAATCTTCCCGTTGAAAAGGATTACAAGAAACAGCACTCAGAGAGCTCCTGCCAGTTCTACCTAACCGTGGTTTGTCCGAGCCAACAAACTGTGGTTGACACTAACTACGGCCAGCTTCAAAGCGAGCCAGCTTCAAATTAAAGCTACTGAAGCTGGCTCTTTTAAACCAGGGGCAGCCCTCCTGTTGCTGCTGAACTATGGCTCCCATCATCTGGCAATCTGGGGATGCAAGTCTTGGTCAAACACTCTACCTAGGGTTGGGTAGCTTGTCGTTTTTGGCCTCAGCGCCTGCAAAAAGATACCGGCGAGCACAGTTGAAACGCTTACCGATAAAAACAAAGATCTGGTGATGTGAATATCGAAGCAACATGGAGACGGACAGAGTCTGAAAAACAGAAAGTGCGGGAGAGCATCAGAGCCGCCGGTCCCCCATGAATATAGGGCCAGTGTCCCCTTCGCACAGACAAAAAAAAATTCTAACAGCTGACAGACACCCGCCCTTTCACCTGAACTAAAAACTGAAGGGACGGTTCACTTGAGCTCTCAAACAGTTCACTTTTAGAGGGTTTAATAAGAAGGACTACCCAGCCTCAGAGGAACGCCCAACTGCCCGTCCCAGAACTTCACTGGGTGACCTTGGGCCAGTCATTATCTCTCAGCTTAATCTACCCTTCACAAGGTTGCTGTGAGGATAACACAGAACCTGGTTATGCCATCCTGAGCTTCTGTGAGGAATGGTGAGATATAAATGCAGCAAATAAATTTCTCTGTATGTCGCCATTTGGGGCGTGTATCCTGATTGGTAATGAAGAACTTGAACCTGAGTTTGCTTATTTCCTCCTCCCTCCCAATCAGTGTTTCTTTCATGCTGTGCCCTTTTTTACTGTAAGCCTGAGGGTAGGGGCTATTAAAAAAAAATTTTTTTTTAAGAGATTTGTTAAGCAGTTCTGGGAGCCTTTTTTGGCTAAAGAGCAGGATTCAAAATTCTTTAAATAAATTGGGACACACAGGAGGTCTCCTGGTACTGTAGCTAAGAGGCAAAAAAAGAGCCTGGACACAAAAACTGGAGAATGAGTTCCCGGAGTTCCCCATTCTCACCGACTGAATTAACATGAAGACGCGGGGTCATAAATAATGGCCCCTCACCCATGGTGAGCAAAAGATTACCTCCAGACTATCAGGAAGGGGAAGGTGTTCAAAGCAGAGTTTGGAAGTAATTAGTTACAAAAAACACAAATTACTTGTAATTCATTGCTTTTTTGAGGAACGAGTGGGTAATTCCTTTACATTTTGATTGTAATAGAACAGGGAGTAATTTTATTACTTTTGAGGAGTAACTGTAATGTTTCCAGCATCACTTTTGGGCATTACTCAGGGGAAGTCTTCTGCTCCTCTGATTTGTGGATGAAAATCATGTGCCTCAAACTGGGCTTCTGTGCAGCCTCGCCCTTCCCTCGTGCTCTGTGGGTGGGGAGGAGGCGACGAGGGAGGAGGTGGAGAGCGAGACGGGGTGGAGAGACCACCATTGCTATCTTATGGATAAAAAGAATTATTCTACTACCTCTGTGTGTGTGTTTACTTTTAATGTGGTTTTAGGCTACTTAGATGTGCAGCAGCCAAGGCCAGCACCTTGCAGGCACTCTAGTTTTGTTTTGACGTAACTTAAGTGTAACTGTAATGATTACTTTTGAGTAATGGTAAAGTAATCAATCCCTTTCAGAACAATTGTAATGGTAATTTATTCCTTTTGGGGGAACTGTAATTTACTCCTTTTCAAAAGTAATCTTCCAAGCTCTGTTCTAAATTGTGACAAAGGACCGTAGTTCAGTGACAGAGCGTCCTCTTTGTACGCAGGAGATCCCACGTTCAATTCCCAGCATCTCCAGCTAGGGTAGAGTTTCCCTGCCTCAAGTCCTGGTGAGCTACTGCTACTCAGCATACGCAATGCTGAGGTACAGATCAACGGTCTGAAGGTGGCTTCCTTTTAAGCCCTTTGTACAGAACCACAACGGCCAAAATCTTGCTTTATTTTTGAAGCACGGGGCACAACGTCGTGGCAGAGCATCTTGCTCTGCATGCAAGAAGCCCCCGGTTCAGTCCCCAGCATCTCCAGGCAGGACCAGGGGAGTGTCCCTGCTGGAAACCATGGAGAGCGTCTGCAAGTCAGTGTAGAGCTAGATGGGTCAGGGATCTGACTGGGATAAGGCAGCTCCCTACGATGATTCCCCCACTTGCGACTACTGAAGTGTCAAAAATGATTGACTCTTGGTATATTTCAACATATTCATTGGTTTAATCATGAACGGTTTCAGTCTGCGCTTGCCCTAAAACAGTCTCCAGGGATCCAAGGGGGCCAAAAGGCAGCCCACGAAAGGTTAACAGGCCAACACAGACACTCACAAAAATCACCATGATGACGAAGGCCGCCACGTATGATGTCCGGGCCATCCACATGCTGATGAAACGATAGTGCTCCCCGGAGACTACGTTGCGAAGGAACCCTGAACAAGGAGGAGGGAGGCGTTCAACTCTTTCAGCAGTAAACAATACTGGAAATCTGCCAAAGCAACTCTTAAAAAGGGGACACTGCAGCGTTCAAGTAGAGATGGAGGAATCTGTGGCCCTCCAGATGTTGCCAGATTACAACTCCCAACAACTTCCTCCGAAGGCGACAAGAGATCAGGCCTTCTCAGTGGTGGCCCCCGTTTGTGGAATGCTCTCCCCAGGGAGGCACGCCTGGCACCATCATGTCCATCTTTAGGTGCCAGGCAAAAACATTTCTCCCAGGCATCTACTTTTAAATTTGGAAGGCTTTTGGAAGGCTTGTTATATAGCTTTCCTAAGAAGGGTTGCTCCACCGCTTGTGTACTGTTCTGTTTTTAACTTTTTATGTATTTTTCAATCTTTTACTTTTTTATTACCTGTAAGTCGCTTTGAGTGCGCGCGTGTGTGTAGAAAAGCGACCAACAAATTTAATAAATAAATAAATAAATAAATAAATACCCTAGACATGCCAGGACATGCTGATTGCTAAAGGTGATGGGGGCTGGAGTCCAACAACAGATTCGAGGGTCACAGGTTTCCCCATCCCTGGCATAGGGACTAGGAACTTGAAAACAGTTAATTCACGATGTGCAAATTGACCAAAGGACCGGATTCTGTGCTGAGTTTATGCTGTTCATTGCCGTGAAATATATATGTGTACATATATATATATACACACACGCATTGACAGTATGGAATTATTTTGCAAGTAAATCAATAGATTAAATATGCAAACTTGTATGGAAAGGTGTTTGCCAGGCTTAGCAACTATTGCAAGCAGCGAAGACGCCATGAATTATAGTAGACCCACTGAAATTAAGGGACGGTCTCACTCCATATATTCCTATCTGGCAACTGCGCTTTTCAGGTACCATCTGCCCTGTGCTAGAAAGCGGCTTTCAGGGTTGCAACCCTAACCCTCTGGAATCAATTGCCCGCTGAAATTAGACAGGCACTCTGCCTCAAGATATTAACGCATCTAACTGAAGGCATTTTCATTTAAGAAGGCTTTCCCCAAGGTGTGACCCAGTCAATTTATGGACTATTAACTGCACACCTATGGTTTTATTTTCCTGTTTATAGCAGGTGTGAGGAACCATGGCTCCTCCAGATGTTGCTGAACTCCCCCCCATCCCTGACCATTGTTCCTGATTGCTGGGGCTGATGGGAGGTGGAGTTCAGCAACATCTGGAGGAACAAAGTTGGAGGAATGAGGTCTTACTGTTTTTAGACCTTTGCATCACACAAATACTTCACACTTTGGGATGCATGAGGGGTGCTGGATGATTTGGGATAGCGTTTGGACGGCTCAGCATCTCACATCTAACCCTGGAGGCCTTCAAGAGGCAGCTGGACAGCCACCTGTCGGATATGCTTTACTTTGGATTCCTGCATTGAGCAGACTCTAGTTAAGATGGACTCAATTTTTAATTTTTTTTTTGCAGTGTATTTTATAATGTGCTGTTCATCACTTTGGGGGCCTTTTGGCCCAAAAGTGGCATATAAACAAACTATAATAATAATAAATATATATATATATAAATAAAACCTTTATTCTCTTCAGTTTCTGCCAAGGCTTTCACACTGGACATGAGGATGTCGTCGTAACCGAGGAACTCATCCAGCAAAAGACGGCTGAACCTGTCCCCAAAGCACTGGTCCCGGGTGGGGTCTGACAAATAGGTGGAGACAAGAATTAACGGAGGCGAGACAGAGAAAACGTTCCTGCGGTGTGGGAAAGAGAAGCAAGTCGAGGGCTTGGGATGGTGAACACATTTCACAGCTACGCAACAAAGCCACCCCTGCAACGAGGAGTTGGTGTAGAGTCTCAGAATGTTTAGAAACAGTCTCAACTGCTGAAGGGGAAGGAGCGGGAGCTTGCGAAGGAAGCAGCGGACAATTTCACTGGGACTGGGAGGGAGCAAAGCTTGCACAGGAATAAGCGGCTAAGACAGACTTGAACCACGAGTCAGGGAGCTCCCAAGTTCACCTCTTGCATCCGGGGGTTTTCAGCAAGGCAGCTTTCCCCATCTGCAGTAATAATCCCCCACGACACAAGTCTGCTGCGACTGCACAAAGCAAAGGATGCTGAGGCACTGTGAACACGTTTACTATTGAAGTTGGTCAGCCAATGGCACACAGAGGCACACTCTGACATCAGGGCGGCTCAGCCAATCACTGCCAGGGGCATCACATCACCACATTACAAGTTTAGATGGCTGGGAACAAGAATCTGAGGGCAGAAAAGAATGACGGAACGGCTACAAAGGTCTGCATGTTTTGACATTCCCATTTGGGTAGGGAGCTATTGCACTCCGGTCCCGCTTGCTCAGTGGGCATCTGGTTGGCCACTGAGGACAGGATGCCCCCTCTGGTCTGATCCAGCAGCGGGGCTGCTTTTAGGCTCTGACGTCCCATCTCAAACCCTGGAGAGCTGCTGCCAAGTGATGGATACAAGGGATGGAAGACCCTGATGCTGCTGGATTAGAGCTCCCAGTATCCCTGACCAGTGGCCAAGCTGGCTGCTGGGAACTGTAGTCCAACCGCACCAAGAGCACCACAGATGTCCCCTCCATCTCTCGGGAGGGAACGCCTCTTCGAAATAAAGGCACTCATCCATCTCTCACAAGCAACAGGGACGGTGACCGTCGGGGACCCTCCAAACGTCGCTGGGCATTTGGCTACGCTGGCTACCAGGGCAGATGGGAGTTGGAGTTCAGCACCTCTTGGAGGGCCACCCCTGCTATATAGGACCTTCAATTTGTTTTTTTGAAAAAGGCATTTCATGTGAAAGTGAGAGGACAGGCTCACACCCGGCAGGCAACAACGAAACGAACAGCAGCAGCGGTTAGGCAGCGTGGCCAGAATGAAAAGGAAACTTACCAAGCGTCACCACCATGACAGGGATGCCGAGGCGCTGGCGGGTGCTCTGAGACAAGCGCAGGAATCCATACTCAAAGGAGTACTCGACGATGTACTCTTCCTGGGGCCAGACTGGAAGGTGCCAAAAAGCAAGGAAGGGTCATTGCGCAAGGCCAAGAGGATGGAAACGGGAGATTTCCCTAGGTCTCCACCATCACCCACCCACCCCCAAATTCACAACATGTCAGCTGATTCAGGAAAATCCAGCTGGGTAATCCAATGAGTTGAGATGAACCTGCATATCCATAGCTACCTGAGAAGGCTTCAAAACAAGTTTCTAAGATTACAGAATAATCTGGCCAGGTTTGAATGTTGCTGTCTGCTTCTCTCTCACTGTCACCATTTGACTGTCCTTTCTCACTGTCAGAGATCTTGTTTGAATTACTGAATTTCAGTGCCTGCACATTTATCTCCTGCTGCTGCAGAACTGCTTGATGATATAGATGGGGTGCTATCGTCAGGATTCCCTGTCTCTTCTTCTGCCATTACAGAATTCTCCCTCTCCACAAGTTGGCTTTTTGAAGTAGGAACTAATAGGAACCCCTTTCACTCCGACTGGCTCCAATCAACAGGAAATGGCAAGGAAGCAAGTTAGAAGACTCTTCTCAGTGGCTAACACACTTGCCTTTCACGCTGATTGGCTAGTAGGACATTGGAGATATGGGGACCTGGCGTCCAAAACGTAAAACCCCAGGCGGCTACACTGCTGCTCCCAGCAGCCACAGCCAATGGTCAAGAGTGGTGGTGATGATGGGAGCTGGGACTCCAGCAGCATCAAGGAGATTAAGCAAAATGCTAGAGGATGAAGGGCTATTGGTGACTATTAGCCAAAATGGGCCTCCCATGTTCAGGGGCAGTATACCTCTAGAACAAGAAGTGCTGGGGACAAACAAGATGAGTTGGGGGGTAGAATCCTACTTGCAGGCTTCCCAGAGGCACACTGTTTGCCCACGGTTGGAAACAGGACGCCGCGTAGAGATGGGCCTTCAAGCTGCCCACAGCAGAGGAGTGCTGTGGGTTCATTCGCTCCACCTCAATGGTGGCAGAAGCCAAGCGAGAGAGTAGTAGATCAGTTTCCCCAACCGGGTGCCCCTCTAGAACTTTTGGACTACCATCAGCCTCCAGACAGCACAGCTGCCTGGGGGCTGATGGGAGTTGTAGTCCAAAAAAAGCTAGAGGGCACCAGACTCCTCCTCTTTAAGATTCTAGGGGTCTTGTTCGTTGATCTTTGCAAGCTGCTCTGTGAGCCTTTTCAGCTGAAGAGCGAGGCTGGGGGGGGGGTTAAAAGAAGAAGAAGATGCTTTAAATCAGGGGTGCAGCTCTTCAGGTGTTGCAGAATGCCCAACTCCCATCATCCTTTGCCACTGGGCACGCTGACTGCTGGACCTGATGGGAGTTGGAGTCCAGTAACTCCTGGAGGGCACAGACTATTTAATTAATTAAATAAATAACTATGCAAGGAGGACACTTGGATCCAGCTCAGCAACTGGGACCCATGTGCCTGTATGCTCCACTGAGCCCAGGCCAACATCACCAGGCCCGGGCGCCAGCGGATGGCCAGGTCGGGCACTGGCCAAGGGCCCTGTGGCTGGGAGGGTGAAGCTCCCTCCCTGCCAGCGCCGGGTCACAGGCCGCAACTGGAGTGTGGCACGGACTGCAGAACAGGAGCTCCGCTCTCCCAGGCAACATCACCCCTGCGTGCATGCACCGCCGACGGATGCTTAAATACGCCCAGTTGCTTCACCCCGCCTTCCATCTTGGGTGATGGCAGGCATGCATTCTGATGTGTGAGGTGGCACAACAGGCGTATTTAAGTGCGATCAAGCACATACAGGGAGGACGCAGGGGCCTGCAGCCTACTCCACCCCCCCAAAACTGCCTCCCCCCATGTGACCCCCTCCCTCCACGGGCACCGAGATCATTGGGAGAGGGTCCATTTCAGGGACCATGTGCCCCGAGATTTGGGGGAGAGCACAGGCCACAGGGCCTTCTCCGTTGTGGGCTCACTCCTTCTCAAAAGAGAAACTTACTGACATGCAAGGACTAGTAACTACAGAAAGAAAGAAAGAAAGGAAGAAGAAAGATTTTAGGCTGCAACGGTGTCTTTACCTGTTTTGGCTAGCATCTCAAACTCGGACACAGTCTCGCTGAGGGGCTGCATACCTTTAGAAGCCGGCTCGCCACTGAAGGAGAACTCCTGGCTCTCGTTGGGGGCCAGCACTTTGGCACCGCTCAGCCGGGAGGGCTTGAGAAAGACCTTGGGCTCAATATCCAGCTCAAACTGCGTCAGTGAGGGGAGGGAAAAAACAACATAGAGAGAAGGGGATTAAAGAGAGCCCGTGTGTGCTTATATAGACAGCTCGTTTATATTCATAGGAACACAGGAAGGTGCTTTATACAAAATGAGGTACATCGGTCGATCAAGCTCAGCACTGTCTACTATTATTGATTGATTTTATTTTATTTTAACATTTCTATCCTCTAAGGAGCTCAAGGTGGCATACGTGATTCTCCCCCCCTCTCCATTTTATCCTCACAGCAACCTTGTGAGGTAGGTTAGGCTGTGTGAGAGAATGCCTAGCCCCCAAAGCCTCTCAGTGATCTTCATGGCTGAGTGGGGATTTGAACCCGGGTCTCTCAGGTCCCAGTGAGAGTGTTCGTGCACTCAGGTCCTGCTTGCGGGCTTCCCCCAGGCACCTGGCTGGCCACTGTGAGAACAGGATGCTGGACTGGATGGGCCACTGGCCTGATCCAGCAGGCTCTTCTTATGTTCTTACGTTCAGTCTAACACTCCAACCGCCACACAACTCTGGCTCCCTACGCCACACATTCACCCCACACCTTAGCTGCCTTTCACCGTAAGGTCCCAGAGTGGGTTACGACAAAATAATAAAAAAAACACTGAAATCAGTTACAAGAATTTACGATCAGAAGAATAAGGCGGGTCCTAAAATGTATTTAAATAGCAGGATGTTAAATATAAAGAAGTGTGTCTCCAGTATGCAACAAAAAATAGTTCATGAAGGTGCCCGGCGCACCTCTGTGGGGAAGGAATCCCACAGCTCAGAGGGGCTGCCACAAAGAATGCCCTGTCCCAGGCCACCGCTCCCTCTCAAACATCTGAGGGCGGTTTGAGACTCGGAGTTCTCTCCCAACCGTACCCGGAGATGTCGGGGATTGAACCTGGGCCCTTCTACATGCAAAACACGGGCTCTACCACTGAACTGCGGCCCTTCTGTAAAATTCATCTGGTTCCACGGCCGGTCCCCGAGCTCAGTTCAAGGTTGTCGGTTTGGAGTCATGACCCTCCACAGACTGGGACCTGCGTCCTTCAGAGCACAGCCCACCTGAGCCCACCAGCCTGCCAAGGTCAGCTTTGAGCACTGGGCTCCAAATTCCCTCATTTCGAGCACAAAGGCTGTCATGATGAGGAACAGGGGGTTATCCTGCCGTGGCTCCAGAATTACCATATAACCTCTGCAATAATCACAGCAAGGGAGGCTTTATGGGAACGTGTGAAAGCGAAACAATCCTGGAGGATGGCGATAAGGATTATAAATGAAACATTTAAGACAGAAATAAGATCAGCTTTTCTCTGAACTCTGAGCTGTATATCTCAACCCTGGCAAGGATTATGCATGCTAAAATGTGGAAAGCATACTAAGGAGCATTTGGGAACAAATGTCACTTATTTAAATAACAACTGTGTTAAAGAAACAGGAGGAACTGTAGGGGAAAACAGGAGTCAAACAATATATAAGAAAAAAAGTTAGGAGACCAGGGTTCGAATCCCCACACAGCCACGAAGCTCACTGGGTGACCTTGGGCCAGTCCCTGCTCTCAACCTCAGAGGAAGGCAATGGTAAACCATCTCTAAATATCGCCTGGCATGAAAACCCTCTTCACAGGGTCAGCATAAGTCGGGATCGACTTGAAGGCAGTCCGTTTCCATTTTTTATTTAACATTTGGATGACAAGACTTTTAGTAGAGTAGATTAATGAATTATGAATAAATCTGATTTCTTAGACAAGCAAATATTTATAGGGAGAGTATTAGCATATTTGTGCACTGAAATATACGCACCATGCTCATCGCTGAAAACGTTTGTTTTGTTATGTGGAAGGAGCGCTTTGGAAAAATAAATTTAATAAAGATTATTCAAAAGACATCCACCACCACCTCCTTCAAAGTGCCCTCCTGGACTCCAGTCAGCTGGCTGCAGGGAGGCTTCAAAAAGGCATTTGCTGTAAATCATGGCTTTGCTCAAAGTGGGCTAACAATCAGAGGGGTTAGCCAACGGAGTGCCCTGCAGATGTTCTTGGACTCCACTGCTCATCAGCTGCAGCCAGAGTGACCATTGTTGGGATGAGGGGAGCTGGAATCCGACATTATCTGGTCTAAGTAGCATCCCTGCTCTAAGAGGCAGCATTCCCTACTGCATAGGAGAAATGGAAGAATGCCTATTTTTAGAAGAGGCATTCCCTCCTGAGAGCAGAGAATGCCTCTTCTTAGATGAGGGATGGGAATATCCGTTTCTCACCAGACTCTCAACTCCCATCAGCCCCATCTAGCACGGCAAATGGGGATAAAGTGGCAGTCCAACAATATCTGGGGGGCACCACATTGGCTAACCTTGAATGAAAATGTAGAAGCACAATCACAACTGACTGGATTCGTTGTTTTCATGCACCAGTGACTCTGCTCTTGAGAATCTGTCTGAATATTTTTTATTATAATTAGAAGCCTTTTTTTTCCTCAGGGTGCAATAAAGAATTTGTTTATTTTAAAATAGTCTGGAGTATTGCACATTCAATACTCTGGGGGAACTGGATTCTTTTTTTTTTTAACTTACACCTTTTTTTAATCACTTCTTCTAATCACCCTGATTTTACCCCTGGCTTCCCTGCAACTCTTGTTGCACCCTCACACCAACCTTGTAAAGTAGGTTAAGCCTACCTTGGAGTAGAATAAATATCTACTTTGCTTGACGGTTAATTAAAAACTTCCCCTCCCGCACATTCTGCATTTGACAGAAGGCCACCCATTGCACTACTGAGGAATAGTGCATCATCTTGACTTTTTTTAAAAACAAACAGCAGGATAATCTTCCAGCATCTGCACAAAGAAATCAGCCAATATAAGCCCCCTCGCAGCCACTTCCCCCAAGATAAAATAAATCCTGAATGAAGAAATGTCCCAGTTAGATCTAATATCAAGAACAATGATACTATACTGTTTGAATATAATGAATATCGTTTTAGCTCCAAAGATGCAGCCGGTGAACAGTAGCGCTGGTTTATTTAATCTCTCACTGGGTTACTCTCAACGTAAAGGGATATTTAAAAAAAGAAAAGAAACCATATTGGGGAAAATTAAATGAAATTAAGAAGTAAATTGAGCAAGTAAAATCAGTCACATTACCACCCTGGGACACCCGACGATGTTCACACAAGCCATTAATTTGATCTAACAAACCCTTAACATACTTCATGCTGGTTTGATAGCATGGAAAAAGAGTGGGAAATGAGTATTGGTGGAGGGAGGGATTTATGCTAGCTGTGTAGAACTTAGAAGAAACTTTAAAAACACCCAGCCCACTAACTCCACATAATGTTTGTTCTGCACTTGGAGCAATCAGCCTTTTAACATGGCAGCACCAACTCTCTGGAACTCCCTGCCACTTGATATGAGGCAGGCACACTTTCACTGCACTGCTTCCAATGCCTGCTGAAAACTCTTTTCGTTTAAGGCAACCCGACCCAAGAGACACCATTTTATTAGGTAGATATCATGTCTGTTTGCTATGCATCTGGAGACCTCTTAAGAGTTCAGAATCAAATTTTGCATGATGGTTCCTGGGATCAAGGAACAGGATGCAACTGGATGCCATTTAGAATCAAGAGGGCAGACTGAACTTCCCTACTAGACCCAACCGAATTAACGGACATCACTTATTTAGGTCTATTCATTTCAGTGTGTCTATTCTGAGTGGAGCTCAGTTCCATACAACCCATAGTCTGCTGCTTTTTAAAGTCTGACTTTAATCGGGGGGGGAGGAGATTAATGAATGTTCTATATTATTATGTCAACCGCTTAAGAGATACTTTTTGAATGAAGCGGTATACAAGTCTTGCTAAGATAAAAACAAACTCCACACATTGAGCCTACACGAGCCAGTCCCCAGTGCAAGCGCCCCACGGAGCAGCAAATGAAGCTCCCGGTGACTCAAGTGAGTGAGCCAAGGCACAAAACCTCCGTCAGAAAAATGGCCAAGACTGAGGCTGCTTTTCAACAGCAGGAAACAGCTTCGGCTCATCGTTTTGAGGGGGGGGGGGAAGGATGTGTGAGCTTCTGTTTACCGACTGTCTTGCACATCTATTTGACAAGACTGTAAGCAAGAATAAAATCCAGCAATGTTTGTATGTCTTTGTCTTCTAGGGATTAATCTTCCTGACAGGCGCTGTAAAACCCAAATGGACTCATGGAGGAAGGGGTGGAACCCTTCCTAACCACTTCTCCACACTAAACATCCCCAGTAATTTCAACCCTTCCCCCATAGGACAGGAGTAACCAACGAGGTGCATTCAAGATGCTGCTCGACTCCCTTCATCCCTGACTACTGGCCATGTTGGAGTCTAGCAACCTCTGGAGGACTGCGGATGTTCCCTGTCCTAAGAGACACTCCCCCGCAGGAGGGATTGCCTCTTCTAAATAAAGGCATTCTTCCATCTCTGACATGCAATAAGGAATGCCCCTTCTTAGATCAGGGATGGGGGAACATATGTGGCCCTCCAGAAGTTGCTGGACCACATCTCCCATAATCCTCCCTCACCCTTGGGCCATGCTGGGAGTCGGGGAGCCCCACATCATCTGGAGAGCCACACGCTGGCTACACTTGCCATAGGACTTGGTTGCTGGACATAGGTCAGTTTGCCAACTCCTCCTTATAATACAGGGGAAGAGACTTTCTCCAGTTACCAATAACAAGCGGAGAAACAGACATGGAGGACCTGACTCGGGGGCTTCTTGGAAGGATCTGGCAAGTTGGCTGTTGGAAGGAGGACGCCGTTGGAAGAGAGGTGAGCAAAGTCTGATGGCTTTTTAGAGGAGGATTGGACAAGTTCAAGGGAAGTAAAGCTATCAATGGCTACTAGCCACAATGGCTATGTTTCCCCTCCACTGCCGGAGGTGGCATGCCTCTGACTATCAGCTCCTGGGAATCACAAGTGGGGAGAGTTGCTGTCACACTCGGGGTCTGCTGGGGGACTTCCCATTGGGGCATTTGGTTGGCCTCTGTGAGAACTAGATCTGTCCTGAACCAGCAGGGCTCTTTCTAGTTTGCTTCTGTCAGGGGTGGGGAATCGTTGACAGCCACACATTCCCTCCTAGGCAAACCCCGCAGGGCTGCATGCCAGTGGTGGGCGGGGCCAGATGCAAAAGTAGGTGGAGCGACAGATGCAAATGTTGCCTTTGTCCAGTAGGCTAGTTTCTACACACACACCCCTCTGCCTGCCTGGATGGAGGACAGAGAAAAGAAAAGCGATCAGAGTTCAAGGACACATTTCCAGCTAGGCAGAAATACTCAAGGAGGCGTGAAGCAAGGCCGGCACGGGGCTGATCTCAAGAGGTGGCCTTGGGAAGAGTCCCAAGGGCGGTTAAAGAGGCCCCGAGAGCCACATTTGGACACCTGGCCCACAGCTCCCCATTTGTGCTATTTATACGCCGCCCTGCAACCGAGGCAGCTCGCACACCGTTCCTTGGGGGCTCAATCAGCCACCGAACGTCACCTCGGAAAAGCAGCCAGCGTTTTACATTCCCAGCAGGGAGAAGCAGCAATGCTGTTCTGTATCCAAGAGGATCTCCACAACAGGGAACTAGACGAGGGAAAAGACGCGCGGGGTCAAAGGCAGGTCCCACTCTACCTTGATGGAGCTGTTTTCAAACATCTCCACGGTCATTTCCTCCTCTTCCTCCTCCTCCTCTTCCTCCCCCCCGCCGAGCGTCTCGATGACCATGCCGGGGAACCTGTCACTGTCGCAGAACTGGAGGAAGATGGGGGCACGGCTGGAGTTGCGCTGGATCTCCACCCGCAGGATGCCGTCCCGCGGCCACTTGTGCCGGACGTGCTCCAGGCAGTTGATGGGTGAGCGGGAGAAGGCGATGTGGATGTAAGCCAGGATGAAAAGCACAAACAGGGCCTAGAGGAGAAAATGGGGCGGGGGGAAGAGACAGATGGATGAGCGCCGAGGCCATGGATCCTTTTTTCAGCCCGACGGCCACATTCCCTTCTGGACAACCGTCCGGAGGCCCCGTGCAAGCGGCTGGTGGGCAAAGCAACAAATGTTGCATTCAAGAGGCAGCTGGACAGCCATGTGCCCAAAATGCTTTGATTTAGATTCCTGCATTGCGCAGGGGGTTGGACTGGATGGCCTTATAAGCCCCTTCCAACTCTACTATTCTATTCTATGTAAATTTCACCTTTGTGCAATAGGCTAATTTCCACACACACTCGGGCTCTAAGATTACCTGCATCAAGCAAGAAACTTCATTAAATCACCTAAAACAGGTGTGGGGAGTCTTTGGCCCTCCAGATGTTGCTGAACTACAACTCCCATCATGCATTGGAATGATGGGAGTTGTCGCTCAGTAACATCTGGAGGAACCAAGGTTCCCCACACCTGGCATACAGGGCCTGCCTCCACACTTCTAGGAGTCCACGCAAGTTGCTAGCCCTCAAGGAATTCTGCTCAGGTGTCTGCTCTGTGTCTTGTGGGGTTAAGACACAGGAAGCTTCCTCGTACCTGATCAGACCATCTAGCCCAGAAACGTCTACAATGATTGGCAGAGGTTCTCTATGCCTCTCCCAGGGATTGAATGAGGGGCTGCTACATACAAAGTACATGCTGCAACAGGTTCAGAGGAGGGCAACAAGGATGATCAGGGGACTGGAAACAAAGCCCTATGAGGAGAGACTGAAAGAACTGGGCATGCCTGGAGAAGAGAAGACTGAGGGGAGACATGATAGCACTCTCCAAGTACATGAAAGGTTGTCACACAGAGAAGGGCCGGGATCCCTTCTCAATCGTCCCAGAGTGCAGGACATGGAATAATGGGCTCAAGTTGCAGGAAGCCAGATTTCAACTGGACATCAGGAAAAACTTCCTACCTGTTAGAGCCATACGACAATGGAACCAATGACCTAGAGAGGCAGTGGGCTCTCCGATACTGGAGGCCTTCAAGAGGCAGCTGGACAGCCATCTGTCGGGAACGCTTTGATTTGGATTCCTCATTGAGCAGGGGGTTGGACTTGATGGCCTTAGAGGCCCCATCCACCTCTACTATTCTATGATTCCATGCTCTACAACCTGTACTGCCTATACTGACATTAACTTTCATAACACAAGGCACCAATCTCTCATCCTCAGTCTCCCCCATCTGCAAAATGCGGCAACACTGACTGAACACGTTTTGTAAGCTTTGACCGCTATTACTATTTTATTCTAATAAATAAACCCATGTGAAAACACGTGCTGCCAAGCACAGCAAAAACGCACACACGCACAGTTTAAAAACTTTGAAGCAAGCTGCTAGTGTTATCTAAACCCACCCGCTCCAAGTACTCCTTCGACAGGACTGCACGATATTCACCTAGCATAGAGTTCTAAATGGCTAGTCGCCTGTGGTGATCAAGGGTTGCACCTAGACAACCAGGAAGGTTCTTGTAAAAGTGGACGAGATTGGAAGAGGGGACAGAGGCTGTTTCCCTCCCCAGGTTTATGGGCCACAAATTATGAAAACTATTCTATGTAGGCAAATGCAAAGTTAAATACTAAGTTTGAAATAGAAATATGAGGATTCTCTTCTGGGCAACCTTACAGGGGCTGCATGACAGTGGTGGGTGGGGCCAGAGATGAAAGTGGGCAGAGCAATCAATGTAAATATTATCTTTGTACATACAGCAAGCTAATTTCTACACACACACCTCTCTATCCTTCATCCAGGCAAGCACCAGACATGATCAGAGTTCAAGGGCGCATTGCAGCCAGGCAAAAACATTCAAGGAAGGTGTAAAGGGAGTGTGGCCTAGGGAGACTTCTGAGGGCCAGGTAGAAAGGCCTGGAGGGGCGCATTTGGCTCCCAGGTCTGACGCTCCCCAACCCTGTGCTACATACAACCCACTTCCGTGCCTCCCCCAAACATTACCTTAAGAAGTACAAAGAACTCAAATATGCGACGGAAGGAAGGAGGGAAGAGGCGAGCATAGGTGACAGCCATCTTGAAGAAAAGTGCATGGAAGAGGCGATCGCGGACGTTGATGAGAGGGTTTTGGTTGAGGTTGCGGACCCCTCGGTTATTTCCGGCAGGGGGCCTGCCCCCCACATTATTGTTCATTGGAGGGTGGGGGTGGTTGGGTTGATTCTCTGACATCCTGAGCCTCTGGCGGCAGAGGGGAATTGTGGCGACAGCAATTTCAGAAGTGGCCCCCTGTTCTTTTCCAAGAAAGGCGTCAGCTTGCCACGTGCAAATCAATTCCGCTCTGACTGGAGAAGGCGCTCAAGAAGGGGGTGGGGAGAAATGAAAAAAATAGTGGGTCACTCCCACCCCAAAAGGGAAGGAAAAACAGTCCAGGACAGGATATCCCACACGCCAAAAAATAGATACCGTCTTTTAAACGGTTTGATGTGAACGCTTCAATAACTTTGGAAGCAAGTGTGAAGTTTGGGGAGGCACCACAGTTGCAGAGGAGTAAAAGGCTAAATGGACACAACCCCACTGCACCTCAAAAAAACAGTGGGGAGGATGTTAAGCTGATTTAGCCAAAGTTAGAAGGGGAGTTTACAATGCTTGGGGGCAGGGGAAGAGACTGAATCTAAAGGGGCTTTTTTTGGGGGGGTGTTAAACACTAAGTTGGGGCAAGAATTAACTCCAAAATGAAAAGGGTGAAAAGGGAAAGGGGCTACCCCAAGATGACAGAGCAGAAAGGGGCTTGCAAGACAGAGAAATCAGATCCTCCTCTCAAAGAGAACTACCCCAAAACTCAGAGGGGTGGAGAGGAAACGATAGGGATAATTTCAGATACGAAGACCTCTGATTAGGGAAGAGATATTCCCAACATAAAAGGGAGAGGGGGTCAGCCTTGTGGGAAGGGGTGCCTCCCTCCAAAGGGGTCCAATCTGGTAGCGTGTTTTTTTTGGGGGGGGAAAGAAAGTTACCCCCAAAATATCAAGATGTGTTTTAAAAGGGGAGATTAATGAGGTTGAAAAGAACTGGGGGGGGATGAGATGGTATAAATTGGGAGAGGGTTCAGAATTTGGATTAGAAACAGGAATGGATTTGCCAGAAAAACAAAAATGGGGGAGTCAAGACAGGCCGACTTTAAAACACCCCCTTAACGTGGGGGGGAGAAAGGTGGTGGTGGGGTTACAACCTCTTGTTTCAACAGTGGGAGGGGGGGCTGCCAAATCCCTCCCAGTTGGGGGGCACAATCTTAAGCAGAAGCAGCAGCTTTGCCAGAGGGGGGAGGAAGTGAGGAAAGGGGGGGGGGAGAACGGCCTACCTCACAAGGAGGGGTGAAGCAGGAGGGCGCCTGAAAGCCCCTTCCTAATGGGGAAGGAGCCGCAAAACCAAACGATCCACAATGGGGGGGAGGGTTCTTAAAAGGGGGGGAAGGAGGAGAGTGGCTTTCAATGGGGTGGGGGGCTCCCCCAAAGCAAAAGAGAACTTCTCCCACCCCCAAAACATGCGGCCGCCCCCCACACACACAGGTGTCAGTAGACTGGGGTGGGGAAGAGGCGCTTCCAAGGCCCTAAAACGGGCAAAGTTCGAGCCGGGCCGGCGTCCCCCCTTTTGTTTCGGGGCCTCCGCGGTGAAGGGAGCGCCCCGGCCCTGAGTCGCCTCTGCTTCAGTTCCCCTTCGCGTCCGCTCGGGCCGCCGCCATCTTGTTTGGTTCTTCCCCGCCTCGGCGGCGGTGACGTCAGCAGGAGGCGGGTGTGAGCCAGACAGAGAGAAACTTCCGAGGTGGGCCGCAAGGGATTCTGGGGGGGGGAAACCCACAGAGGGAAGGGATGCGGCGACCATGATTTCAGGTACACTTCCGGATCTGGAGGAACATGTGTGAGTGAAGAAGAGAAGGAGAAGGGAATCCGCAGGCTTTCAGCTTAAAGCACTTGCACCTCCAAGGCGAAAATATCCGATTGTTCCATTTTCTCCCTTTTACTCCACACGCTTTCCATGAATTCGTCTCTACCTGTCGAATTTCTGTCTGTGTCTTGATAAGGATACCGGGTCGGAGGAAAGGATGGGGTTTTTAAAATAGCATTTTTACGGATTCTTGATTGCCTTGTAGATATCTTTGCTTCCTGTCCTTTCCAAGTCATCATCATCTTGAATTCATCATCATAACGATGTGTACAATTTTGGAAACTGTTGGAGAGGCCCGGTGATTTGAAAGCACTGCAAACGCTGAAAGGGAACCTCCGATCCAGCCCTCTTTTTGCATTTGATCTCTTACTACTGAAGACTGAATTGCATTTAATTGCGGACACATCATGAGAAGACCTGATTCACTAGAAAAGACAATAATGCTGGGGAAAACAGCAGGCAGTAGAAAAAGAGGAAGGCCAAACAAGAGATGGGTTGATTCCATCAAGGAAGCCACAGACCTGAACTTGCAAGATCTGAACAGGGTGCTTCAGGACAGATGCTCTTGGAGGTCGCTGATTCATAGGGTCGCCATAAGTTGTAATCGACTTGAAGGCACATAACAACAACAAATGTGTGGAAAGTGATTGAATAAGTATTATTACTGTTATTGAAATCAATGGACGTAATAATCAATTGCTCTGAGTGGGACATATCAGATTAATAATATGTATCTGCATTAGAGAATGTGAACCATGCCACTTTGCTGAATATTTCTCACACAGGCCGTAATACGGGCAGCTGCCCCACAGAGCTTATGTATGTATTATTTATTTATTACGTTTATATCCTGCCCCTTCCTCCCAGTTGGAGCCCAGAGCTCTGTGCATCTGCTGTTGCTCCTTGGAGACTGACTTCTCTGCGTCTATCAATCAAGAGGAGGCCATTGGCTGAATGGCCGAAGGATCCGAGATGCTGAAAGCGGATTCGTCACGGGCTTCGTTCAGTCCCGCCCCGCTGACCCTGGAGATGGGCAGCCAAGAGATGTCCAAATACAAGAAGAGGAGGAGTAAAATGGTGAGGGGTAGAGGAGTGCATCCCATCCCCTCTGTTCTGGGCAGACAGAATGCAGGATGAATCTTCCCTGGCTGGGGATAGGGTCAGATGCATGGATCGTAAAGGGAAGGCAGCTGCAAAGTGGATCCAACAGGCAAGATGGAATTAGCCATAAATCCTGGAGCAGGGGCCTCGTCAGGTGCCCTGGCATACCGACCCCTGGCGCCAGTCCGGAAGATGCGTTGGCAAGCTGAAGCTCGAGACGAGATCTTTTGGCGCAATCTTCTGCACGTGAACTCCAAAGGGGTCCTGCTGTGTTCAGTGGGGCTTCCTCCCGGGAAAGGACCCCCAGGTTGGCAACCCGACGGAGCTACGCAGGCGCCCTCCATTTGCCCGGGCACGGTGTCCTTGGGGGGGCAACAAAAAGTCCCCTGTTCCTCTTTGAAACTTTGGCGGATCCGTCTCAGGGAGCTCTGGGTCAGGTCACTGGGTACTTCCAGCGCCTTTGGCTTTATTGCACAGCAAGGAAGTTTCCTTCCCTTTTACATTCACAGCTTTTCTAAGAAAAAGGATTGTTGTATATTAAAAGTAATGAACGAAGCCTCATGTCTTGTGCAGAAAGTTGTTATTTATCCATTATATTTATATTCTAAAGAGCTCAAGGTGCGATACAAACATGGGTCTCCCACTCCCCATTTTATCCTCACAACAACCCTGTGAGGTAGGTTAGGCTGAGAGGCAGTGACCGGTCACTCAGTGAGCTTCCTGGCCAAGCAGGGATTTGAACCCAGGTCTCCCAGGTCCCAATGCGACACCCCAACCAGAGCTTGGAAAAGTTACTTTTTTTGAACTACAACTCCCATCAACCCAATACAGTGGCCTTGCTGGCTGGGGCTGATGGGAGTTGTAGTTTAAAAAAGTAACTTTTCCAAGCTCTTAGGTTGCTTCATCGTAGGACAACTGACAGGTAAGCGGGTTGCCCCGGTGACCGTGGCCTGTCCTCCTTTGTGACATCGCTGGCAGCCGGCTTAAGAGGCACCAGCCGGAGGTGGTCCAGCCTGTGGGTTAGTGAGGAGCGGAGAGAAAAGCAAGAGGAGTGGGAGGAGGGGATTGCAGAGCAAGAGAGAGGAGTGGAGGAGTTTCATTTCGGTTATTTTTATTTTTGTTTATATTGTTGTTGTTATGTGCCTTCAAGTCGATTATGACTTATGGCGACCCTATGAATCAGTGACCCCCAAGAGCATCTGTCATGAACCACCCTGTTCAGATCTTGTAAGTTCAGGCCTGTGGCTTCCTTGATGGAATCAATCCCTCTCTTGTTTGGCCTTCCTCTTTTTCTACTCCCTTCTGTTTTTCCCAGCATTATGGTCTTTTCTAGTGAATCAGGTCTTCTCATGATGTGTTCAAAGTATGATAACCTCAGTTTCATCATTTTAGCTTCTAGTGACAGTTCTGGTTTAATTTGTTCTAACACCCAAGTATTGGTCTTTTTCGCAGTCCATGGTATGCGCAAAGCTCTCCTCCAACACCACATTTCAAATGAGTTGATTTTTCTCTTATCTGCCTTTTTCACTGTCCAACTTTCACATCCTTACATAGAGATCGGGAATACCATGGTCTGAATGATCCTGACTTTGGTGTTCAGTGATACATCTTTGCATTTGAGGACCTTTTCTAGTTCTCTCCTAGTTGCCCTCCCCAGTCCTAGCCTTCTTCTGATTTCTTGACTATTGTCTCCATTTTGGTTAATGACTGTGCCGAGGTATTGATAATCCTTGACAAGTTCAATGTCCTCATTGTCAGCTTTAAAGTTACATAAATCTTCTGTTGTCATTACTTTAGTCTTTTTGACGTCCAGCTGTAGTCCCGCTTTTGTGCTTTCCTCTAACTTTCATCAGCATTCGTTTCAAATCGTTCCTGGCTTCTGCTAGTAGAATGGTATCGTCTGCATATCTAAAATTATTGATATTTCTCCCTCCAGTTTTCACACCTCCTACATCTTGGTCCAGTCCCGCTTTCCATATGGTACGTTCTGCGTACAGATTAAACAAACAGGGTGATAAAATACACCCCTGTCTCACACCCTTTCCGATGGGGAACCAATCGGTTTCTCCATATTCTGTCCTTACAGTAGCCTCTTGTGCATATGTTACATTTATATTTTGTTTATCTTTTTCTTTTCGGTTTTCCCTATTCATCTATTTTCATTTCTTTTTTTATACTTTTTAGCTAGATATTTAGAGTTAGGGTTAGGCGTAGGGCGGGTAGAGATAGGGCTGGGGTGGGGGTGGGCGGGAGGGCTAGCTTAGGCGGGTTAGGTAGGCAGTTTAGTCAGGGGCTTGTCTGCTTTTAACCAGGCACATCTCACCATGCTCAAAATGTAAGTAAGACTTCTTCTGCCTCCATTTCTGCCCCGGGGTCCCCCCCCCCCACGGCCCCTTGGAGATCACTTCGGCAGTCGCTGCCCTGCGCAACGCTGGAAGCCCTCCATGTGATGTGGCATGGCAATGAAGCGGCTTCACACAGAGACACAGACACACAAAAGAGAGGCCACAGGCCACGTCCCTGTGTGTGCCTTGAAAGAGCATAGAGCATAGAAAGAGCCCTATTGCAAAGGCCCGTCTAGTCCGGCGGCCAAGCAGATATCTGCAGAAAGCCCACAAGCGAGAGCCCGCTCCTGTTGCTTGTCCTGTAGCGGGTGGCATTAACTGGTAGACTGCCTCTGAACCTGGAGGTTCTACATCCCTATCATGGATCATAGACAGAGATATCCTCTTCCTCCTCTTTTCCGTGAAGTGGGGTCATCCCCATGCCAGTAGCCAGCCCTCTAAGATAGTAGTCCTGGTCACATCTTGTGCCCTTGTCAATTCCACTGCATGAAATGGGAGGGACGTGCCTGCAGTTACAGACTGGGCCACCCACGTTTCGGTTCCAGCTGTTCTGCAACAATCCCGTCTTCTCCAGAGCCCCTCCACCTCAAACAACAACATTTCTGGTTCTCTGTCTCACTTTCGCTCCCCCCCATTCTAGGTTCAGGAGACTACGGGGGTTCCTGAGGTGGAGGCAAAATTAAGTGCCCCCCCTCAAGACAGGCCCGCTGAGGTTACAGGTGAGCAGGGGCCCTGTTTTGGGGGGGGAGGGAACAGGGCTTTCTTTTTGTAACAGCCACCTCTTTTTTACTTCCCCCCGAAAAAGCACTGGGAGGGAGTGGATTAGGATGGCCCCTTGGGGATAGGATAGGGGGCCAAGGGCCAGACAGAGAGGCCTGGGAGCCTGTATTTGGCCGCGGGGCTTGAGGTTCCCTGTAGATATCACGACACAGTGAGACACGGTGAGACCAGAGTTCAATTTCGGAGCCCCCCTCGTAATTCTGGTCTCCGCTTTTATTTTACCTCCGCCTGGAGGCGTGGATTATTTTCTCTCCATAAACAGCCTATGACCTTTAACTATTGTATAACATCACGTACATACATAGTACAACAGCATTATCTTCGTGGCAATATGCAGGCAGTTATTTAACCACTACAGATGTCAGTATCGTTTACAGCCATAAAGTTAACCACATCCTGTTTTTCCACTGGTCAGATCGCAATGTCTTGAGAGATAGTGTACTGAGAACAGCAGCGTGGTTTGCCAACGTATGCTGTTCATTCAGTCCACCCCACATCTCCCCCTTTTTTATTTTTTAGCAAAAAGTAATTACTACGTAATGGTCGCGGAGCAACAGGTGTACACGTCTGGAAAAGGTATTGTAAAAAACAGCATAAGCCTATACTTAAAATGAGTAAAAGAATAGCATATCTAAGAATCTGACTTAGCCATCCAGTGGGCAGCCAACTCCAAAGCCACTGCCACCAAGTTGTAGGGGCGTCCTGCAAAATGTTATTAGCTAGATCCTTCAAGTTTTTTACCTGTGTTCTGATTTCAAAACTGTTGTCAGTTAAATTAAAACAGCACATATTCTTTATAGTTTCGCACCCCAACTGATGTTGTAATAGCAGGTAATCTATAGCTGCACGATTATCCAAGATAGCTTGTCTTAATATACCCTGCTCTTCATTTAACAAAGCAATGGCTCGAGAGGTGGCATTTATCATCTTAACATAATTACAGGCTAATTTATGTAATTGATTGCTGTTACTTACTGCCAATGCAGGAAGTCCAACAAGGGAGATGGCTAGTGATACACTTTCTGCTTTATTAAGCAATTCCTACGTTGGGCTAGCAACTCCCTTTTATGAAGGAAAATGGGAACCAGTCGACTCAGGCAACAGATGGTATCAGAAATATCCCTTCTGCACCTTATGTCGACTACAATTAACCATCCGAGCACACGTATTATTAATGGAATTTGCAACATGTGATGTAAATAATTGAAAAGCATTAACAGGCAGCTGGAAGGTTGGAGTTCCCCAATTCGAAACAGTATGATATTTAATCTCTGAAGTATTCATGAACCGCCCAAGTCCTGTAATGTTCCCAATATCCCCAGGTGCTTTGCATACGGGTATTAAACATGTTCCCAACATACCCATTTCCTGTACATGTTCAGTCATGCAAAAGTCACTCACATTTGTCATTCTTGCTAACTGAACCCAGATATTGTGTTGAAACCGCATCCCCAACTCCTGCCCCAACCTGTCAGCCCCGGCGCTTCCTAAAATCCAACAAATGCAAAGTACAAAAATAGAATTTGTATTTAAAGACGCAATTAAAGCAAGAATGGTATTCTCAGTTGTCTTGTCCACCCCGGCTTGTTCCATTGCTTTTTCTGCTTGTGTTGCTAAGTTCTTTATTTGGCCCCAAGTCACGGGAGGTTGCGGAACATTCCGACCACGCTTCCTGGAAGACATCCCAGTATCCTGAAGTTGCAGAGAAAAATTAGGGATGGGATTCTTAAGATTATCGTGCCAGGACATCGTCTTTCCAGGGCCGGATACACCTAGCAGGTACCCACACAGGACCGTCAGGCGTAGACACAGCCGCGTAACCTCGACCCCACGTTATAAGCGGAACTGGGCCTTTCCACTCTGGATTTGGTAGTTGCCGAAACTGCACCCGCGGGGCAGGTAGAGACTCCGACTGCTGAAAATGCCGCTGCGCTCGAGTAGAAAA
The DNA here is from genome assembly GCF_030035675.1 of Rhineura floridana. NCBI lineage: Eukaryota > Metazoa > Chordata > Lepidosauria > Squamata > Rhineuridae > Rhineura > Rhineura floridana. The sequence goes on along the minus strand of NC_084497.1, from coordinate 8,306,529 downwards.
GGAAAAATGAGTATTGGGAGATTGAGACAAATTTAAATGATTAATGGTAAACAACACTTGTGCCAGCCACTCCTCTTTGGTGGCCAATCCCAGTGGTACTCCTCCTTTTTGTTTTTGTTTAAGCAAATGCTCTTTAAGGGTACGATTGGTACGTTCGACGACAGCTTGACCTGTAGAATTATAAGGAATACCAAACAAATGTGTAATGGACCACTTAGTGCAAAACTGTGCAAATTGCTGTGAAACATATGCAGGACCATTATCAGTTTTTATCGTCTGAGGTTGGCCCATGATGGCAATAGAACGAATGACATGATTAATAACATTCTTAGTTTTTTCCCCTTTCTGAGGAGTTACCCATATGTATCCGGAATATGTATCTACTGTAACATGCAAATACTTCCATGGGGAGAAAGTAGGAAAATGTGTAACATCCATTTGCCACAACTGGTTAACTATGAGACCTCGTGGGTTCACTCCTGGTTCTGGGGATAGAGTTAACTGTGTGCATTGGGGACATTGTTGAATAATGGCAGAGGCTTCCTGGGCAGTAAGATGGAATTGCTTCTGGAGTGCTTTAGCATTTTGATGATGAAGGGCATGACTTTCTATGGGTGTGCAAAGGAGGGCACGAAGAGCCTGATCAGCATATTGATTACCTTCTGTTAACAATCCTGGGAAAGGTTGATGACTGCGAATATGAAATATAGCAAATCGACAAGACCGAGTATGTATGAGTTTTTGAAGTGTAAGCATAAGAGCAAGTAGATTAGTGTCCAGCATGGGAGAGACATAACTACCGGGTAATGCAAGTACAACATTCTTAACATAAAGACTATCGGTAATAATGTTAACCTCCTGATCTGCAAAAGTCAACAGCGCCATACTAACAGCGGCCAACTCAGATCTCTGAGCGGAAGTTTGGGGTAAGGTGAAAATTGTCTTCCAAACCCCCTGCTCGTGCCATGCAACAACCCCTCTAGTTGGACTGCCATCAGTATAGACCGTGACCGCAGGTAAGGGTTGTAAACTGATTACAGATTGAAACTGGATAGGAATTTTTTGTGTAATTTGAAGCCGTGGATCTGATGAGGAACGACATGAAATTGTGCCCAAATAAGAGACTAAAGCCCATTGAAGGTCATCAGAAAGCGCAACAGCATTTTCCCATGTGTAAAGTTTAAGAGGCAACGAAATTTCAACCGGATCGATACCTAATAATTGCCTTGATCGTAATCGTGCTTTTTGGATTATTTCTGCTGCTTGCATTGGCAAAGTTGTGATAGATGACTTTGGTGTATGGGCTAAGTAAAGCCACTCTATTATATGTGTAGCATTGGAGCCTGACTCCTGAGTGAGTGCAGCAAAAAGTTGGCTTCCATCAAATAAAACAAATAAAATCAGTGGTTTATTCAATATTTGTCGATCCACCCAAATAGCTTTTAACGTTGTAGAAACTAATTCTAGGGATTGCCTTGCCTGTTTCGTTAAAGTAATAATATCTGCAGGTTGACGTCCTTGTTTTAAACATTCAAATAAAGGCCCCATGTCTTGAGTGGTAAGTTTACAATATGGTCGAATCCAATTAATAGAACCCAAGAATTGTTGTAGTTCTACATAAGTTGGCTTCATTGACAAAGTAAGACAGGGCAATACAGGAGTGGAGTAGGATTGCATTAATTTATGTCCTAAATACAGAAATGGTTCTTTGAGTTGTACCTTTTCAGGGGCAATCTGCAACCCTGACTGTGACAAATGATCAGTAAGGTGTTGTTGCCACATAGATGGGAGGGTTCTCCCAGCCACCAAGATGTCATCCATATAATGGTAGACCAATAATGTAGGGTATTGAGCCCGAAAGGGTCGCAGGGCCATGTCTACAAACTGTTGACATAGGGTTGGACTATTTAACATGCCCTGAGGTAGCACTTTCCATTGATATCGTTGCGCAGGGCCAGAGTTATTATATACGGGAACAGTAAACGCAAATTTCGGTGCGTCTTGCGCTTGTAACGGTATTGTGAAAAAGCAATCTTTCAGGTCTATAATAGCTAAGGAATAGTCATATGGAATTAAATTTGGATTAGGCGTCCCACATTGTAGCGGACCCATGGGCACAATTAATTTATTTATTTCTCGTAAATCATGTAAGAGCCTCCACTTTCCAGATTTCTTTTTAATCACAAACACTGGGGTGTTATAAGGGCTATTACTTTCTGCTATATGATCAGCTTCCAGTTGCTCCTTTACCAGTTGGTGCAGAGCTTCTAATTTTTCTTTGGGTAAGGGCCATTGTTCTACCCAAATGGGTATGTCTGTCTTCCATTGTAAAGGAAGAGCTGCCTTTTGTTGGCTAATCATTAATAACAATGGTGGTCTGGAATTGCTCCAGTAAATCCCTTCCCCACAGATTTACTGAAATGTCCAAAATACAAGGGCGAATGTGGGCTATACGATCACCATCAAGAGCAACAACTTGTATCCAATCCTTACTCCGTTTTGAATCCTGAGCTCCGCCCACTCCCCACACAGAAGGGGCCACTTCTACTGGCCAAGAGGATGGCCAGTTATGTTCAGCAATTACTGTGACATCTGCCCCAGAATCTATAATACCTTCAAAAAGAACATTGTTTAAACAATACTTACGAACCGGTTTCTCCCTGGTCACTTCTGCCAGTACTGCAGCTACCTGTGGATGGAAAGGATTACCTGAAATACTCACACTCGGCGATTTCGTCCTTGTAGATCCGAATCCACCAGTACGTTTTTGGGAGGAAGTGTTCGATGTGAAAAGACGATATGGCAATAACAATAGTTGCGCAAAAGAATCTCCCTTCTTCAACTGAAGGGGAAGGTGACTCCAATACTGAATATAAATAATTCCCTGATAATCAGAATCAATAACACCAGGTACCACCATTATATTATTCTTGGAAGCAGAGGATCGCGGTAGTACAAGGCCTACGGTGCCTTCTGGTAAAGGGCCAGTGAGTGTGGTAGGCATTAAAAGAACTGCTCCAGGCAAAGGAACATCTTTTGACTCTGCATGTATTAAATCAATTCCAGCGCTTCCTTGAGTAGCAGGGGTGGGTACACTTCCTTGAGATTCGGGGCTGGAAGCCTGCCCCAAGTTCAGTTTCCCTCAATAGGACGGGAAGACACATTGGTATTGGTAGTGGGAGCTGAACGACACTGATTAGCCCAATGATAACCCTTTTTACATTTCGGACAGATTTTCTTTGGCCGGTTTGTAACAGTGCCCCCACCTTTAAATGCTCCTCCGCCAGGAGCCCGACATTCCCTTCTGAAATGACCAGGCTTTTGACAATTAAAACAATTGCCTGTAGGTTTGTTACCCTGTCTTAATGCCCCAGCTAACAATGTCATGGCATGAACATGTGTACCTACCTCTGCACAAGCTTGAATCATGTCTCCCAATTCATATTGCGGTCTATGAATAATGTTTTTCAAAATCTTTTTACAGTCTGTGTTAGAATTCTCGTAAGCTAATTTTAACAATAATTCCCCTTGTGCCTGAGGGTTATCAACCTGCCGTGTCAGAGCCTCTTTCAAACGGTCAACAAACTGAAAATAGGGCTCTGTTGCTTGCTGCCGTACATTCGTAAAAGAACGTAAGGGTTCTTTCCCAGCAGGCACCTTTTTAAATGCTTTCTGTATACACTCAGCAGTTCGATGAAATGCGGCTTCAGGCAATACCCCTTGTTGTGCTATGGTAGCAAAATTACCTGACCCATAAATTTGCTCGGGAATGATATTAGCATCCCCAGCTGCTATAGCAGCATGTCTAAATTCTTGGTCCCAAACTACATATTGCGAAGGAGTCAAAATCATCCTAAAGAGATCCTTCCAATCTTGAGGGATCATGTTATATCCAGTAGCTACTCCTTCCAACATCCCTTGTACATAATTAGCCGTAATCCCATATTCTCTTACTGCCTTATTTATTTCTCTAATAACAGAAAACGGAAGAGCTGTCCAAGTTGCTATGCGATTATTAGCATTATTAGGATCTGGCTGATATGTAACGGGAAAAGCTGAAATTGTACCCTCCCAGTCTCCCATTTCTTCCATAGATAATAATCCTGAGGCTGCAGCCTGAGCTATGGCTGCTTTAACCTTCCCAGTAACCTGTTCTTGTTGAACTGGAGGGCTATATGGAGGAGCATTTACAAATTTCTCAATATCCTTTTCAGGTGTAGGTAAAGAAAGTTGGGGATAAAGAGGAGTTTTCTGGTCAGAATTGGCAAACAGCGATGTCTCTTTTATCCCTAAATGACTAATGGCCTCAGCACACTTTTGCCATAATAAGAGATGGTGAATAGGTGCTCTTGGTTCTTCATGTAATTTTCTCCCTATCTTTATCCAATCTGACTGACGTAGTGATCCTTGCTCTGGATACCATGGACATTGACATTGAATTGTTTTTAACAATGATTCAATGTGAGAACGACTTATAAAAGCTGAGGTATCCTGTTTTAAAATTTTTTGTAGCTCTTGTGCATGAACCTTCTGCTGAGCTGACAATTCCCCCCCCATACTCACGAATGGGAGCTGTACGCTGAGGTGCACCGTTGGCTGATCCTGCCAGTGGGTACGAGGGTGTTTGTTCTGAATCACGTCGGGGTCACCAGATGTAGATATCACGACACAGTGAGACACGGTGAGACCAGAGTTCAATTTCGGAGCCCCCCTCGTAATTCTGGTCTCCGCTTTTATTTTACCTCCGCCTGGAGGCGTGGATTATTTTCTCTCCATAAACAGCCTATGACCTTTAACTATTGTATAACATCACGTACATACATAGTACAACAGCATTATCTTCGTGGCAATATGCAGGCAGTTATTTAACCACTACAGATGTCAGTATCGTTTACAGCCATAAAGTTAACCACATCCTGTTTTTCCACTGGTCAGATCGCAATGTCTTGAGAGATAGTGTACTGAGAACAGCAGCGTGGTTTGCCAACGTATGCTGTTCATTCAGTCCACCCCACAGTTCCCCACCCCCTGTAAGAGGACTTAGAAAACAGTAGAAGCAGGAAGATCTGGAAGATGAGGGTGATAATCATCCGCTGTGGCAAACGCTAGGAGATGAACTAATCCATCTCCGTCTCCTTTCCTGCTTGTCTCCTTGCAGCTTCCCGGCGGATCAGCGGAGGTTCCCCATTGCCTGAGGTGAGTATTTGAGGATGGAGAAGTAGCAGGTAGTCAATCCCTCCCCTGCCCAGAGCCCAAGGCCCCCTCGTGGCGTTTGGCCTCTGGGGTCCCGCAAGACCCCCAGTGCTGCGGTCTCAGACGCAGAGGAGCCCTTCCCCAAATTCCCTCACAGCCTGACTCTGGCCACTTCCAGCAACTGCCTCCGGACGAGTCTTCCCTGCACTTTGTTCATGAGACGTGCACCCAGGCTCACTGGAGAGGAGACCCTGTCCAGGACTCCACCGGGCAGGCCATGGTGGTGAGTGGGATGCCGCGTGAAAGATCCGGGGAAGGTGTTTGGAGACAGGCCTGTGGGTCTGGCCCAGAGGGGGACCGTGCAGGCGTTTGGCCTGGAATGGCCAGTTCCACTCGGCATCAAACGCTGAGCCCTGAGTTTGGGGCCGGAGCGTCCCTCCTCCTGTCCACGACGGAGAACTGACTTCTTTGCTCTTCTGCTCGAATCCGTACTCTGGGCCTGGAGATGCCCTTGGCAAAGCGCCCCGATGGGTCCCCCTCGCACCAAGCTGGGCCCCCATTCCCATCCACCCATCCCCTGCTCACACCTTGGTGCTTTTTCTCGGGGGTGGGCGTGCATGCCTGGGGGGCTGCTATCTTCTCTTCCCCAAAATGCATCAGCGTCAGGCACTGCATCTTGGGAAACCAAAGACGGTGGCTGCCTGCCTGGGCTGCCTGACGTTCACCTGAAAGCACCACTGAGGCCACATAAGCGGGAGAGGGGGTGGAATATTTGGGGGGAGTGACTGCCAGGTGAGGTGCTCTTGCTGGCCCCAAATTGTAGGGACCGGCGGCTATCCCTGGGGAGGGCCTGAGGGACCAGCAGCAGTGACGGTGGGCATAGGGGGCAGCCCCAGTGGGCCCAGCGGGGCCGTGTCGAACCCAGCGGCTGCCTGAGTCTGGGATTGCTGAGGCCAAATACTGTGGCCGGAACTTGGGTTTGGATTTGGAGCGTCTCCACCCCGGCACCTTCGGGTGAAGGTCGGAGCGTAAAAGAAACGAATAAAGCTGGCATCATTCAGCCTCTTTTCTCTTCCACCCAGATGAGATGGTGATAGAAAATATGGAGGCCTTTGAGGACGGATTGTGAGGACGGCTCAGTCCCAGGACCGATCCTGGGCTTGTGATTTTATGGCAGCGATGAGAGCGAGACAATTTGTTCTCGCTGACCGCCTTCTGCAGCACATATGCATTTTATCTTTGTTGTGTATAATAAAACATTGTTAGAACAAAGTCATGCTAATTTTGCTTTTGTCCTTCCTTTGGGTCTCTTCTGGTTTGATAGAAAGTGCCCCGACAACCCCCTTTCCTCGAAGCAACCCTAAGGGACGAGGGTCTACAGGAGATTTGGGTGGGTGTGATTGTAGAATGAGGGGCTGGCAAGGGATTAGTTAAAACTTTCACTTACAGGAAACACAGCATTTATATAGCTAGATAACTGCAGGTATGTTTGCAGCCTCAGGAATGAATTAATTGTCCGTGGGGGGGGCTCATCAACGCCCATCTGTCTGACCCTGGAGTGTGTTTGGCTGGGGGGGGGGGCAGGAAGGGGATGATGACTCTGTCCACCCAACACCTTCTTTTAAATCCCGGGCAGGCTACAAAGCACCCAGCTATCCTCATTTTCCCAGAGGCAAATCTGCACCACCACCGGCCTGCGTCCTTTAGTGCCTTCTGAATTACCTGGCACTTGGTTATCTTTTGGAGATCCCAATCTTGTTCTTAAGGGGCCCCAGAGAAAGCCTTGCCCTTCTGCACCCTAGCCACTCTTGGCTAAGGACATCAGACCATCCCGAAGAGGCTGGCTGCAGGGTCAAGCGCAAGGGGCCCATCGAATCATCCAGCACCCTGGTCTGACAGTGCCCGACCAGATGGCCCTGTGCAAATCCCATAATAAGCAGGCCCTGAGCACAAGAGCAACTCTCCCCACGTGAGACTCCCAGCAGCAACTGGCATTCAGAGCCAGACTGCTGTCTGATATAAGAGGTTGTACGTATTATCCATAATGGCTGATGGCCTTGATAGTCTTATCCTCCACAAATAGGCTCTGTGTGTGTGGGTCACAGAAGCAGCACGGTATTAAACCCCAATAATCACTGATTCTTCCATTATTGCTTCTTTCCAGGACATGGTGGGATTCGAACTCATAGCCTCTGGCTCCACCGACAGGCAACACACCCACTCACACCCGCTGTGCTATAGCAGCTGTTGGGAGAAGGTCTCCAAAACTCTTATCTGAGGCTCTGATCCTGAGTAGCCACTCAGGGCGAAACAGAGTCAGGCACCGAACAGGACTTGAACCCACAGCCTCTGGTTTCCCGGGCAGCCCAAGGTGCTCAAGAACCACAGGAACTGTCCTGTTGAGCACAAAGTTCCATTCTGGGATCTTTCATGACTGCAAGCGTCATTTGCGAGACAAAATTGCTGAACGCACCAACAGGGATTTGAACCTGCATCCCGGGGAAGTCCCAGACTAACTGCTCCAACCACTAGTCCATCCTGGGCGCTGTCGCCCGTAAGAACTTTTTAAAGATTGGTGATTGTTTTAACTCTCCTGAACTAGCCTGGCTTTGAAATGGAAGATTTTATTAGAGTTTTCTTCTGTGTTTTAATTCTATTTTGATTGAAGGGATTATATGCACAGCAGACGAATTAGACAACTTAAAGAGACGGAGACAAGAGGACTTACTTGAAGCACATTTTAAGCGGACAGCTGCTGAGTGCAGAAATTACTGCTGTAAACGTGCTGTGAGTTAAAACGAAAAAAGGCAGGTTAAGAAATGAACAATGAAGTTATCTATGTCAAAATAACGTCAAATTCGATGCAGTTTCCCCCCCCCCAAAAAAAATCTGGTATCAATAACAGGAGCACAGGTTCACAAGTAACATCAGTCCAAAAAGATTGCAGACACACAGATTATAGCATAATTCCACACTGAGTCTAACCCTAACGAAGATCATCCACCGATCCTCGTTTATAGTTTTTAAGTTGTTTTTAAATGTTTTAAATTCTGTTTTTAAATTGTATTTTTGTGTTTTACAATTGGTATATTTGTTTTCAATGGTTTTAGTTGCTGTAAACTGCCCAGAGAGCTTCGGCTATGGGGCGGTATATAAACCTAATAAGTAAATAAATAATAAATAAATAAATATCATATTTGACATGCAAAGTGCTCACTGACGTTGCCTCAAAGGAAAGTTGTGTTCCCCTGATTTTTACCTAGCGCAAATGACATCAAAGTGGAAATTGAGGAAGAAACCTACTTTAAATCTAACTGAAGGAAAATCATTCTCGTAGTTAGTACCCAAACAACCATCGAAACGTAAAGGTGGCAAACACTTGATTCTTGCCACCCTAGCTCAGTGCAGGCAGTGTGTTAAAAAAACACAGCCGCTGAGCTCAGCTGGGTGGTCCACTCCGCTCAGTTAGGTGCTCTGATCTACCACTCAGCTCACCCACCCCTAAGGCCAGCCCTGAACAGAATGATTTTATTTTGGGCACTGATTCTTTGTGGCAACACTTGCCCTTGCATGGCAGAAGGGCATCTGGTTCAATTCGCTTTTGCTTCTGGTTACAGACCCATTGAAATGAACGGACCTAAGTTAGTCATGTTCTTTAATTTATATTGTGCGAAGTGGGTAATAAACATATCCAGAAAGTCTTTCAACAGAACAGGAAAGGAAGTGGTTGAACAGCCATGCTTTGAAAACTACCCATAAAAAAAAAAACCCAGACCCCAAAGCAATGCTCTCAACATCTAAGGGCGCACTCTCCAAAATGCTGCGTGTGGAAACAACCCATTGCAGAATCGACAGCACATGTGCAATTTTGCTGTCGTATGGAAGGAGAAATTGACTTCGGTTCGGATTTAAATGCAAACCTACCGAAGTCACAGTTTCTGAAACATCTCTGAATTTTGCAGTGTGGTTTTCCAACCCAAAGATGTGTACAAGTCTGCATATATTAGGGGGAAAGTGTGTATACAAATGCATACATTAAGGTGAAAAACAAATTATCCAAATGCATTCTATATGGGGAAATTGTTGGCCAAAAAAAAAGGTTTATCAGGCATATTAACATACCAAAAAATGTGTAAATGAGGAGAAATTTGCCCTACAATATTGATGAATTTTCATGAGGACGTAAAAATAAATAAATCACAAACTGGTGCTGTCATGTAGAGAACTGAACTTAAGACTCGGAAACCCAAATGGAGAGATTCATCCTTTCTTGGGTTGATGCCAGCTTCCAAAACAGTACTTTGCAACGGAGGCTGTTTGGATGATTGTCTTTTGGGCAAGGAGGCAGTGATGCCCACAGGGTGTGTGTGCGTGTAAGCCAACCCCAAATCAAAGATTTAGGCTGCTTTTGAAAAAGGAAACGAAGAGGGGGAAAATAAAGATTTCAGCTGCTGCTAAAGAGGTATTGTTGTCTAATTCTACTCTATTAAAGCTGCAAAGTTCAGCGCAAAGGCCGCAAGTCGATTTAGACAAACACTGCAACCTCTTCTTGCCAATTGGGGGCAGTGGGATATGCCTCCCACAGACACACAAACCATTTTCTTGCAGCTGGGGAAATGAAGGCACGAACCCCATCAAAAAAGGCAAACAAAAAGGGAGGCTTTCTCAAGGTCACACGGCATGGCAGAGGTGAGTCTGATCTCTTTGGGTGGCCACGTCCCAGGCTGCGTCCCGAGAGACTGTCGCTGCAAGGAAGACCTTAGATCAAAGGGGAGACTGGGGTGCTAGAGGGAAATGCAGCTTAAAAGTTGTGTCCCTCTGTGCTTGGCGTTTGCTGTCATGCTTTGGAGTAGGGGATGCGCGGAGAGGTGACGCAGGAGGTATCTCGGAGCTCTGCTTCCCACCGAAGGGGGCAAAGGAGTGTGAGGGTCTCAGTCATGCTGCTTTCCAAACTTGTGCCCACTCTCTTTGGGCGGCTGCAGCCGCCAGGGCTTCCGGCCTCTCTGCTCGTGCGGGTGGGCCTTGTGGTCCCGCTGGGGCTTGGCATGGGGCTGCCCCTTCCCTCTGCCCCGCTCGTCCTTGGGGTCCTCCTGGGGACGATGCTCTCGCTTTGGCTCCTTGGCTTCGTGCCTGGGTTGCCGGCCCCTTGTCTCCTCCTGCAGACGCCGCTGCTCTTTCCCCTTCCGGGGAGGCCGCTTGCTCGGTGCAGGCTCTTCCTCCTCATCTTCTTCTTCTTCCTCCTCTTCCTCCTGCTCAGAGGCCTTGTGACCTTTGTCTTTGGAGAGCCTCTCTCGCCTCCTCACTTTATCCTGGCTCTTCCTTGGTTTTACCTCAGCTCCTGCTTCCTCCTCTTCCTCCTCCATCTCCTCCTCTTCCTCCTCCATCTCCTCCTCTTCCTCCTCCATCTCCTCCTCTCCCATTTCTATTGGTTCCTCCTCCTCCTCGGCATCAGGCGGCTCGTCTGAGTCCGACCAGTTAAACCACCGCTCGTAAAACCAGAGTTCTTCCTAGAAAGGAAGGGGAACAGACAGCAGACTTCAAAAAAGCCACTGTGGCTTGTAAGAGACTTGGCCTTCGACCGAGGGATGGAGAACATCTGTGATCACAACTCCCGCCAACCCTCAGCAGAATTGTCCATGCTGGCCGACGGGAGGTCCAAACACATCTGGAGGGATCCAGGTCTCCCCGCCCCGATCTAAGAAGAGGCATTCTTTTTAGAAATTTTGTTTTTATATTTGGTCCAGTCTTTATTGTGTATGCCACTTTGACAGCTTTATGCTACGAAGCGGTCTACAATTTGTTAGATAAATCTGGACAGCCACAGATGCTCCCCATCCCCGTTCTAAGAAGAGGCATTCCTCTCTCTCAGGAGGGAATGCCTCTTCTGAATCAGAGGCATTCCTCCATCTCTTACATGCAGTAGGGAAAGGTTACTTCTTAGACGAGGGATCGGGAACGCCTGTGGCCCTCCAGATCTTGCTGGACTCCAGCTCCCATCATCCTTGACGATTGGTCATGCTGGGTTCTGGGGCTGCTGGGAATTGTTGTCCGACATCTGGAGGAGCACAGTCTCCCTCATCCCAACTTTAAGATGGTTCAACTTTAGATCTGATACAGTATGGCTCGTATTAAGTGCTTCAGAACAGCCATCTTGGGTCAGACCCAAGGGTCCATCTAGACCACCATTCTCTTTCCTGGAGCGGGCAACCAGGTGCCCCTGGGGATGCCCACAAGCAGGACATAAAAGCAATTGTGGCTTCCCAGCAACTAGTCTCAAGAGGCATTCTGTTTCTTGAGCATCATAACTCTCCCCTCTAATAACAAACTCCACTGCTGCGTGCCGACAGAACTGCAGCCCAAACGGCACCAACTGATACACAAGAGGGTAACTTCAGCTTGCTCCCTAAAACAAAACAAAAAACCCAGCCCAATGAGTTCAAGGTGTGCTCAGCAGCAGTGGCTGCTTCCCCTTGGGACTGGTGGGACGGAAGGCCCAAAAAGTAGGTGGAGGCAAAGCCAATGACAGGCGGGGCCAACTAAATTCCAGTTTTGTCCCCATCTTCCTCCCCTGGACTGGTTGTAAGTAAGAAGGCTAGAACTGCAAGGTTGTAAGTAAGAAGGCCACCAGTCAGGGATGTTTTATGCTGGATCCCTGCATTGAGCAGGGGGTTAGACTTGATGGCCTTGTAGACCCCTTCAAACTCAACTATTCTATGATTCTAGGAGTCTAAGGCGGCAGGTAGGTGGCTGAGGGCAGGCTGAGCATGATGCGGCACCATGGATGGACACCAGCCTGTTTGTTGGAACTAACTCTCTTCCTCTCCTCCCCCACCTCCGGTGTCGCCCAGGTATCATCTCGACTCACCACTTCCCCAACGCTGCTTTCTTGAGAAGTCCACGCATTCAGCTCTGCCTCAAGAACTTCCCCGCCATACTCTATTATGTCTGTGGAAAAACAAGAGGTGACACTGGACGCCCTCCATTGCCAAAGGCAGGTTTTTGTTGGTTGAAAATTTGGGGTCCTTCAGCTCCTAAATAAGCACCTAGTTGAAGTTGCTTCCTTGCTGAAGCAACATGTACCTCGTAGCTCCACCCTTCCTGACCTGGGGAAATAGGAAAACTGGGCAAACCCTGAGCTGAGCCTTCTGTTCTTGACTAGATGACGACAGAGGCCCCCAGATCAGGTGGGTTCCTGATCCTCGAAACAAAAAATAGTCAGCATCCAAAGAAACACAAAGACAGAGGGAAAAATCCCAAAATGCTGAGAGGACATTTATTTCTTAGGAAAGTCCAACACGTTTTAGCCTCTAGTATAATTGGGCCTTCATCAGGGGCAATAAAGAAGTAGGGGGTCTAAGACCCCGAGACCCTAGCAAATACACCCCTGCCTTTATGCCTCCTTGCTGAAGCAACATCTCCCTTATGGCTCCACACTCCCGCCTTCCTGAACCAGAGTCATACTCTGAGCTGAGACTTCTGGGGTGCAGCCAGCTACTTTAATACATGAAAATGGACAAGTGTAAATCGCAACAGAAGATGCACAATTAAAATACGTGTACTTGAAACGTCATTGAAAAACATTATGTAAGTACATGAAGTGGTCTGTAGAGATCTCTAAAAGCAAAATGCTTAAATCTTTAATGGCAACTATAAGGGAAAAACTGGATGCATACATATATAGCAAGACCTGTGACCATGAGCAAAGAGTAAGACAGAGATAATCTGAAATTGTTTCAAACTACAAACGGGGGGAAAAGTAGGCTTTCCTAAGGAATAAATTACTTTTCAACATCTTGGGATTTCCTCCCACCTCTTTCTTTGGGGTTCCTGAACTCCCCAGACCTCAGGGGCAGATGGTATGAAATCAGCTTTCACAGTGAGAGGCATAAATACTTGTCAGGGTTCAGCCCTCCTCAGATCTGGGACAAAGTCTCCTCAGAGGGGAAGCAGGACTCCCTTTCCTTATGAGATATCGGCACTCTTGGTGACCCTGAAGAGCTATTGAGTCGAGAGTAGTGTCTGGTGTGCCCATTGGGACTGGTGGAGCGGAATTCAGGAACCCCAACCATAGATGGTGCCTGACCAATGAGAGGCGGAGCAAACTCATTCTAGTTTTGTCCCCACATCCTCCACCTTGAGTTCCTCAAGGGGCAACACTGAGGGCTCATTCACACGGGAGCTAAACTTCGTATTAGATTTGCAAGGTTCACACGTCATACCTTCCAATCCTCTGTTTTCCATTCACACTAGCTGGCGTTCCTCAGGAAAGGTTTAGCATCACTATTTTCTTTCGGCCCTTCCCCCAGTTTTACATGCTCCCTCCCTCCGGAGTATCGATATTGCTAATGGAAAAGGGGAGGGTTGTTTTCCCCCAGTTATATTGTTTCTTGTCAATTGCAGGCTGAAGCCAGAGAGGGTGGGGGTGCAATTGACATGAAACTGAGTGAAAGACAAAGTAGGCATTCACCCCTCCTTTTTTCTGTCAGTGTCACCTGCCCAGCAAAAAACATGGGAGCAAAGCTACATGGAGGAACACAGCCAAGCGGAGATGGTTTTTCCTTCACTTTTCGCATTATCAGCGGATTAATATGGATTTAAAGGGGGAAACTGTTTCATAGCTTCGGCTTGCCTGCAATACCATGTGAACCATGCAAATTAAATGCCTGGGAGGCTCTCAGATCCCTCCCTCCGGATCACAGCAAGTAGAGGAAACAGTAAGCCAAACAAGAGCTTCAGAGCTGCCGTGAAAGCGCCCAAAGTGTGAGGCTACTTGGAGAAGCACAAGGAGGCACCTGCCTGGATCAGGACTTGGCTGAGAGCCAGGAAGGGTCTGGAGCCTCCAGTTGGAGCTGCTTCCCTCGCTGAAGCAACATCTCCCTTATGCAATAGTGTAGTGGCAAATTCAGAAGCGCAGGGTCCCTTCATGATAGTCACAGCTGTGCTTAAACAACTGTTGAAGATTATAGGCTTGAACACTGCTTTCTGCATCTCTCTCACGGTCACCCTCGGACGGTCCTTTCTCACAGTCAGAGATATTGCTTGATTACTGAATTCATAGTCTACACGTTTATCTCCTGCTGCTACCAAACTGCTTGATGATGTAGATGGGATGTTATCCTCAGGATTCACTGTCTCTTCTGCCATTACAGGATTCTCACTCTCCACAACTTGGCTTTTTGAAGGAGGAACTAATAGGAGCTCCTTTCACTCTGAATTGCTCCAATCAACAGGAAATGACAATCAAGTAAGTTAGAAGACTAATCTCAATGGCTAACACACTCACCTTCCGTGCTGATTGGCTCGTAGGATGCTGGAGACACAGGGACCCTGCTGGGACCCTGCTCCCAAAATGGTAAGGGGTCTAAGACCCCCCCAAAGACCCTGGACGAATACACCCCTGCCCTTATTCCTCCTTGCTGAAGCAACATCTCCTTTATAGCTCCACACTCCAACCTTCCTGAACCAGGGGCATACTCTGAGCTGAGCCTTCTGGGCTGCAGCCAGCTTAGTTGCTCTCAGAGAGTAGACCCGCCAGAAAAGGACAGACCTAAGTTAGCCGTGCCCATCCTTTTCAGGGGGTCTGCTCTGAGTAGGACTAACGTCGAATTACAACCCTCTTTCTTGACTGGTCAACAAGGCAGACACTCAGACCCACTGAATTCTGCTCAGAGTAGATTCATTGAAATGAACGGATCTAAGGTAGTCACGACTGTTGATTTCAGCAGGTGAGTCTGACTAACGTTGGATTATCTCCCCCTGCCGCTCACCCAACATGGGCTTCCAAAGAATGTTGTTGAGTAAGGGGTGGCATTCAGTCGTGCCATTGAAACGACTCTCTCCCCTTACCTTGGGCTACCTGACAGCTCACGCTGAGGAGGGCGACAAAGGAGGCAACAAGGAGGCATTTGTTCAGGGTCAGTCCTTCCCATGGAAGCGTATCCTTTGCAGGCCCAGCGGGGCGAACTTCCACTTTCCTTTTAGCAGTGACGGACTTTGCGGCTTCCAGGTGAGAGAGAGAGAGAGAGAGAGAGAGAGAGAGAGAGAGAGAGAGTTTAACTGTCTAGATGTCCTGGCTAAACCCCTTTGGAATCAAGACTCAGGATCGTGGGCGATCTCCGTTCCCTTTAATTAATTAATTAATTAATTAATTACTAGCACAACTTAACACGCGAGCAGTACGTAGGTCAGACTACAGGCCACTCAGGTCTCTACAAGGCATTGCTAGGCATGGCTACTCAAAGCAAAGATGTTGCCACTATGACTGGACGCGCCACCGAGGACCCCTTAACAAGGATCAGGGTGGGTGCACTACTTGTGCCAGGAACCATCTCTCAGATTGGGACTGGGCAAGCAAATGGGTGCTCCTAGGAATAGGCTGGATAGCAGGCTCAGTCTGTTCACGCCTGCGCAAGAGGCGGAGCGTCCTTGTTGATGGAAGTGGAGACACACACCCCTCGGCCAGATCATGCCCCCTCCCCAGGTTCCACCTCCGAGTGCCCCTGCCGCTTAGGAGCCATGGGGCAGGAAACAGCAAACGTTCCGGATGTGGGGTTGGTGGGTAGTTGATTGCTTGGCAATTTAGCCTCGTTTGTGGCAGCCAATACTCCAGGGGCCCCTCAGCAGTTCTCTGGGCTCCTGCCTGGCTTCATTGGCCAGCCCCTGCAGACCACTGGGCCCCTCTCCCGGATCCCAGTCCTGAGCCCGTTTCCAGCATCTCCTGAGATCCCTCTCAACGTTACGTTAGGACAGGGGCGGGGAACCTTTCTTTGGCCTGAGGGCCACATTCCACATGGGGAACTTTCCGGGGGGCCATGTGGAAATATTGGGCAGTCTCATAAGAATGTTAAGAAGGGCCCTGCTGGGTTGGGAGCAAAGGTCCATCGAGTCGAGCATCCGGATCTGAAGCAGCCAGCCAGAGGCCCCAATGGGAAGCCCAGAAGCAGGGCGTGAGCACCATCGCCCCGCGGTCGTCGAGCTGCTACTCATCTCCCACCTCCGCCCTTAGTTGCCTTTTGTCCTAAAAACAAAGCAGCTGTCTGAATGGACACATGTTCAAGTGAAGAAGGACCAATCTTCAGTGGCAGAGCAGCTGCTTTGCATGCAGAAGGTCTCAGGTTCAATCCCTGGCATCTCCAGGTAGGTCTAGGAGAGTCTACCTGCCTGGAACCCTGGCAAGCCACTGCCGGTCAGTGCAGATGATACTGAGCTGGACAGACCAATGCAAAACAGCAGCTTGCTTGGCTCCTATTTAAATTAGCCCCTTTAACCCGGACAATGAGGACTGGAATCTTACTTTCTTTTTAGGGAAAGGGACATCACTCAACCACACATTTTGCATGCAGAAACTCCCAGGTTCAATCCCCAATGGCAACTCCAGGGAGGGCTGGGAGAGACCTCCCCCCCCCGAGTCTAAAGTCCTGGAGAGCTGCTGCCAGTCAGTGTAGGCAATACTGAGCTAGATGGAACAAGGGTCTGGCTGGGAATAAGGCAGCTTCCTCTGTTCTTAAGGGGAAAATATTAGAAACCCCCCTCCTCCCCCTTGGCCCTGATCCAAATCCTCCCCTCCAGCCTCCCGTGCAGATTTGGCCCAGGTAAACCTTATACCTGCTGGTGCTGCAAGCCGCACTTTCTCTGCTGGCTTCTCTGCCCGTACCGTCTTCTCGACGCGGGACGCCTTTTCGACACGGGTCACTTTCTCGACTGCCTTCTCCATCCCTGGGGATTTTTCAGCCCGTGGCGTCCTCTCGACCACTTTTTCGGCCCTCAGGACTTTTTCCGCTACCTGTTCGGCCCGAGGCAATTTGGCAGGTTCCTGTTCAGGAACCATGGATGGTGCAGCGTCACTTACGCTGTCCACAAACTCGTCAACGTTTTCCCCGACCAGGTGGAGCTTGTTCGCATCGCCCTTCTCAGTCCCCTGAAATCAGGCAAAATTATTGCTGACTTCATCCATTTCTGTACTTCTGAATTCTGAGACATTCTCCAAATTGGTTTACAAAAATAATAAATGGTACGGGTTGTAGCCGGCTACGTTGTATGCAGAACAGACCCACTGAAATTAAAGGACAAGACGACTTGTAGGTCTATTAATTTCAGTGTGTCTACTCTTGGGTCAAAAGCAGTCGATTAATATTTTGTTTTATTTAACAAAATATGTATGATGCCTACTGGAACAAAGACCTCTAAGTGGTTTAGAGTAAAAAGTACAGTAGGGCCCCACTCATACGGCAGGTTAGGTTCCAGACCCCCGCTGAAAAGCAAAAACCACCGAAAAGCAGATCAGGTATAGCGCGGGAATCTGGAACCTAACCCGCTGATCACATATTAAAAACATATTAAAAAGCAATTCCAGTACAGACACAGACTGGGATAAGGTCTCTACTTAAAAGGCTTGTTGAAAGAGGAAGGTCTTCAGTAGGTGCTGAAAAGATAACCGAATATGAGATAAACGAATGCTGGGAACTATAGTTTGTTAAGGGGGCTGAGAGTTGTAGCTCTGGGAGGGGTAAACTACAGTTCCCAGGATTCTTTGGGGGAAGCCATATGCTTTAAATGTATGGTGTATGGCATCCTGGGTCTACTCTGAGTAGAACCTAGTTAAAAACAACCCAATGGTTTGCATCCAACTGAATTCCATCCCAGGAGAAGCATGCCCTCCAACCCCTAGACAACAGAGCAAAGTCTCGGTAGGCAACAGTTTTAAAGCATTCCCAAATGCAGCTGCACTTACGTTTGGGGTGCTGTTTATCTCTTTAGGTGCAGGTATCGTGACATCTGTAAAAAAAATAACACAATGTTGCTTTTTCATCGTGGACGTTGTGCAGGTGGATGGTGGAGAAGATCATCACGGCAGGCGGCGACCAAGACTGGCTGCAGTCTTTTGCTCGCCTCTTCCCTCCACGTTGCTTTTTCCTTTTGTGTCGTGACAATTAGATTGGGAGCAAGGGCTCCCTTATCTTTCAACACCTGCACAGCAGGGGCAGGGAAACATTCCAACAACAACTCTGGATATGACTTACTTGGAAACAATCCTATAAGGCAAAATATAGTGTGGCCATCCCTAAACCACACTCATAATTGAAATACCTTCTTTGCTGTCCTCTTTCAGTGGCTTTTGGAGGCCTTCCTTTTGAACCGGAGGCTCTTTTAGAGAATCCAGGCATTCCTTGCTCCATTCCAATTCCTCGCAGGGCCCTGTCGCCATGTTGCCACCTTGGAACCCTCGCTAAATGCAACCGGAATAAAGAAGACACAGATCCATCATCAGATCCATCTGGTTTGGACCCGGATAAGACGTTAAACGACAACCCAGAATTGTGATAATCCCAGTTGGGCTGCAATGTTTGCTCATTACGTAAAAAAGGTTTCCCCCCCCCAAAAAAAACCTATGGTCTCTCCAGTCAAAGGCTGTGCTGCTGTGCTGATGCAGAACATTCATCAACATTCTAACTGCTCAGGGGGAAGGAGTCAGCGATGGAAACCTTTGTTTATTTTATTTTATTTATTAAATTTATATCCCGCCCTTCCTCCCAGTAGGAGCCCAGGGAGGATGAAGAACAGAATTTTTAAAAGGTTCAAATACATAACACACAAACATTCATTGTTCCATTTGTCATCTTATTGCCATGAGTGTAGTAGTGGTAAATTCTGACAGGCAGGAACTCATCATCAGAGCCCCTGTGGCCCTGTCCCTCCAAAGAGACTCCGTAGCTGTGCCCCCAAAGGAGAATCCAAAAATGTTGGCATCTGCGTTGATTCATTCTCAGTTTCTCTCTTTCTCTCTCCCTCTCACACACACACCAGCAGTAGTCCAGAGCACAGTGCCCAATTTATTATCATCCTCATGACTTCAATGCTGTGCATAACTTCCAGGGAGTAAGTTCCATTGAACTCAGTCGGGCTCTCTTCTGTTTTGCTGAGGTTCACCTTGCAAAATAAACAAACAACCCACTGAGCTTTAAACTGAAGATCTCAGGCCGGCTGAGAGGCCACCTGCCACTTTGAATCAGAAACCAGAACCATCTTGCACAAGAGGACATGGAAGCATTTCGACTGCTAGCGTGAAGCAGGGACCCCAGCAAAGGCAAGGCAAGAGGTATCCAGCCTTTGGCTCGCTTCTTTCCCTCATTCGTCGCCTCCCCCTGTGCTCATCTGTCACAAAGCAAACTTGACAGCCTCATTATCACCTCGTCCAGTTGCCGTCCATTGCTCCAGCAGATGCTGCCATCGCTCCTGCTCTGAAAATACATTTGGAAACAGCCTCGGAGGTTCATTTCCCCTCTTCTGTTTATTGATCGGGCCTGTCCCAAAAGCAGATTCAAAATCTAGATTTCCTTTTTAAAGAAACGAAGACTGAATGCTGCTGGGCGCGTGAGTGGCGAAGGGATACCCCAGGGCCTTAAAGGGCAGCTGAGTCCCTGGCAACTTTCCTGGATAGGCCACATACTTCATTCACACTCGGACATGTAAAAGCAGAGGCTCGCCTGTGCAGTCATCGCCAAAAAACTCGTGGCAGCCTTCTAAGAATAGGGAACTGAAACCCAGTATCCTGGGCCGTGTCCAAGCTCCAAAGCGGGTCTCCAGTTCCCCTGCCCCTCTTGCAGCCCAGCAGGTGTTAGGAGAAGACGCATGGAGAGCCTATCCAGCCACCCTGTTGGGTGTAGCGTTCAGAACATCAGGCTAGGGACCTGGGTTCAAATCCCCGTTACTGCCTGTGACCCTTGGGGCTGGCCGCTGTCGCTCAGAGCCTAACCTGGGTGGTCGCTGGCCAGCTCCAGGCGCTCTTGGATGAAACCGATTATCTGGATCTGTTTCAATCCGGTTTTAGGTCCGGTTTTGGCACTGAAACAGCCTTGGTCGCCCTGTATGATGACCTTTGTCGGGAGAGGGACAGGGGGAGTGTGACTCTGTTGATTCTCCTTGATCTCTCAGCGGCGTTTGATACCATCGACCATGGTATCCTTCTGGGGAGGCTCGCAGAGTTGGGAGTTGGGGGCACTGCTTGGCAGTGGCTCTGCTCCTACTTAGCGGATCGTCACCAGAAGGTAGTGCTTGGGGAACATTGCTCGACACCCTGGACTCTCCATTGTGGAGTCCCTC